>NW_009647322.1:199872-232215 GCF_000708025.1 Charadrius vociferus | reverse complement strand
CACTAAGCAAACAGTTACTGGACTTTTGTTCTTTTGTGAAGTACCGTAATTAGCATGCTTTGTTACAGGTTTTCCACTCATTGCAAGGTGGACCTCCATAAATAAAAAGAGGAACCCTGAAGGCTCTCTGTGAAATATGAAGGTGTTGAAAGATCTATTTCCTCCCCCTCTAAAGAATTTACAAATAAAACCGTGGGGATTTATTTATTTTTTTTTAGCCAGATGGTGAGACTGAAAATAGGAATGACTATTGCTTGATAGAAACACTATGGGGAAGGGGCTTCTGAATAGTTTTTGAGGGTGCAGACAGCCTACTGTTGAAGGAGTACTAAAAATAGATTACAGAATGGATCTGGTGAGGATGAAGAAACCTAATTATTTGCTGTAATTAGTTGCATCCCAAGATGCGGGGGCCGGATGCTGGAGTGGTGTGGCTCAGCAGCCACCCATTAAAATCAAGAGGCCTCAATTGTGTTTCTCCAGCTGGGGGTCTGGTCCTCGGCTGCCTGCTGCAATCATGGATCTCAAATAGGCCTGTCTGATGTGGGATGTCATACATGCTTGCAAGAAAAACAGAACACCAGTACACGTCCACAGGATCAGAGAAACTGTATTATTCCCAACCAAGCTTATTGACTGAAGAATTTCTGGGGTCTTTTCTCAGGGCAAAAGAATTACAGAGCGCACTGTTGCCCTAAACCATACAATATGTAATCAAATATATCGCATTTTTTCAGCAGTTCATTTCTGGAATTTCTGAAAACAGTATGTTTTCTCAAACCCGGTATCCTCACAGTACCTGCACAGTTATATTAGCTCTACAGTTACCAATTTCTCTTTACAGTTTGTTCTCAAGAGCCTTTTAGTACGTTTTCCCTTGGTGATGAGCAGTTCAGAACTAGTTCCTTTTGAGGTGTTGCATTTAGTCATCTCTTTGTGTGAGATAGAAAGGAGACCTTAAATGAAAGAATGCCCTTGAGGAGAGTTCTGGAAAAGGCAGGGGGAAAAAAAATCAGGATCTGAAAGTAGGGGACCTAAAAGCCAGAAGCGACTATAGAGTTTTAGCAAGGTTACTGGGGACAAAAGAACCTAAGCAAACTTGATTTATTCTGCAAGGCAAATCACAAAAAAACCCCACTTGATATGCACAATGTGGTTCATAGGAGAAAGATTCACACTGTATGTCTGCTTACTCCCGGACATGAAGTAGCTTCAAAACCTTTTCACCTCACATTTGAGGCAGCTGTTCCCTCACTCTTGTTGCACTTGGTGTAAATTCAGAGTGATCTCATAATTGACTCAGTCTCCTAATCATGCTTGTCACAGATGGGTGCTACTAAAAACAATTAGTAATTAATTTACAGACGATCAGGAATGGTGGAAAAACATTATTCATTCAATTAAGACGACTGGCTTTGCTGGCTCTGGAAGCACAACTGCTTGTTAAGCAATAAAACGGGATTTGTGCCCTGTTCTTCTTTTCCCCATTTATTTCCCTAGGTAAGAGCATAACCCACAAATGGGATCTGCACTCAGATTTTCCACTAGCTAGAGGGGACAAGAATCGCTTAGAAAAGCAAATTTAATCTTCCCCTTACATTTCCTTTTTTTCCCTGGAGAATGAGCAGTGATGCCATTAAAATATGGATGAGGGAACCCAGGCTCCAACCAACCCAACAGAAACCTTGCCGTTGATATCAGCAGGGCCAGAATTTCCATCTTAATGGAAATGCCTTTTCATTTAATAATCTCAACGAGAATTCAGCAATGTCATTCGGAGGCCTGCGTTTTTAAAAGTTGCTCGTAATTTTGGATGTCTGACTGGAGAAACCTCAAAGTGCCAATCGCACGTCCTGAGAACGGGGCAGCCCTTTACAATAGCTCGGTTGGGGGCTGCTCTTCGGACAGAACTTAATGCAGTTGTCTTTTGTGTCTGACAAACAAGAACAAAACAGAACACAATGGGCTGAATTTGGTACTGATTTGCTCTCATGTAAATCCAGAATCGCTCCACTGGAAAGAGAGGGGCATTTTTCTGGATGTCTCTTGTCTTCAGGCAGGAATAGAATTTGGTCTGGTGTCATTGCGCTTCTCATATGAGCTGTGGCAAATTTACGATTACTGGAATTTTGTCTTTTGTTAATGTTTGGATGAGTGCACAGTGCATTACAGTGTGCTGGATTGCACAATGAGAAGCCCGCTCCGAGAATTTTCTTGTTTTGTTCCAGCAAAATACAATGTCCCTGGGCAACTCTTGTTTTCATACCAACTTTCACTGTAGAACCAGCGTGATAATAAACCTGTTGGAATAATAAGTTTCTGGCTGCTGACCAGGAGGTTTGTCCTCAACACGAGTTAGGAGAAGCTCTGTCTGGGAACCATATCAGAGGGCTATCTACTTTTCCATTCTGCCCACCTTTAACTTATTTTACATTAAAATTTTAAGTCTTTGAGGTTTTTTTACATGAACAAACACAGACACATGCATTAACAAAGCACAAACTAATTCATCATCTTGGAGAGCAGAACAGAAAGAAATACACGTTCCTAATACCTATTTTCAGGTCTTACTTGGGGAAATCATATGAAATTCTCTATTACTTATTTGATCCTGAAGGGATTAGCATGATATCTCTTCTCCAAACAAAATTCTACAGAGAAATAAATAGCAGGTTTCATATCACACAGAGCTGATAGGCTGGGAGAGACTAATCCATAGCTCTGCCAAAAAGATCATCTGTATCTTTTGATCTGTGGTGGTTTTAGGGGCTCTACAGTGTGCTGGATTGCACAATGAGAAGCCCGCTCCGAGAATTTTCTTGTTTTGTTCCAGCAAAATACAATGTCCCTGGGCAACTCTTGTTTTCATACCAACTTTCACTGTAGAACCAGCGTGATAATAAACCTGTTGGAATAATAAGTTTCTGGCTGCTGACCAGGAGGTTTGTCCTCAACACGAGTTAGGAGAAGCTCTGTCTGGGAACCATATCAGAGGGCTATCTACTTTTCCATTCTGCCCCCCTTTAACTTATTTTACATTAAAATTTTAAGTCTTTGAGGTTTTTTTACATGAACAAACACAGACACATGCATTAACAAAGCACAAACTAATTCATCATCTTGGGGAGCAGAACAGAAAGAAATACACCTTCTTAATACCTATTTTCAGGTCTTACTTCGGGAAATCGTATGAAATTCTCTATTGCTTATTTGATCCTGAAGGGATTAGCAGGATATCTCTTCTCCAAACAAAATTCTACAGAGAAATAAATAGCAGGTTTCATATCACACAGAGCTGATAGGCTGGGAGAGACTAATCCATAGTTCTGCCAAAAAGATCATCTGTATCTTTTGATCTGTGGTGGTTTTAGGGGCTCCTCTGTATCTGAGCTCTAATAATCCACAGATAACAAAGATTATTTGCCACTGCCCCAGCTTAAGGAGTACTGTTATAAATGACTATATCAATTTTCACATTACGCCAGTTAGGAGCTCCAGGATGGTTCGGGACAATCTGGGAAATGCTAACCCTGGGAAAAATGCTGCTGTCTGGAAAAGGAAGAAAATAAAGCAGACTGTATTTTGTCTGTGTTCACTTTCTTCCCAGGGAGAACCAACTGCAAAAAAAGCAGCACATCAATAAAGACACCTAATGCAGTTTCCTCCAGTCTTGCTACTTTACTGAATGTGTACTATTGGTCAATGTGTGGGCACGTTACAAAAAATAGCATAAGGGAGCTGGAGCACAAGAGAGCTACTTTGGTTTTGATATTTCAGCAAATGGGAGATGTTATAACAGATTATACTGTTCCTGTATCCAGCGCCTTCCCCTTAGCACTGACCAGTACAGATGCTTTAGAAGAAAATGGTAAAACTATATAATGCATCAGAGTAACAAGTAGTGCTTTATCATAGTGAGAAACTCCTTAGTTATACCTGCTACTGATCCTGTACCTCCAAAAATCCAGCTTCTGGTCACCTTAATTTAGTAATTATTTGCTAAAGTCCTGGAGTCCTTCATGATTGGAGCACTACCCACTTGGCTCAGCAGTCTACCTTGCCCATCACTGGGGTATGGAGAACACGTGGAGTTATTCAGCTGTGGTAGGAAGGGCAAGAAATACATAGTGGCACGTACTGGTGCTAGAGTGAAACGAGGCAGCTTTCCTTCTGTTTATCAGAGAACTTGGTGTTCCTATCGCAGGGCAACTGAAACAGTAATGACTATTCAATACTGGAATCATCTTTGATGAATAACCAAAATGTTAATCCGCATCCCTGCGCGTTAATAAAATGTCAAAATCTGTGCAGACTAAGACATTGTCTAGAACGGCTTATTTCAGTAAGAGTCAAAGGAGGGAGGGAAGGGAGAGCAAGAGAGAAGGACAATATAATTGGGAAATATGCTCGCTGCAGCCTAAAGAGGCAACAAAGCATAGTTCATACAGAGGTAAGTTACAAATATATTTAAGCCATTCTAAAATTACCTGTTAGGAAAAAACACAACTGTAGGCTTTTATTGCTTAAGAGAAATAAAACCTTGCTGTTTAAAAAGATACATTTTCCTCAAATTCTACGCTGTATTTCACACGGGTTACTATACATGCACAGTAACTACTTTTTAAAGTAACATTTTATGTCAGTCACTGTCTTGACTAAAGATCTCAGGAAACAGTAATGAACTTAATAATAATGTAATTACTTGTTTGTAATGACACAGTGTCTTTCCCCCACACATCTCCAAGTGCTCGCTGGTCACCGCAGACCTCACTGCTGCCCTTGTCCAGAGAAGACCTTATTACAATGAGCAACTTCACCGAAATTAATGTGGCTTCTTGCTGAGGAAGGCACGAAGGAGAAAGGCAGAATCAGTGGCTGGCTTCAAGCCTCACAGAAAACCTAGTGTGAGTGGGGAGATGTTTATTGTATGAGTTTCAGGGCTGGGAAACAAGGTCCCGGTGTAATTACAGGACTTGCCCAAGGCCACACAATTAGGCAGTGGTGGAGGGTAGATGGCAGCTCCCACAGCTCGAGTCAAACACTCACGCTTCATTGTGCCAGCAAATACTTGTAGAAATGGTAACAATGGTAGTGACAGTCACATCCCAGGGCATACTTTTAAATTATGACTTATTCACACTGTAGAACGTAAATATGTTTTTCTGTAAGCTTCAGTCCAGAAAAGCACTGATGGGCACATACTCCCTGCAAGATACTGCTTTTGAGTTCCTCCTGCCAGAGGTACTCCTTGAAGAGACATCTTGCTATGAGCTGTCCATAACAAAATAACTCTTCCCTAACAAGCAGCTTTTCTGAGTCATTTATGTTGTGATCTTAACAACAATCAGACTTGGTTTAGCATATTGTTAATGAAGCCTTAAACATCATGAAAATATAGTTATTTTTAATGCAGTGTAAGCCAAGGTGGAATGAAGCTGGGTAGGAACAAGCTCAAAACTTTGGAAAGACCACCACTTCCAGGCTGTTTTCCCTCCCCATGTGCAGAAATAAGATTTCAGCTGTTTCCTAAGGTACAGCCCCGAGGAACTGCCCTGTAGACCCACCAGGGTGGCAGTACCCCAGCACAACCCCCCAGCACCATGCTGCCCCCACTGACCGTCCCCTCCAGCAGCCACTGCTGCTGTGCACTTAGTGGGGAGACTGCGAGCAGGCAAAGGTCCCAGGCTGCAGCTTTGGCTCTCCTTAGCCAAATATGGGCCCACCAAACCATTTCTCAGACCTTGTGCTTATCCCCAGAAGTAAACACCCAAAAGGTCAAATAAGGATCTTGCAAGACAAGTGGATTCTTCCGATAGCAAACCCATCAGGATAAAATCATGCAGGGATTTGTGTTACAGCTTGAGCATGAGAAAGCACAGGTTGTGTCTGTGCTGGACAACGAAGCCTTCTGCTCCACAGCCTGAGGCCAGTTAGGAAAGCTTCTCTCTTGTTTTTCAACAGATGCTGCCCTGGGAATTACATGCAGAAAGGGGCAAAAATCACAGAGCAGTAGCTTGGGGATAGGGCTAAAAAAACCTCCTCCACCATGGGACACTGACAAGGCTAAATCCTTTATGGACCCCACAACATCATGGTTAGTTCTTCAGGGAGGTTTCAAATAACCCCAGCAGAAAAGCATGCAAAGATGCTTACCCAGCAGGCCGTCCCACACTCACATAATTTTAAGACCCATGAAAAGCTGGGAGAAAGTTCTGGGTTAGGAACCACCATGGAGAGGTTTGTGGCAACTTGACAGCAAGGACATCTCAAGGTCTGGTTTTCAAGGACTGTGTTAAGCCCCTGAGTGTTTCTGTCCCATCTTTCCGGGTTTGGGTGATCACACCTGCATTGAGCCTGGAAGATGCATACTGGGCCCTCACCTCTCTAAATGTTCCTTGCTTGCTTAGGCACATGCAACTGAATAAAATTTAGCTCCTAGAGAGATGAGAAATGCTAACTGCACTCTGGTAGTTGAGAAAAATGTGAGATCAATGGCACAGAAAGAAAGAAAAAAAAAAAGTCTAGTCGGATCCAGGCGGATCAGTAGTTCCCAAACTGTGTATGAATAACAACTGTGTGGTCCACCAAGTTGAATCCCTTGGAGGGTTTCCAAGGAAAACTTTGATGCTATCGGTACATGCTGGTCTGTGGCAGTTTTCCATGGAGAAACAGAGTTTGGGAAGAGAAAAAAAAAAAAACCAAAAAAAACCAACGCATGAGACCTTGTGAACAAGCCTTTGTTTCAGTGAGTGGGAAGTGAGAAAAGGGCCCATTTCCTTTCCTGTTCAGATGGCCCGGCACGAGGCAAGTCACTGGTCTCTCAGGGCTGGGGCGAGCAGCACCACACTTACCTCGGCCACGGAGCAAGGAGGAACGTAAAAGCCCGCTCTCCCCTGCAAATCCCCAGACCGCAGCACACCCAGCTTTTGCCCCAAAAAACCGCAGCTGAAATCAGAGAGGTGCTGTACACAACGACCCAGGCAGGGGCTTCCTGGTAGCTCATGGAAGTGTGAGCCACCTTGATGGATTAATTTCTCAGCAGGAAAACACTGGGAAAATTTAATCCAGGATAACATCTCCAGCATAGTCTTTACCTGAACCCAGAAAGCAGCGAACTGGCTCTCGCAGAGGTTCTGCGCTCGCCCGCCAGAAGGAGAAGGTGCCAAGCGTGAGGTGGAAGAGGAAGCAGATGTGGGAGAGGAGACCAAGCGTGCGAGTGAGCTGAGCCGCAGCCGGATAAATCCCCAGGCGTCTCACAGCAGGCAACTTCCCTCGGTGAGCGAAGCCGGAGCGCTCTGCAAGTCTGCTAGAAAATAAAGCCTGATTAAAGAGGCTGTTTATTCTGGTTCACTTCCTATAGCCGACTTGGTGACCTTGGGAGCTCGCCTGTTGGCAGTTTGAGTGGCAGGCTGTCAGCACCAGCGCCTGCCCCGCAGATACCTACAAAGCAGACAGCCCTTAGGAAAGGGAAACTTAGCCCCAGTGTTTATCTTACTGCAAATGGTTGAGACAGGCTGCTCTGCTGGACTGTGCTCCTCGGGAGCTGCAGTGAAAGGATATCCTTCGGTCCCCCGGGGGCTTAGTCTGGAAGGAAGCGGTCCCCGAACAGGACAGCTTTGCTCGCTCAACTTCACGCTGCAGCTGAAAGGCAGACCAGAGCTCCAGGTCTCAAACAAGCCCCCAGATGCAGCCGGTGGAACCTGTCCCAGAACAGCCCGTGACTTTTTAGTGAGGGGAAAGGCATCAATAGGGTTTGCTGTTCTCCTGCAAAAAGACTATTATCTTCGATAAGGCATTGGCAGCAAATAGAAGGCCACCTTCTGCCTAGCATGCAGCTTGCTCCAGAGCAAAACAGCCCTTGGAGAGCAGGACATCCTTCTCCAGGAATCCTCTGCCTATTGGGATCACCATGAACCAACTCTGTCCTTGCTTATGGCTAAAAAAAAACCCAAAAAACAACCAACTGCAAATCCTGCTCTTTTACTCACAAATCACCAGGTTACTGGTTGTTATGGTTTGTGGAACCCACAACAATTTGTTGTCATTTAGACAATTATTCTGTCACCCAATGACCCCTCCCCACCCAGGAAAGGGAATCGTGGAAAAACAAGGAAACCCAAGGATTGAAATATAAACAGATTTAAGAGCATAAGACTAAATAATAAACACTAATAATACTAAAGAACCAATATGGATGCTGATACCAATATAAAATCTACAAGGATTATACTCAGCGAATTCTATCAGTAGGAAACTGTGCACTCCCAGCAGCGGACAGCAAATGTCAGACACTGTGAGCACTATGGCTTCAGGAGGAAAGGAAGGGATCCCCCCACTCAAGGGTCCAGCACCAGGGTGAGAAGTTCTCTGGATCACTGCCATTAAGGGAGAGAGAGCACTTCGCAGGAAACTTTCTAATTTATATTGGATGTGATGTTCATGGTATGAAATAATCCTGTTGGCCAGCTTGGGTCAAGTGCTCAGGTCTCTCTCCTCCTCATCCCTGCACCTGGTGAGCTCAAAAACACTGAGACCTTAAAAACTACATACCACCACTGGCTATAAAAGTAAATATTTTCACAAATTCAGACACTAGATTTTTCAAAAAATGCAGTTTTACCAAGCATCAGAAGATACCTTCTAAAGTAAAATTACTGAAAGATAAATTCGGTCTGTGTCACTCAAACCAGGACACTGGTTATCACAGACTTAATAATTTGCCTGTTTGCAGGGGGAAAGGTCTAGGTCCACATTGCAGCTGTTAGTAGCCCTAACTACTATTCATCTAGTATCTACCCCTGGTCCCAGGATTATCAGCATCCCACTTGTACATTCATGCATTGCAGCAAATTACACATACCCTTGTTTGCTAATTTTTTTTTTTAATTATTGTTTATCTAAAAACAGGCAACCCATTGTTAGCAAACAGTAGTGGTGAAGAGAAGCAGAGTAATTCTTATAACCCAGCTGCATTCTGAATTCCTTTTCTTTAAAAGGTCAACGTATCCTGAGAAGCAACAAACACAGTCTGTATGATGTCCTGAAATGCTCCTTGAAGAAAGTGAGCAGCCCTTCCCGCTCAGTATACGATGAGGATCCACAAGTGAATGATCATGCAGGCTCTTTTCCAAGATGCTCAGATCTTCTGCCCAGTAAAGGGATCACAGATGGGAGGACCGAGAAGAAAGGTGCAGCGAAAATGCAATTCTGCAGATGTCTCTGGTTTTGCACAGGCCATGGGTGCTGTATGAAACCATCAGAAAAGCAGTTTACTTTTCTGTTCTGCACCTCTCTGGTGCTGGACATCCACACCACACGAGAAGGCAGATTTCAGAGACTCAGTGAGCACGTGAAGGCTGTGTCAGGAGATGCTGGAACCTTAGCTGGACACAGCGTTTCCCCTTGTAGAGGAGAAAGTCTTAGTGCCCAAACTTCAAAGGAGCTGTAAAGCTGCTCTTTGGGATGCTCCTGACACAGAGGACCCTGTGGATGAAGCTGACCATGGCGGGGGGGCACACCAAAGAAGGAAGCTAGCTAGAAAGATATCTTCAGAAGTTCCTATAGCTGCTTCAGGTTCCCTATTGTGGGGATATGGTCAGGTGACACAGGGCTTTGTCTCTCTCAATCTGTACCAGTAAACGCAACCAGGCTGCAAGTAAAGCCTGCCAAGTGTCCAGTGATGTGACCGGCACTCTCCGTGCCATAGCGGATCTCACATCTTGTTTTACCTTATGTACATAACCACTGCACAGGCCAAAGGAGAGGAGCCCCAGCTGAACAACTGCCTGACCCCAAGGGGTGCTGGGAGTGGGTCAGCACTTTCAGGCTTGCTCTTTCTCTCCAAATATTTTATTGATACCCACTCAAACTTCCTTAGCAGCCCCAGGCTGGTTTCGTGGGTGCAGTTTAGCGATTCCCAGTACAAGTCTCTGAGCAGTGTTTCCAGAATTACTTCTCTCCTAACTTTCTCATTAAAATCACTTCACAAAAGTCATATTTCCCTTAAAGCCATAATAATAAATTATCAACATTTCTCGCCTCTTATTTAATACCCTGCCTGCTTTCCATTCTTTCCATAGCTTATGCTGAGCTGCCTGCCTTCTATTTGCATTTGTGCAAGATTGCAATTTTTTTTTTGCAATAAACTAAGCAGTAATAAATTCTGGAGGCCTTTGCTGGCTGTCCCCACTGCTCAGCCTCCTCTGGCTCTCAGTTACATTATTCTTTCTTGTAGGGACACAGGAACTGCCATCACTGACTCAGACCCATTCATCCATGCGCTGTCCTGTATCCTGCCTCCAACGCTGGATTATCCCGGATTTGTAAGAAGCATCCCCAGGAGGAATACTTTTACTTCTTTTGATGTTACTCTGGTCGTGGACTTAGTTGTTGCTTGAAATCTTAGCTCTAGGTGTAGTTCCTCCAAATATCCCCAGAAAGTTGTGGCAGCTGAAAAGTGTTCAAAGGATGGAATCCCACCTTTGCTTTCAACCTTTTGCTTGTCCTTAAGTCTAAATGAGCTCAGCTGCTCACGAGGACTGTGCCAACAGGTGAGCAATGTCAACTGAAGTGGTTGTGGCTGATGCACATGCCCTCTCCAAAGAAGTCAGCTGGACCCGAGCACAGAGGACACATATCAGTGATGGGTGACACACTGCTACCACACTAATACCATGATATGAAGATACCTCCAGTTCCAGGCAAGATCAAAGTCACCAAGAGCTGCCATGGTATCTTAGATACTAATCTTGTGCCCCTTTCCTCCCTGCCATGCACAGCTCTGCATGGTGCACCAAAGCCCCAGCTGCACCATCTCCCACCTCCATCCTCCCATGGCCGAGACCCTTGCAGCATGTCTCCTCCTGCTGCAGGACCAGGAAGGGCAGGAGCAGGTCCCAGGAGGTCAGTGGGTCTGGAAAAACATCAAATAGTTCTGCCCATCACCAATCCTTATATTAGTATATTCAAGTTAAATTGAAGTCTCTGTCATCAAGAACAGCCTTATTGTGAGGGTGGGGGGGAGGAGTCCTGTAACTTGGCCCCCCCATGTCAATACGTGACTTTGAAGCTCCAGCACTAGCACCTTGTCTCCTGCTACTCTTTTCCAAGTATTACTCTGTGCTGCTGCAGCTTTACCAAGATAAGAGAACACAAGTGCCTGGGGTGAAGCACAAAGTGCAGAGGTGTAACCCTCCCAGGGCACCACAACCCTGGGACATTGTCAGGACACGGGGCTCATGCCCAGCAAACAATCCCAACATCCACACGATGACTGGACTGCAGCTGCACCTCCCCTGTTTGCTCCCAAAGAAAATTCTCTTCTCCTAACTCCCAAGCCACCATTCCCACCTAAACATGCAGTACTCAACCTGGACACGTGATGCCTGGTGAGTGCCAGTAACACGCTCTCCCAGGCTGAAAGGATTTCAGACACCTGCTCTCCTACTCCCCTGTTCCTAAGCAGAAACCAATCTTTTCACAACCAAATGTAGGTCAATAGAAGGTATAGAACAAATCCTGCAGCGCATTTGTGAGAAAAAAAATTACAAGAGCAGCGCACATTCTCCAGAACATTAGTGTAGAGGAAAGCATTTTCATCCCTGTCAGAGAGGATGCTGTGCAGAAATACGTCCTGCAAAGGGCTAAAATGGCTCATGATACCTCAAGGGAAGTGGCAGCAGCTCCACCAGGGAAGTAACTTAGAGTAAGGTTCACTGAAGTCCTAGTATGGATTCTCACCAGTCCCACACTGGTGTAGTGGGTTCAGTACCCTGTCCTAAGCAAGGGAGCTTGGGCTATGCCTGCAATGAAGAGGGTGAGACATCAGTCCCTTGGAGGCTTTTACCAACGGAGACCCACCTGTTGGTAAAACACTCTCCAGCAGAAGTCCTCCAGCCGCAGCCCAGCCAGGGAGCCGTGCTTGCCGCTGGCACCGAGCCCACCCTGCGCTTGGCCGGGGACATGCTTCTCCTGCTGCTGCACGTGTGGAGGAGTGAGGAGGAGAGCGTGCCAAGTCATGACTCACGTAAGGACAAAAACGGGGTGAGGATCAACATTAGGGAAGCCTCTGACACCGGAGGAGACTTGGTCACGGCAAAGTTGATTTATCACCCGATATAGTTGTTTTATAGCTGCTGTTTCACCCACTCATTAGAATTTATGTGACCTGATGCTTCATGGTTAGAAGTGTAGGGTTCTTCCCCCCCGCCCTTACAATTCAGCATGCTTGAAGGTCCTGTGACTTTGCACGTTTTTCTTCCTGCTAGCACGTGCTTATAACATGGGCTATTACTCCTTCTTCAAGAAACTGTCATAACCTTGACTGTAATCCCATCCACATTTAAAAATTAAAAAAAAATAAACCCAACAAATCAACCAACAAACCACTACTTTTCCTCTCCTAGCTTTTGTTTTCTGAAGGAGCATGCTCATTTGTTTTTTCCATTGAAAATAAGGAATACAGGGGAATCTTAGTCACTGTCTGTCTTTTTTCCAGCCTGAACTGCCTCAGCCTATTTGCCAAAGCACTTGGCAGCAATAGCTGCTTGAAAATTAGACAATTTGTAAAAGAAGAAGTTAGCTATGCTGCTTGCTATCCCACTGGGATTCAGAGCATTCCCTCCTCTTCTGGGGTTTATCAGGTAATCTTGAAGTATGAGATAACTCCCCTCCCCCCCCAAAAAAAAAGAAGAGGGGATGAAAGTGTTGCTTGCCAGGTGTTATTTGGCAATGCTGGGAAATTGAATTGACTGTGCAGAGCCAGAAGTGAACGCCATGGAAGAGTCCTGGGCACATGGACCTGCCCCTGCCACACATACAGGGGCAAACATTAACTTCTGTCAAGAGCCATGTAGGAGCAGTATTTTTATGGCAAAGTAGCGGCAGCCCTCTGAGTATTTTACGCTGTACACTTCAAAAAAATCAATTTGCTTTGCAAAGTGACAGAACCACCCCCCTCCCCTAGGATTTCTGGCCTTGGCGGGGTTAGGTCTGCCTTTGTTCCTTGAATAGAAAACCCCAACTTCAAGCACACAGCAGTGGAAAGAGGACCTTTGAAATTCCAGCCCACAGCTCCCTTGAACAGTACAGATGGAGCACAGCGAGCCTACAGCAAAACACCACTCTTCATATTCCCCTGCCCTTTGGGAGCACCTTTCCTCAGCAGAGCTGGGTGCTTTTCAAGATCTAATTTGGGCTCGCAGTTCTCCTGCAAGGCAGATGAAGGTCACCTGGCAAGCGGGTCAGGCTACTTGTTGCGAATAATTTGTTGTACAAAATTTTTCTTTCTTTCACTACTGATTTGTGGAAGTATCCTGACTTCTTGTGTTGGGTTTTTTTTTGTTTGTTTGTTTTATTCTCCCCCCACCCCTTTTTCCTCACTCTGCTCACTAGCTATTTCTGATAAGTGTCAGCCATTGACCCGGCTGTGCACAGCTCCTGCCTCCTCCTAAGACAACCGCACGGTGACACAGAGCAAATAACACTGCTCTGCAACCTGAACTTTGAGTGGAAACTTGGTCTAGAAGGAGAAAGGAAATAGTCTATAGGAAATAGACCTTCACGTATTCGAGCCCCTGATTTTCAAAGGCAGCTGGCTGCTTTTGGCTGCCAAAGGTGCCATACCCTTTCTGTGCCACACCTTCAAAAAGCACAGAGCTCCCAACTGCTGGAAAATCATGTTCCCACAGAGCAACCCCAGCTCTGGTGCACAAGCACTTTGACAGCCTCAATATCAGACATTATTAAAAAAAAAAAAATAAAAAAATCTTTACCTTCATGTGGTCAACCACACACCAGGAAGGAGTGTCATGTGGCCAGAACTGAGTGAGCCCTCCTAAAACCCAGGGACAGATTTGAGGAGGAATTTCATCTCACCTCTTCTCCTTCCCCCACACCAAACGTGCCTCTCCTAGCAGCTGCTGTTTAAAAGCAGCATCGCAGATTTCCCCACCTGGGAGACACACAGGCCAGTTCAATTGTTTAATTAAAATGGCTTTAACAGCCAAATGGTTTATGGTTTTGGTTTTTTTTTCTTTTTTTTTTCTTTGTTGTAAAGGGTCATTTTGCACACAAGGAAAATGTTTTGAAAGGTTTCAAATCAACTCTAGTTGAAGCCATATGGGAAACGTTAAATGACATGTCAAAATATCACTCCTGGTCATTTAAGCAAAGCCAGTGTGTGCTTTAATTTCCTTTACACCTCAAACCCCTTTCATGGTCAGTTTTCCTCAGTGTCCAGTCCCTTCTACATTTTGATTGCATTTCGTATTAACTGTGAAATACCGCAGGATGGGCTTATGGGCTGCTCTTTGCTGTGCTCTGTTATATGCTGTTTTGTCATTCAGCTCTCAGATAACCAAACATCTATGAACTGCAAACACTACATTTTCAAAACAGTTTGCAAAAAAATGTCAGTGACAGGACACAGCTGGCTGTAATTTAATGACTGCAGAGTATTAAGAATAGAAACAATTTCAGAATGCACCAAAATAGCTAGAAATATAAGACCCTTGGCTGACTTAGCACCTAGCAGCCTCTGTGTGAGGGGGATGAATAGAACAGCTCTATAAGATCCTTTAATTCCAACGAGCAATTGGCAACCACGCTTCAACCTGCTGATGCAAAGTCCTCTTGGCTTTGCCTTTTATCCTGGCTTTTAAGATAGATCTAACCAAGACCTGGCTCACACATGCTCTACTCCGAGTTTATTTCCTGTAGGGTTTTATTACTGTCAGTTGCTGTTGCTGCTGCTTCAGAGACAAATTCAGATATTAAACGCAGTTGACTTAAGCTTTGAAGCTGAACAAAGCTCTATGCAGATGTTTGACAGGAAACGAGAGTCTTGGATTCCTAACAATTTTCAGAAATTGTCATTTCTGATAGCTAAAGAAGTTCATGGACAAATACGAATGGGATACACGAGGGACAGCAAAACACAGGACAATCCCCTTGGTACCCAAGTTGGATACATTTACATCTCTTTTTGGATTTGAGTCCTTCCACTTATAAATGCATTGAATATTTCAAATTCCACATAAAAAAGCTCACAAACGTAAGACACTGAATACTGAATTGATCTCAGTACTTCACTTACTGTTCACAAACTTTGCTTTTTCCAAAAGAAAAATAAAAAGGAGCTAAAAAAAATCAACAATTCCCAAACCCCCAAATCGTTTCCTAAGTGATAATGAATTTTAGCCTTTCTAGCCTTTAGCTATACATGTTTTGAGTATCAGCCTCTTAGGAAGGTATGGTTTTCCCATCACAGCTCCCCAGTTAGCTCCAGGACGTACCTCCTACCAGCCATGGCTGGCAGGAATAAAGGTGTGAAGTCCCCCTCCCCACCTCCACTGGACTACATTTGCCCCAGGGGTGCGCAAGTAGCCACATCCTTTTCCAGGGTGCAGGACTGTGGGGACAGCAAAGTTACTTCGGTGCATGTGAACAGGGCACAGTCATGTCCCTAATTTGACAGTCCCTCTGCAGCCGAGTACAAATGGAGGCTTGTTTCTGCAAATAAGCAGTTAAACGCACCCCCAGCTATAACCACATGCAAATGCACAGTCCAGGGACTGCTGCATGGGTGGCGCAGGCATCCTACGTCAGTGTCCGTCCAGCCTTTGGGTTCTGATGGCTTGAAAAAATGACTTTCACAGACAGACGTATTTTGTTCACTTAGCCTTGAGGACCTCCTGTACACCTTCTCCCCTCGGTTACCCAAACCAGGAGTGAATTAGAGCAAAACTTGGTGCTGTTTTCCTCTAAAACCATCCAGAGGAAGGAGTGGGGAAGATGAAATGTGTCAGGGCTCCCTCTGGCTGTGAAGGCTGCTAGTAGGTTCTCTGGTCCTCCCCATGGATCAGGGTGAGCAGCTCCAGGGTCACCCTGTGCCACATCACTTTGGGGCTGGAGAAGGGGCCAGAGCCACAGAAGTTTGTAATAGGTACCTTACAGGTGAGGAACCCGAAAAGTGAAACACCAATGGAAATGAGCAGAAAAAAAAGGACAATATTTCTTTTACTCTACTTACATTTTTTTAAATGAAAAACATGTGCAATGCACAGCTCCCCAAGACAGAAGAAGAAACGAGACTTCTAAAAATACACATAAAACTGATCTGCAACCAGTTTTATGGCAGAATCAAATGCTTTACGGCATTTACTTCTCACTGACTTGTCCTGATGATGTCAATCCCACTGTGATGCACAGTGGTCTTTGCCATGTTAAGAGTCAATTTTTGCTTTTCTCAGAACAGAAGAGTTGTTGGCTGGGATGTCCAACTTGTTTTTTTCCTGTTAGATCATTTTTGAAGCCTGTTTGTACCCAGGATATATTTACCACTTCCCATAACTGGCTGAAGCCTGCACATTATGAATGTTTTCATCTGCATCGAAGCCACCATCTTGTGGTCCTCTGTGAAGCTAGGCAGCAAGACATGCCTTAGTGATGGCCAGGCAGTGAGGGAGGCAGCCCAAGGGCACCCAAGAACAGGCCGGGTCATGCTGTTTGTGAAACTGGATGGGGAGAGCAGGTGGAAATGGTTAATTATGAGGAGAACAGTGAAAGGGAAAGAAAAGGAGGCTAAGAGAGATAAGAAAGAAAAGTAGATTGACACTGAGATCAAGGCATGCTGAGGAAGCAGGTGGAGGAAGAAGCCAGCAGGGACAGGTCTGAAAATATTGAGCAAAAGATACAGAAAGCCCTCTGAATGCTTAGTCGGCTCATTGTAACAAATGATCAATTAATGTGTAGAAGAGAGCTCTCACCTCCTGACCTCTCGCTCATGGCTAGATCATCAATAAATCCTATGGAAGTTTTATTGGTTACAGCAGTAATAATCTTTCTAGTTAAAAAAAGCATCTGACATTGTCTTTCACCTTTATAATTCTGAAGAGTTTACTCTTTGGGATTAATGGATGAACTTCTGGAAAGAAGAACTCCTGGACTCTGAAAGAAGGACTCCTGGGCTCCTAAAAAAGGACTTCTGGACTACTAATTTGCTCATAGGCTTTTGAAGAGTTACCAGCCATAGCTATGCATTTACCAGCAGGCCTTGGCATTGCACAGCTTTGGAGGCATGGCTAATGAACTGCCATCAATGGGGGTTCTTGTCGTACAAAGTCATTGACCCAGGGCCAGGGCAGGTGCAAGAGCGTCACGGGGATGTTCAATCTTTACACCTTCCAGACTTTGCAAAGGTAGACCCTCTCTTCCAGAAGGCAATTGTCTTCTCCTCTGAGTTCCCATTTGTTCTCAGTGATGAACTTTCAAAGGGGCCTAAACCTAACTGGATTGGACTTTCAAAGCGTATCATTGTGACTGGGCTAGTTATATATAAATTATATATGGGGTTTATATAGTCCACTGTTGCCCCAAAAGTGTGGTCCCTGGTCAGGTGGGCAGTTTTCAGCTATATGATATTATTCATGTTCTCAAGAACTTGTGATTTCTATAAAGAAGAGAGGCAAATCAAGCAAGGATCTTCTGGGTTTCAGATGCCTCCTCCTGAAGACAAGAATAAATTCTGAATCAGCTCCGTGAGCCCTACAGACTACAAGAGCAGTGCGAGCTGTACCAAATCCAGCTATCCTCACTCTCACATTTCTCTTGTGCAGATTTCCAGCCCAACCCAAACCCCACAGAATAAGGCTACATTTTGCCCTGGCTGGAAGGAGAACCTGGGGGGGAACCACAAAAGGTGGTGCAAGGCTTGTAAGAGTCCAGGTGTTCGCCAAAGGTGTTGTGCTAATATTTACTGGGCAGGGGTGTAAATGTGCATGGAGGAGGCAAAGCCCTTGTGGAGGCCCGCAAAGGGTCCCACCCCCTGGGCAATGATGGTCTTTGGTCTGCCGAGCCCAGGCGAGCGATGCCGAGGCAAATGCACGGTGCTCTCAAGGCATATTGCCTGCGTGGTAGGAAACAGCGTTGTGGCAGGATGCTTCTGTAAGAAGCTGAGATAACAGGGTGGTAAAAGAGTGCATAAAAAGACACATTACGCTAAAGTGGATGGAGCAAAGTGCTGCAATGAGGCAATGGCCCATAAAAATAATGTCATTTGCCAGTCCTGAGTCGTTTCCAGAGCTGTAAAATCATTTGCTGGAGAGAGCTGGAGTGGGCTGCTGGCTCAGAGCAGTTCCCGCGCTGGGCTGGCAACCCAGGCTTGGCTCTGACTGCCGCGGCAAAGGCAACTGCTGTTAGCCCCTGCTTTGGCTGGAAGCTGCAGGCCTGGGAAGCAAGCCTGGCAAACAGATAGAAGAGCAACAGGAAGCCTCAGGGCATTTGCCCTGGTCTTAAATTTTCAAGGTGAGATTTTTCTTTGCCTAGAAATTCCTTAAGATGCTGATTTCTCAAACCGGAAATAACACACGGCCGGCCACACTATTTTTCTGCTTTTTCAAGAGTGGAAAAGAAAATATTCTCTCTTGTTTTCCTCAATGAAGCCGAAACAATACAGCCTTGTTTGCCTTTGTTTTGATAGCTCCCGTGTTGATGCACCAGCATCTCCGCTTGTGCCAGCACAGCTGTGGGAATACATGTAATCCCTCTCTCTCCGCTGATCGGTGTGTTCTTCACAAGCAGAACTCAAAACAATGCAGGCCCTATAGTAACAATGGTATTTGTGTGTGAATATAGGACAAGGGGAGGAAGGGGGAAGAGCAGTATGACAAAGTTGTTTTTGCACAGCAATAGCTACGTGCTAGTTTGAGAACTCACCCCTCTCCCCCAGATAAAACCACATAAATTCAGGACATAAATTATTTGTCGGTTTATTTTATTTTAAGTGTAAAAATCAAACATCTGAAGATGGATGGGGGGGGAGAAAAGGAAAAAAGAATCAGGATATGAATGCAATCATTCTTACTTATGTAGAACAGTACAGCTCTGTGGATTTCCCCCATCTGTTCTGTTATATAGAACCAAATTGGAGTTAAATGCACTTTTAGAATAAATCATTATGGCCTAAATTGAACATGATTTGCAAGGAAAATAAAGCCATATGTGTTACATTAGCTTCTCATTTTTGCTCCATCCCACTTCCGCTTGGTTGGATACATGTCATGCTCTGTTCCTAAACGGTGTCACTGATGCTGAAAGTAGAAGGTGACACTACATTTTCAAAAGTGGGCTCAGTCTTTCAGCTGTGTTACTAAAATCAGTGAGGGTGTCCATGGCGCTCAGAGTTTACAGGGGCCAATATCATTTAAACTGGTACAAACTGGAAGGAAAGCATGATAGAATTAATCAAAGCATACCAGTATAAGGCCCAAAGCAGAAGGTGAGGCAAGGTGCAGGACTAGGGAAATTAAGACCCTCTTGCCCCTGCATGGTACATCATTAGTTCAGCAGAAGAAAATAAGTGTTGCACCAAACCATCGATGACAGGGGTGTACTTCAGAGCAGCACCTGGATTTTAAAGCCAGATACGGAGTTTTCACACTAAGTTTTGTCATATGGTGCACTCCAGCTTGAAATGGCTTAACCTTGGAAACAAGAGGTTTGGTGCCCTCCCACTATGGTCTTGTGCAGCTGGAGCAGGAGATGGTCAGTGACTCCAAAGGGTCTCCCAGGGATGCTGGCTGCAGAGCAGTGCCTGAACAACATGTTCTGTCAGTCCCAGTTTCCCACAGCCCACTGCAAAGTACAGGTTAGACTTACTGAAAGCAGAGCAGCAAGAGGGAGCAATATATCTGGAGGAACCATTTCTGCTGGAATATTTCTGAACAGAAGAGCAACAAGCTTTCTATGAAAGAGAAACAGCAGCAGGAAAAGTCACTGCAGACGCTGCTATCGCACGCTTACTGGTGGTTTAGTTGGTGAATGAATATGGTGGGGAACCCTGTTAGAGCTCTTTTGCAGAACACTCAGGCAATTTTTAAGCCCTGGTATTTTGCAAAATGGCAGCTAAATTCCCCCCTTTTTTACATCCCAGCTCCCACTACATATAAACATATCATGAAAGACACATAGTGAAGATATTTTTTGATGTTTCTTGGAAAAATACTTTCGACTATATCTCCTCTGGAACCTGATATACCCAAGTTTTATACCTGTTGAAAGTTCACAGGCAGAAAAGAAGAAATAGTCATGTTTACAAAGTGCGCAAAGACACTGCTTTGCATTTTAATGAGGAATGACGGCAAACAGCTCACGCTGTTTTCTTCTATCTGCAGCAAACTCTCAGTGGTGTTGTCCCCGACGTCCTTGAACTCCTTTCCTCTTATGTGTCATAGAAAGGCTGACAGAAACGGCATCTCTGACTTCATGGTTTACATCCACAGCTCGATCAACCACCCTGTGGAGCAGAGATGCCTCTCACCTGTCTTTTACCTAACTCTCTTCAGGACTGCTGGCAGTCTGCCTGCAGCAGGCTCTGGAGAGGTGGCTGACTAAAAAATGAAGGTGCCCACAGTGTTTCCAGTCCCATTTCAAAATACCTTTCCAAAATGCTTCTGAATTGCAGGGTGAACCCACAAGTTTTCTTTGCTCCTCCAAAGTCAGCTGCTCTTGTAATACTCCTGTCTGTCCCTCCTGGTCACCATTTAGGTCATCACCACTAGAGGCCAGCCACTGAGGGGTGAAGCTCAGAATTGGAGACCAGTTTCAAAATAGCAGTTTTACATGGAAGGTGCCTGGAAATAGAGCGATGGATGGCTGGATGGATGGGCAAGGGGCAATGTAACATATAAGGGCAAGCATTTGACGTTGTGCTGGGATTTTCTAACAAGCCCCTTCCTGCTTTCTGTGGTTGTGCCCTGACAACTGGGAGAAACTCCCTGTAAGTTGCCCTTTGCTCTGGCTGTGGGTCTTTCCTGTGGGTCCCCATCCTTCATTTGGCACTACCTCCTGCTCATCTGCTAGTTTTACATGTCACCAAGGTCTCAGAGGAAACATTTTCCACTAAGTAACCTGCATGGGATAGGTATTGTTTTGCACGTCGCAGTATTTTTTAACTTGTGTCGGTTGGCTACTTTTAGCTTTTGGCTGCATATTCCATGATAAATGGAGTTGGTGCTAAACATTTGTTTCTCAGCTCAAATTTCACTGAGCAAAATATAATCAACTATGGAAAAACACCACTGTACAAAATCCTACTGTGCATTGGATTTATTTGCTCTTAAAAAATTTCCCAGTCCAAAACTGTACAAATACACAGAGTTCTACGGATCAGTACAGCCGCTACACAAGCTTAAAGCAATCAAAAGCAGACAGTGCAGCATTAGGCACTGATGGCAAACGGGAACTCTTCGGTCTGCTGGCTCCCGGCCTTTCTTCCATCACTGTTCACAAGCAAATGAAGTGCACAAACTCCCTGATTGGGTTCATGCACCTGCCATTGGCAGCATTAGCAATGCTGGCTTGCAAAGCTCATCTGCCTGGATGCGGATAATTTGCAGCCTCTCATCCCCTCAGACTATTAAATGCCTCACCTTGGCTTCCCCTGAGCACAGCGGGCAGGTGGGCAGCTTCCTCACGCTGCTGAGTGTGCTTTCCCCACAGCACGGAAAGTATCTCTGTTGTCTTGAGAAAAGCCCTTATTTTGCTGTCTTGTTCAATGTACTCATTCTATAACATGGGATGAAGCTGTTTGAAGCGGCTGTGCCAGCATGTCGCAGGTCTTCCTGCTGCTGTGGGGTGGACGAAAGGCCATCAGAGCCGCAAGGAGCCCACCTTGTCCTCTGGCTCCATGGCAGACTTTCTGCAAGTGGAAAGTTAAGGAGGGTGCAGCAGCATTTCTTCATCTCGCGCACGCGTGGACATGGCCATATGGCTAAATAGTCCCAATCTCCCTTGCCCTCCTTCTCTGTTCATTTTGAGGCTCTGGTCCAGAAATGCTGTACCACCACATGGGTTGCTCATCCTGGATTTTCTGGGTTTCTCACAAATCTCCGCTTTGGGGCTGCTATGGAACAGAAATCCCCCAAGCTGTGAGCAGCTGATGTCTGACAGAGGAGGGATGCAGATGCAGAGTAAGCATGCTCCTGAGAAGGAGGGATGAGGGTGGATCCGCAGAGCAATTGCTACATCAGCTAAGGTCTGCCACCTAAGATAACAAGGGTATGATTTGCTAAGGACAGGCACAGGGGAGGACAAAGAAGTCATAAAATCTTCATTACAAAAAAGAATGTTCCCCTTTTCTATGGCTGCGATAGTGTCCAGAGGAGAAATACAATAACGATTATCTCCTAATGTGGATTCAGCAATGCTTAGTCACTTCTGTAAGAAGAATACATAAATTAATTCACAGACAAATAAAACAGGGGCAGTTCAGGCTTTGTCTCCATCAGTATCCAGCTGAAAGCATGATGTGACCAGGACTGGAAGTTTGGATACCCAGTCTGTATTCTCAAATATCTCACTCTTCTGCTGTATATTATTTTCCGTGGCAATCAGGGCAGCGCTGAAGCTTTGGCTACCTCAAATTAGGCACAAACATAGTAATGACCTACTTTCCAAAGACATCAAGTACTTGCAGCTCCCAGTAGGTCTGTGTGAACTTGCTCCTTTTTGGAAACAAAAAAACCCAGGCCTCTTTACAATCACACGTGAAAATATAGCTGCAGCTGTTTAACTAGGGCATGATATTTTGTCCCCAGTGAAGTCCACGAAAGCAGGCTTCTATCTTCAGTTTTACAAAACCTCTGCATTTCAGTTACTGCATGCATAGAGTTGGGACTATTGCAAGTACCTCATACCCGCTGCTGTTTGGCTGGGCGGATGAAATGCAATATGTAAAACACCATCCGTTACGGTTAGCAACAGATGAAGGATTGTACAGTAGTGGTAGGAGGTTTGCTATCCTCTTCTATCAGTTGGAAACATGAGCTTTACCAACAATCCCCAGTTGCTTTTCAACATCTAAATTTCACAGCACATCTGTTGTGTCTCCGCTTATGAAACTGCAAGGATCTGGTTGCTTTTTTGAGAAATGCACTCATGTCTGGGTCATTACTCTGGGTACATCTGCCGTGTATAAAATAACTAATGGGAAGGGCTAAATTAAGTAGGACTTTTCAGGCTATTACTACACATTCTTACAAACAACACTTGATTTTCCCGGTTCCACTTACTATTGGTGTTACATTCAAGAGTAAAGGAGAGAGCAAGCAAGAAGAAGAGTTTTACCACTTGGTGAGAAACTGGTCTATGGCATCCCAAATGTGGGACAATAACGCTTGCTATGTAAGTGTTAGGGAAATACTTCCCCCTGGCTTTATTGTTATGTATTTTTTTCCAGGAGGAACCTCTAGAGGGAACACTTTGTTAAGCCATATCATGAATTACAGTACCTGAAGAGTATTTCTGTATTAGCGTGTGGACAATATCTTGCTAGTGAATGAAGAGTTCCAGAGAAAAGCTTTTTGAAGGTGGCTCGTGATATGGTCAGACAGCAACAGAAAAAACAATTATTAGACTTGGCAAATAGCTATTTTGCCTCTATTTTGTGCCATAATTCTTTATCAGTGCTTGAGGTTAAGCATCTGGAAAGGAAACAGAGATCTTTAAGACAGCACATCACCAAGCTCCAAGAAGTTTTAAGCAGGTATAGTCATGTCTGTGCCCTCCCTACTGTGCATCTTCCACTGTTACTACCTTGTTACATGAGCAGAGATTTATGCACCATTGATTTTTTCTTACAGCTGACAAGGCCAAAGAAAATGGCAATGGGGAAATTAAATGTAAAATGTTACCTTGACTGCTTCTTTAAAGGAATCACTCCACTAACAGCACCAAATTAACTCCTGCAAAAATCATAACTCAAAGCCTTTTGGGCATGTGTAACATTTTGTATCACAGTATGCGATGTTAACTTTTCTGTCTTATTATATACATGCACTGTGGCTGAAATATAGTTGCTGAGGGAACCATAACCTTGAATTATCCTGACTTATTTCAGCATGCCAAACCTCAGCCACAGGACTGCTAGTGCACGGGCTTTCCAATATTTAGTGACGAGGAATATGTCCTGCTGCCTTTTATTGGCCAAGCCGTATACTTGTACTAGAGTCATCTTGTGGGGCAGCAAAAGAAGACAGCAGATTCAGTTTCAAGAATTCAGATCTCCTGTTTGCAAATATTTACTACATACTACACTTTAAATTTAGACATACGATGGCTGTTTTACATGCTTGGTTCTAAATATCAGCATCCTCAATATGTTTTGGCTGGCAAATACAGCAAGAGAATAGATCCTTGCTGTCAAATGTGCCAAACCTCTCATAATAGATGCTGAAGGACAAAAATCAGTTCAATTCTCTTTGCTTGGTTGGAGAATAACTATTAATAACTACAGTAATAACTGTTACTATAATAAAAGACTATGTGGTCTCTTAATGTCTAAGCTCCCTTGCTAACTGCAATTGCTTCAGTGTATGGGTCCTGGCCTCCAAGCCAAGAGGAGCAGATGAGTCCTTCAGAGCAGGCAGCACTGTCCACATGGGTTAGCACTGGGCCATGCAACTCCTCTGGGCTCCATGTGATATCCCTGCAGCTCTGAGGCACAATTATTTTTTAGGATCCAGAGTTTTGTTGAAGTGTGTGTAAGAATATGAGGGCTGCACTGTTACTTACCAAAAGGGAGATTTTTTCTAGCACTAAACGCAGGTCAGCTATTGCTTATCTGTGAAAACTTTGCTGGGGTAGCCTCGGGGGAGTGTAAAATGCAGAGGACCAAATCTACCACAAATTCTTCCATGCTGCCTTGTCGGAGAGGTCCCCAGGGAGATATATCCCCAGAACAGCTCATTCAATTTTGAATGGGACTAATTGGTTCTCACTCCAAGTGAGACACTGGGGGTGAGCTAGCAGTTGCACAGTGTGGCAGATGAGGGGAGGAGGTCCTGGAGGTGGATAGAGGAGTTACTGGATACTGTAGCCTAGGGCAAAAGAGGACCTGTGCTCGGAGTCAGAGAAGGAAGCAGGTCCTTCTGCTTATGGCTTCTCCTCATGAATCCTGGGGGCCACACAGCTGGAAAGCAGTTTGATAGAAAAGGACGTGAGGGTCCCAGTGGACACCAGGTTGAACACGAGCTGGCAATATGCCCTTGTGGCAAAGGAGAATAGTATCCTGCATTAGACAAAGCATTGCCAGCAGGTCAAGGAAGGTAATCGTTCCCCTCTACTCAGCACTGTTGATGCCACACCTGGAGTTCTGTGTCCAATTCTGGGCTCCTCAGTGCAAGAGAGAGATGGACATACTGAAGAGAATCCGATGAAGTACTATGAAGATGATTAAGGGACTGGAGCATCTCATGTATGAGGAAAGGCTGAGAGGGCTGGGACTGTTTAGCCTAGAGAATAGAAGGCTGAGAGGGGTTCTTATCAATGTATGTAAATACCTGAATAATACCTAGCTGCAAAGAAGATGGAGTCAGGTCCTTTTCAGTGGTGCACAGTGACAGGACCGCAGGCAATGGGCACACACTGAAACACAGGAGGCTCCATCTGGAGGCTCCATCTGAATATCAGGGAACACTTTTTATTGTGAAGTGACCAAGCGCTGGAACAGGTTGCCCAGAGAGGTTGTGGAGTCTCCATCCTTGGAGATATTGAAAAGCCATCTGGACATGGTCCTAGGCAACTGGCTCTAGGTGGCCCTGCTTTAGCAGGTGAGTTGGATCAGACGACCTCCAGAGATCCCCTCCAACCTCAACCACTCTGTGATTTTGTGATCCTGATATTTCTGTATAGTGCTGGAAGATAGGCCAAAGATCACCACAGCATGTGCGCCAGGGGAAGGTAAAGCAGCATGCAACCTCTATGATCCTGAAGGTCCTCCCATGACTACAGCCAAATGCCCTTGGGAAATGTTTTGCTGGAGAGACAGGCACAATGGATACCATCTGAGGGCTTCGCGCTGCTGCTGCTGGAGGGGAAATGATAACAGCCATGTGGAGTTTGCTCCTGAGGTTTCCCTTAGTGCTTCATGTTGTGAGGTCCAAGATGCACCTCCCTCTGTCCCTTCACATGCACAGAAATCACCTGGGGAAAACCTCCAAGCTTCTTGCAAAATTCCTGGAGTTTGCCCTGCTGAAGAGCTGCCCTGGACGTAGCTTATTTATTACAATAAATAAATCTGTTAAAAACAGTTGAAGTTTTTACATGCTGTACAGCACCCAGTGTGAATCCAATACTGCCTGTTCTGTGGGCATCTAAGAAGGGATGAATAATGCACTGAGGAAGATGTCTTTTACATCTACCTTTTCTGTGTACTGTAAAGACACTCATGTCCATCAGTTATTAACTGGCAAATTCTCACTGAAGTCTCCCATGCCACGCAGTATGCCAAAAATAGATTCCCCTCCTCAAAACAATCCCTGCCCCCACATTAACCATAAACAAAAGCTGAAATACTATGGAAACGAAATCTGATGGTTTAGACATACAAGATCCTGTGACTCCCAGACAAAACCAGGAACTAGATTTTAAAGCGGTTTCCTCCCCTTTTTTTGTTTTCTCTCTTATTCCCCCCCCCCCTTTTATTTTAACTGGAAATTCATTAACTTCCATAACTTTGAACTTACTCCTCACTTCGTGGGTATGAACGTAAGCAGCTCTGACACGTGATTTATAAGAGTATAGTTTCAGTGAACTGAAATCATTTAATCAAGTCAAGGTTTGAGTAGCTTTGGTTTTACTTGAAATGGCTGTAAAATCATCTGAATGAAAGCCTCTCAGGGAACACTTTTTTACTTGTCTGTCAAAAAATCTCGTAAGATTATCTTACCTCATAATGTCATCTTTCCTCATGTAGCACATGGAGGAAAGCCAGTCCTTCGGTTCAGGGACTACAGAAGTAGCTGCTGTCTTTGACTTGTACTACTGTTCCCTGACTTTCCATGGCTAACATAAATTTGGCTGCTTGGGAAAAGCTGGAAAAGGTGACCACCTTGGTGGGGATGGTGTTTGTGCTGTGTCACCTCGGTGCAGCAAGTGGAACAGAAAATGTCCCTGGGCAAAATCCTTGGCTGACACGAATCGCCATAGTGTCAGGGACAACAGCTTTTATTTTACACTGTCAAAAAAAAAAATTAAATGTCCATCACAGCAATAAAAAACCCCAAACAAACCACGGGAAAGCAAGCATACGCATAGTCTTTGTGGGAAAGCAAACAAAACATGTTTCTCCCAGAACCCGTCTTTGCATATGGGTATCTCATTTATACAGGTAAGATATTTTCACTTCAGAGACATAAACAGAAAAAAACAGTCATAGCTATCAGCCATGCATGGCAAACCAAGGTCTTAGTGATGGAAGAATCAATATCGCTTGGGGTATTTGAAATCTCCCTCCAAATCCAAGTAAACATAAGAAAAAGTTATGAGGATTCGAGCAACTGAACCTATACAGAAACAAAATCAAACTGTATTTTAACAAACTAGTATTACTTATTAAAGTTCTTCTGTACTTCCAAACTTTCAGTGTAATTAAGCGTAGCTATTTTAAAGCCTAATTATGAAGTAATAACAACAGTGTACTGCTAATAGCTTCCTTACCCTGGACTCCATATGGTAGCTTCAATCATAATATGTTTTACTGAATAACAGCAAACCTATCATCAGGTTGAAATCTTTGTTTCCTTCATTGTTCTCACAATTCAAATACTCCTGGTTTTGATTTGTCAAAACATTCCTGATGCAAAGCCTTGAAACACAATGCAACCTGAACCTCGGAAAAAAACGCTGTATATACTTCTGCTTCCAACCTCTGCAGATGCACCTAATCTTTGCTGACAGTCAAGCCAAAAATCTCTATCCGAAGATCTGCAAATGCTGTGAAGTATTACCTCTAATCCTCCCATTCTGGACCCATCCCTAGTTGTACTAAAAATAGAAGATCTGGGTTGCTTGACATAAAGTGTCAGACTATGTAAACTACCCTGAAATTGCTTGGGATGATTCATTCTACCAGTCCTCTCCCACTTCTCAAAGCCTGGATTTATGAAATCTTATTTAAAGTCAAACCCACACTATTTTTTGTCAAATGGTATTTGCCCTTCACCTACAGTATTTCCAATCACCTTGAGCCCGGTATGCTCCAGTAATCCTCAGGATGTCCTTTGTGTGTTGTTGTAGTTCTGTTCCAGAATTCACTTTTCCCCCTTCACTGATTTTCCATAACTATTGAAAAACTTCAGCCAGTGCAGGACAAAAAGCTCTCAGTTTACAAAGATAATTTATTTTTTTTTTTGGCTTGAGCGGGCCAAGAAGCAAGGAGCAGCCCTGAGCACTGTTCTCTCTGTCTCTTTTCTCTCTGTCTCAGAGAACTGGTTTCCAGTTGAGAACATGTCTTTGCAAGGACATCATCTGGAAAAAAAAAAAAACAACCCAAAAGCAGGATTTGAAGGGTTAAAACCCTAATCACATGAAGCTGGGAGTCCAATGCCCCCATCCTGACTCCTTCAAAGGTCATCCTTCTGAGACAGAGATACTCTTTAGGGGACAGGTTGGGACAGGGCATAGGTACTTCTTGGCACTTGTGCTTGCTTAGATGAAACATAGAGATCCCAGTGTCAGGACAGAGATGATTTTAATGGAGAAAAATTAAGATTGAAGGCCATAATGTGGGTAGCTGCAGAGGAAGGACAAACCTATACCTTACCCTCTATAGGTCGCCTGTGAATTACATGCTGACCCTGCACACAGTGTATCCTTGCAGCAGTTATCAGACTATTATCCTCTGTAGGTGAGGATGAGAAAAATACCTATTGTCCTATCACTACCTTCCCTGATAAAAGAGTCCCTCCCCATCTTTCCTGTAGGCCCCTTTTAGGTACTGGAAGGCTGTTATAAAGTCTCCCCAGAGCCTTCTCTTCTCCAGGTTGAAGAACCCTAACTATCTCAGCCTGTCTTCTTAGGAGAGGTGCTCCATCCTTCTGATCATTTTCATGGCCTTCTTCTGGACAGCTCCAACAGGTCCATGTCCTTCTTATGTTGGGGGCTCCAGGGCTGGCTGCAGTACTCCAGGAAGGGTCTCACCAGAGCAAAGTAGAAGGCTGGAATCACCTCCCTTGACCTGCTGGCCACACTTCTTTTGATGCAGCCCAGGTTGTGCTTGGTTTTCTGGAATGTGAGCTCACATTGCTGGATCATGTTGAGCTTTTCATCAACCAACACCCTCAAGTCCTTCTCCTCAGGTCTGCCCTCCATGCATTCTCTGCCCAGCTTGTATTTGTGCTTGGAATTGCCCCAACCCACGTGCAGGACGTTGCACTTGGCCTTGTTGAACTTCATGAGATTTGCACAGGCCCACCTTTCCACCCTGCCCAGGTCCCTCTGGATGGCATCCCTTCCCTCCAGCATGTCAGCTGCACCACGCGGCTTGATGTCGTCAGGAAACTTGCTGAGGGTGCGCTCAATACCACTGTCCGTGTCACCAGCAAAGATGTTAAACAGCATTGGTCCCAGTCCTGACCCCTGAGGAACACCACTCATCAGTGGTCGCCACTTGGATGTCGAGCCATTGACCACAACTCTTTGAGTGCAGCCATTCAGCCAATTCCTTATCCACAAAGTGGTCTATCCATCAAATCCATGTCTCTCCACTTTAGAGACAAGGATGTCATGTGGGACAGTGTCAAATGCTTTGCACAAGTCCAGGTAGATAATGTCAATTGCTCTTGCCTTATCCACCAACGCTGTAACACCATTGTAGAAGGCCACCAAATTTGTCAGGCACAATTTGCCCTTAGTGAAACCATGTTAGCTGTCACCAATCACCTCTTTATTTTTCATGTGCCCCAGTATATGTTTCCAGGAGGATCTGCTCCACGATCTTGCCAAGCACAGAAGTGAGACTGACTGGCCTGTAGTTCCCTGAGTCTTCCTTTTTTATCTTTTATAAAAATGGGGGTTATGTTTCCCCTTTTCCAGTCAGCGGGAACTTCACCAGACTGCCACAACTTCTCAAATATGACAGATAGTGTCTTAGCAACTTCATCCTTCAGTTCCCTCAGCATCTGCGGATGAACCTCATCAGGTCCCATGGACTTGTGCACCTTCAGGTTCCTCAGACGGTCTTAAACCTGATCTTCCCCTACCATGGGTGGTTCCTCATTCTCTCAGTCACTGCCTTTGCCATCTGTGACTTAGGGGTGTGGCTAGAGCCCTTGCTGGTGAAGACCAAAGCAAAAAAGTCATTGAGCACCTCAACCTTGTCCATATCCCAGGTGACTAGGTCTCCCGTTTCCTTCCAGAGAGGGCCCACATTTTCCCTAGTCTTCCTTTTATCTCTGACATACCTATAGAAGCTTTTCTTGTTGCCCTTGATGTTCCTAGACAGATTTAATCCTAACCTGATCCCTGGCTGCTTGGACAATTTCTCTGTATTCCTCCCAGGTTATCTGTCCTTGCTTCCACCCTCTGTAGGCTTCCTTTCTGAGTTTGAGTTTGTCCAGGAGCTCCTTGTTCATCCACACAAGCCTCCTGGCATCTTTGCCCAACTTCCTCTTTGTTGGGATGCATCGCTCCAGAGCTTAAAGGAGTTGATCCTTGAATATTAGCCAGCTTTCCTGGGACCTTCTTCCCTCCATGACTTTATTCCACAGTACTCTGCCAAAGAGATCCCTGAAGAGGCCAAAGTCTGCTCTCCTGAAGTCCAGGGCAGCAAGCTTACTGTGGGCCCTCCTTGCTGCCCTAAGTATCTTGAACTTCACCATCTCATGATCACTGCAGCCAAGTCTGCCCTTGAGTCTCACATTCCCCACCAGCCCCGCCTTGTTGGTGAGAACAAGGTCCAGCATGGCACCTCTCCTCATTGGCTCCTCTATGACTTGGAGAAGGAAGCTATCATTGACACATTCCAGGAACCTCCTGGACTGCTTATGCCCTGCTGTGTTGTCCTTCCAACAAATATCAGGGTGGTTGAAGTCCCCCATGAGCACCAGGGCTTGTGAACGTGAGGTTGCTGCTACCTGTCTATAGAGGGCCTCATCCACTTGGTCTTCCTGGTCGGGTGGCCTGTAGAAGGCCCCCCACCGTAACATCACCTGTCCCTGCCCTCCCTTTAATCTGGACCCATAAGCTCTCGGTCACCTCCTCACCCATCCCCAGGCAGAACTCCATGCACTCCAGCTGGTCCTTGACATAGAGGGCAGCACCCTCTCCTCGACTCCCCTGCCTGTCCTTCTGCGAGAGCCTGTATCCTTCCATTCCAACACTCTAGTCATAACAGCCATCCCACCACGTCCCTGTGATGCCAGTAAGATCATAGCCTTGCCGGCATGTGCACGTCTCTAAGTCCTCTTGTTTATTTCCCTTTCTATGTGTGTTTGCATAGAAGCTTTTAAGTTGGGTTCTCAATGAAGCTGACTTACTGGCTGGAGTGGCTGAAATTCCTTTGTGCTGCACTCCAGGAGCTGTCCTTTTGACATGCGACCCTTCTCCATGCTCTAGACACCTATTACTGGCATCATACTGGTAGGAGTGGGATGGATTGCCGCTCCCCTTCCACGGCAACTCTAGTTTAAAACCCTCTTCAAGAGCTTGACAAGCCTCTGACCAAAGATGCTCTTCCCTTTCTTTGACAAGTGGACTCCATCCGGCCCCAGTAGACCAGGTTTCTCAAAGCGGTCTTTGTAGTAGGTCTACGTAGTCAAACCCCTAGCTGTGGCACCAGCCCTGTAGCCGTTTGTTGATTTGCCAGATTCCGTTGGCCCTATCAACCCCCTTCCCTTTAACTGGGAGGATTGATGAAAAAACTACCTGGGCCCCAGAGTCCCTGACTGCTGCTCCCAGGGCTATAATCCTTCTAGATATTCCTCAGGCTGCTCCTGGCTGTATCACTGGTGCCCATGTGAAACAGCAGCAGTGGATAATAGTTGGAGGACTGTATGAGGCTTGGTAGTCTCTCAGTCAAATCCCTGATATAAGCCCCCAGTAAGCAGCACGACTCTCTAGAGTGTTCATTAGGTTGGCAAATGGGTGCCTCTGTACCTCTCAGAAGAGAGTCGCCTACTACTGTCACCTGTTACCTTTTTTTAGTTGCGCTGGTTGTTATATGGAAGCAGATTGGGTTGCCTTACTCCAGTGCCTCTGCTGATGCAATGGGTTTTTCCTCTTCATTCTGCAGAGCTCTGAAGTGGTTCTGCAAGGGCACCTCAGGCTTCGGGGGAAGTGTCTTCCTCTGCCCATCCACAAGAAGGGCCGGAAGGAGGTATGGTATGAGTTTCAACAAGAGCAAGTTCCAGGTCCTGCACTTGGGCCAGAATAACCCCATGCAGTGCTATAGACTTGGGGAAGTGTGGCTGGAGAGCTGCCTGGCAGAAAGAGACCTGGGGGTTCTAATTGACAAGCGGCTGAATATGAGCCGGCAGTGTGCCCAGGTGGCCAAGAAAGCCAACGGCA
>NW_009647322.1:184890-199563 GCF_000708025.1 Charadrius vociferus | reverse complement strand
CGATTTAGACTGAACATTAGGAAAGAATTTTTCACAGAAAGAGTGGTCAGGCATTGGAATAGGCTGCCCAGGGAGGTGGTTGAGTCATTGTCCCTGGATGCGTTTAAGAGACGTTTAGATGTGGTGTTGGGGGATATGGTGTAGGGTAGAACTTTGTAGAGTAGGGTAGATGATTGGACTTGATGATCCCAAGGGTCTTTTCCAACCTAGACAATTCTATGATTCTATGATTTGAGGATCTGGGGAACTACAGGCCTGTTACTCTGACCTCAGTGCCTGGGAAGGTTATGGAACAGATCATCTTGAGCGCCATTACGTGGCGCATGCAGGACAACCAGATCAGGCCCGGTCAGCATGGGTTCATGAAAGGCAGGTCCTGCTTGACTAACCCAATCTTCTTCTATGATAAGGTGACCTGCTTAGTGGATGAGGGAAAGGCTGTGGATGTTGTTTACCTGGACTTTAGCAAAGCCTTTGACACCACTTCCCACAGCATTCTCCTGGAGAAACTGGCTGCTTGTGGCTTGGATGGGAGTACTCTTTGCTGGGTAAAAAACTGGCTGGATGGCCAGGCCCCAAGAGTTGTGGTCATTTGAGTTAACTCCAGTTGGCAGCCAGTCACAAATGGTGTTGCCCAGGGCTCAGTATTGGGGCTGGTTCTCTTTAATATCTTTATCAACAACCTGGACACGGGGATTGAGTGCACCCTCAGTAAGTATGCAGGTGACACCAAGTAGGGCAGGAGTGTTGATCTGCTTCAGGGTAGGATGGCTCCACAGAGGAATCTGGACAGGTTGGATCGATGGCCTGAGGCCATTGGTATGACGTTCAGCAAGGCCAAGTGCTGGGTCCTGCACTCAGGTCACAACAACCCCGTGCAACGCTACAGGCTTCGGGAAGAGTGGCTGGAAAGCTGGCCAGTGGAGAAGGACCTGGGGGTGCTGGTCGAGAGCTGGCTCAATATAAGCCAGCAATGTGCGCAGGTGGCCAAGAAGGCAAATAGCTTCCTGGCCTCTATCAGGAATAGTGTGGCCAGCAGGACTAGGGAAGTGCTTGTCCCACTGTACTTGGCACTGATGAGGCTGCACCTCAAATACCGTGTTCAGTTTTGGGCTCCTCACTGCAAGAAAGACATTGAGGTGCTGGAGCATGTCAAGAGAAGAGCAACGAAGCTGGTGAGGGGTCTAGAGCACAAGTCTTACAAGGAGCAGCTGAGGGAACTGGGGTTGTTTAGCCTGGAGAAAAGGAGGCTGAGGGGAGACCTTATTGCTCTCTACAACTACCTGAGAGGAGATTGTAGCGAGGTGGGGGTCGGTCTCTTCTCCCAAGTGATAAGTGATAGGACAAGAAGAAATGGCCTCACATTGTGCCAAGGGAGGTTTAAGATGGGTATTAGGAAAAGTTTCTTCACTGAAAGGGTTGTCAAACATTTGAACAGGCTGCCCAGAGAAGTGGTTGAATCACCATCCCTGGAGTGCCCACCATTCTGCCTTGAGGGTCAACAAGGATGAGTGTCCTTGACCTGTGCAGATGGTCACAGAACGGTGCCTGACCAGTGGAATGCTCCTCCTTCAAAGAGGTGCCCTTCCGCACCAACCACCGCACCAACCACCACACCAACAGCCATGCGAACTGCCCTGCACCACACCATGCCCTGAATGACACGCCACGCTCTGGTCACCACTCTCCCCGGGCTGCTTTTTATAGGCTGGGGGTAGTCACAGTTGCTATGGCAATGCCCAGGCCTCATCAACGCCTTCTGCCAGAGCTACCAGCTCCCGGCAGGTCTCTCCGCTGCCCTGGCATTTTCCTACCTCAGGAAAACCTCCTGTGTGACAAGATCTGCTGCTCCGCTGACGGTCAGGCCAGCTCCGGAGCAGCTCCGCAGTTCCCCTCGGAGACTGACAGCTAGTGTCCATTACTCTGTGGAACTGGTTTGTTTTTTCCATGCTGGGAAGGTGACTGCGGGTCTAATGCTCTCTTTACTTAGGCTGCCCTGAATCAGGGCTGCTGACATCGGGGTGAGTGAGGTGGATATAACAGGGCCTAAGGGAGGAGAATTGAAGTTCTGTGTTTTCCTCTCTTTGCTTGTTTAAAATAAGTGAAATAAGCTGTCAGCATTGAATAAATAATAATAATGATGGATACCCCTATTTAAAGCAACTTTGGCCAAGTCATTACATTATCCTTGTTCTCTACTTTAGACATCTCATTTTGCATGCAAAAATCACTTGAGCAGGATGGGGGTCACTAACTGTAGACGGCTTCAAAGCTTTTGAGAAAATGAGGAAGTCTGTCGGGAGGTTTTTACCACCACAAGTATCACAAGATGCCTTATTAAATGCATAGAAGAAAGCTTGCATGAAAACCGCCCCAGGATCTGGGAGTGTAGAGCACCCCATGGAGTAGGTCCTGCTCTGGTGAGACCGCATGCTCCATAGCAGTCCAAGCTGTCCTTGCATGCCTTGATTCGCACAGGTGGATAAAGGGGAAGATTAAAGTCTGATGGTTTGCATTAGAGCCCAGGAAATTCAACTTCAAATTCAAGAGTGGCCCTGCAATACTAAGACTCTTTTTTTTTTTTTTTTGTACAATCGCTGAAGAAATGCTTAAGATTTAACTGCAGACTCCTGTGCATCTGCAGAGCTCCTTCCTCTGAAAAGAAATATAATGGTTCAGAGCAGAAGAATGAACAACCAAGAAGCAATTTCCATATTTTTTTTTAGCAATATTGCCAACTAGCTTTGAAGATTTAGATCCTATCCCTACCCATTTCTTTGCAAATAACTTCTGAGAGGGCCAGAGACAAATTTTGTTTCATTACAGTAATTGCATCTACAGTCAGTCCAAGCAATTCTCAGATGTTTATCTGTCAGCACAGTCCCTGACACTGTGGCCAGCTGGAAAACTACTGCAGCTAAACAACATACTATACGCAGATCACTGATTTCTTCAAATACCTTGCTGCAATGCAGAGGCGGTTTCTCTACAGTTTTCTGTGTACTCATGAGAACACTTGCTGTGGAGTCCCAGCCAAAAGCATTCCCAGGGACAAACAAGTCCCCCGTGTTGGCTCATAGAGGGAAAGGATTTTTTTTTTCTTTCCCTTTATTGTTTTGAAGATTTATTTATACCTGACTAGAAGCCTGACTTGCTAGGCAGAATCAGGAGACTGTCAAAATAGAAGTGATCAATGCTATAAAAAATATAACGCTATATAATAGGCCTGAGCCCACACCTTTAAATTAGTGGCAATTTTGTCCCTGACTTCTGAGAAAAAGTGGGCCAATTTTTTCAATATTTATAAGCCCAGGAGAGCACTGAGAATGAAGTCCTGCACAGTGAGAGACAAAGTCTGCAAGAAACCGAATGATGCATCCATGGCAACTCACAACTCAGTTAATAATTTTTCAACATAAAAAGAAAGATATTTTTCAGGGCCACCGAAACAGAAGCAATTTACAAAATTGACTGAAGTGAAGGCATTTCGCATCTGTTGTGTTTTTCATGGCCTTGGTCTTTTGTTTGAACCTCAGCTGCTTGCTGGGATGCTCAGGGAGCGAGGATAGCCCCCAGCAAGCATTTTGTCATCTCTGGGTGGCGGCAGGGGGGTGGGGAGAATGAAGTGACCTATTGCCTGTGTTTTTTTCACACCAGGGTTTGATACCTGGTCTACGTGGGGCAGAGAGCTGCACTGCAACAGGTCAAAAAGGATTCAGTTTTCTTCTGTGGAGAATTTCAACACAGATGAAAATGGCATTTCCCCTGTGCTTCCACAGTTGTTTGGGAAAAGAAAATTTTGAGAGGTAGCGTTGCTGCAGTCTGCCCCTAGAGAGGACCTCCAGGTCATCCCTGTCCCCTTTCCTGCAACAGGAGGGAGGTCCAGTTCAGCAGCCCCAGGCAGACCATTGCTGCTGCGATGGCATACACTGCTCTGCTTTCAAGGGGAAAAGCCCCTGTCTGATGCACAATAGGTCAGAGCCACAGCTCTTTCAGGAAGGTACCAATCCCTTATTTTGGACAGGTTTTCTCCTCTTCTGTTCACTAGGGACGGATATCCCGCTGCTGGGGTGCAATCACATTGGGCACTCCTCAAACACACAGTGATTCAGTTGCTGCTGACCTGTGTATTTCAGACTTTGGAAGTCCTGCCCACTTCAAAAGACAGAGCAGATGAAATAATTACGGTTTGAATTTTATAGATACAAAACTGAGGCTGACAGTTAATAAATGTTTTCCCCCTGGCACTGGGCAGAGCTAGGAAAGACACTCGATGTATCCCATGGGTCAAGCCAAAGCTCTAACCTAAAGATCATTTTTCCTTCAAATAAACATTAGTAAGAGTTGCGTTCAACACAGCATTTCCCATACCAGCAAGACAAAATACTTCTGGCTGTTTTGTTGGACATAAGCTTTGCTCATATTGTTCTCTACTGTGTGCAAAATGCTCCACAGATATATGTCAATGGTTTCCCAGCAGCATTCAGCTTTCCATACTCTGCTGGTGAAAGGCAGCAAAATTGTTCTCGTCCCTGAAAACAGAAGGTTGTCTCTGTAGTCTTCCTACTGAGCAGTTGTATTGTATTTTCTTTCGAAACCGGGGTGGTTTATTGCTGTTCCAAATCTTTACCGTAGGATTGTGTCACCAATGAAACCCAAATGAAAACATCAAGTCTGTACCATATGTTGATGCATTTTTTGTTTTATGAAGCCTTGTTGCATCTGGATAAGTCAATTAAGGTTAAACATCCCTTTATCAAGAAAGCCCTGTTAAGGACATCAGCACATCTGTTTCTCCACAGGCTGTTAATTTTTTCTGTGTTGTATTGGTTAACCGCAGAACTAAAATACCACCACAGCAACTCCCTTGAAGCAAAACCAATGATCCAAATGCCATTCTGTATTTTGGACACGTCACTGTAATAAAGGCTATCATGGGCTATGGAAAGCCTTTTTTCCTTTTTTTTTTTCTCCTTAGGCAGGGACCATACATGGAAAGAGAATTGAGGATATTCCATTTCTGCTGGTGAGATGGTTGTGTAGGACCTGTCTGTCTTCTTGCAACTGAACTGCTTTCCATAGAAACCCGATAATCTGCAAGTAGCCCCGCTCTGATATGCCTCTGTGGGCACTAGTTCTGCAGTTTCTGTATAAACATCTATGAGCAAAGCCCAGCAGACCTGCACTGGAAAAATATCTTGTGGCAGAAATGCCTCATGGTTTGTACACAAACCCGGATGGATGCTCTGCATGGCTCAAGGGAAAGGGAAGTACTAACCAAACCCATTGCTATGGTGAGGTCTTTGCAGAAAGGAACAAGTTCAGGGAAGAGATTTAAGGGAAGTACATGTTGCACAGTGCTGGGAATGTTTTCATCACCACAACCACTGCAAAAATCAGACAGCTGGACCTTCATTAAGTTTTGTTTCTTTGTAGCTTGAGAAGTTTTCCACAGTCAGAAAAACAAGTGCTGCAATCAGACTGCCTAGAGGCAAGAACGGGTGAAGCAATATCTTCTTCTCGCTAAAGGTAATATAAACGCTAAGACAGAGAGATAGGCCCACTAGGGATCCACACCTGTAGGCCAACACAACTAATGGGGGCTTAGCAAAAAAATTGCTCTTCAGAGCGCTTGTCGAGTTATTTAGCATGAAAAAGGTCTTATTCAAGGAGTTTCACTCAAGTGAAGAACCATGTAGCTAAAAAAACCCCAACATAGTGCATACAAGGGCTGCTCTAAGCCGTTTTTATCTGCAGATAACAGCTTTACCTTATCACTGCAATTTCTCTGTACATGGGACTTTGGAAACAAGAATGAATTGACAAGAAAATGGTCCTCGGTGACAGGAAACGGGCAGTAAAGTGACACAAAGAACATCCTTAAGACCAATTCAATTCCCTATATATCATGACTTAGGAGAACAAATATGCATTAAGGTGAATAATTTTTCTGACAAGGCGAAATGTGGAGTTGCCAGTCCAGCCTAAATGGTGTTCAGAATCACACAGCTAGATTAAGAGATAAGGCAAATAAATGGCTCATACACATAAATTCAGTGTAAGGAAATCTAAGGTAATGAGGCTAGGCAGAATAAAAAAGGAGACAGAAGAGAAGGGAAAAAGAAATATGCTCTCTCTGGCCATATGCTTAGGGCACTGAGCAGGGAGGGAGCCAGATGGTGTGGCTCAGACTTTAAAGTATAGTTCTCTGAGTTTTAATCAATTACATTGATGCACACTGCATGTATAATACTTTTTAGAAGACGTTAGGCAATTTTTCCCTGAAAATGACAGAAATTATTTAATCTTCTCCTTTTTTTTTGAACCTAGATGTTTCTTGCTTGTTCGAGGTTGGATATCTATGGATACTAGTTATGAACCTCATCCCAGAGCCAGATTTTCGCTTAACAAATTATCAAGGCTTCTTTAAGAAGATTAAGCTGTTACTCTTTCTGATCTCCAGAAGAAAAAAAAAAAAAAAGCACTCAAAACACTCAGAGAGAGAAATGTCTGTTCTGGTACTTATTCAGAAAGCCCTTTGATATGAAAATCATCAGCGGTAACTCCTGTAGCCTTAAGCCTCTCCCCAGTAATTCAGATAATGCATGCAAATGCCTGCACCTCTAGCCCACTGAAATCAAGGATGAACATGCTTCCTGTTCCTCTTCAGACTCATTCTTTCTGTCTTCTCTCTGGCAATAGCTCAGTATCTCTGCCTGCCAGCAAAAGGACGGCATTTGTACAAAACCTGATGAATGACTGCTGCTCATTCTCCTAGGAAGGACTGGCATGCAAGTACCATTACAGACAACGCACATGAATATCTAAACTGGAGGCCATCACCATATCTGCTTAGACACAGCAGAATAAATGAAAATGCTGCATTACTGCTGGATTACCTGTCAGCAGGCTCATTTGCTGACTAATGCGCTGTCCTGAGGGCCACCTTGACTTGTTTATCATCACTAATGCTCCAAGATTTAGCAAAAGGAGCTGCAGCAAGACTACCACTGCTTACACATGCACCCTTGGCAGTGTGCGTTCACCACCCCCAGAGGTGGGGAAAGGGCTTCTCAAAGCACCCAGGGGCCTGACACTCAGCACCCCCAGTAGGGCTGGAGCGCTGGGGTCCTACCACTGATGCAACACAACTGCTGCAGGCTCTGTCCTGGTCTTTTTCTCCCTTTTTGCTGGCTCTGAAGTTTTAGTTTCCCTTCCGGTGTGTGTAGGGGTGTGTATGTGGCATACACTCCTGTTGGGCACTTCATCCCTCGTGACTGTGCTCCTTACATAAAGCCATAGTCAGACCCTATTCTTCCCTCTCAGGGGGAATAACAAGTCTCTTTGTTTTTGATGACTGGGCTTTCACCTCTCTGCATTTTTCCTATTGTTCCCTTGTCCCTCCCCAGCCCCCCAACATTTATTTTTTTTCTCTGTGACCTGATTTTTTTGGGGGTCGGAGGAAATATATTTAGTTTTGTTAGGACTGGACTGATAAACACATCTAATATGCAGAATGTACAAGAATGGTGTTCATAAGCAGACACTCAGGGGAAAGTAAGAATAGGACAAAGATACATGGCACTTCCCCTGAGTACCGTCCCCATCTCCAGCTATTTTCAGCTCAGGGGATTTTCTGAGCCTAACACAGTTTGCCTATTCAGTCACCTTCAAGAAATTTCTCTTCCAACTACTTGTTCAGGCTTTCAGATGTGAATCCACTTAAACTTTTTGCATCCCCATCACTCAGTCCTCTGTGGGGTGAAGAACAGGGAGGCTATTCGGTGGGGCAGTGTTATGCTGGGGAACAGGTTATACAGAAGCTACATGTGCAGTTGCCTAAGGTGACAAATTTCAGTGCACTGGAATTCTGTTAAACCCATCTAGGGCAACAACAAGCTGCCTCAAAGTCAGGGGTCTGCAACAGCGAAGAAAGGGTCACTCAGAGAGTGTCAATGGTCAGTGGTTCTTCTGCACACAGGAAAGGTGCCCTGCTTTGCAGCGTGCCCGCTTAGACATCTGTGCCCTACCTCACCTCCTCCAGATCCTTGCAGGAGGGACCGTCCCATCCAGCACACCACCAGGGGTCTGAAACAGAAAGCTCCCTTCCTTCTGCCTCGGGAGAGGAGAAGGAGCTGTCAACTGACAAGACAGGGAAATGACTTTGGCTTTTAGCAGCAAAGAGGGCCTGGTCTCTCCCAAACTTCTACTGTTGCCCCACATGTCCTCCCTACAGCAAATCCTACCCGCTCCACAGGGCGCGGGCACAGCTGCAAACCGGGCTGTTCAATCATTTTTCGTTTCTTTCATGCCACCATCAAGTGTCACGCTGCTCAATCTTGTGTTTTAAGCTCTATGGTCAAGTTGCCTACAAAGATTTGCACTCCCAGAGCTGAACAACAGTGCTAAGATCATTCCCCACTACGCTTTTTTCTGCTCAAGGCTTCTGTCACAAGGATCATAACCTGTGAGTTACGGCAATTAGAGGGAATAATGGAGATGGCCCAGGACAATTATTTTTTTTTAAAATGGAGACAGAGCAATAAGCACAGATGTTCATTTCAGAACACACTTTCAAATTTCCCCCCAGGCTACATAAGCCCAGCCTCACATGCAATGTGGGGACTCGGACATGGAGGGCCAGCGTTAGAAGTGTGCCCTGAGCTGGATGCAGGAAAGCAGGCAGCAGCAGCAGATGTACCATGCAACCTCTCGCATCAGTTAGATGATACTTTCACAGGTTTTCACAGTTGTTTGTAATATGCCTAAGTTTTTTATGAGTTCTTACAAATGTTCTGTCTCGTAAGATGGGCTTCCTACAGTTGTATCCCCTCTTCATTTCTTTAGTGAATTTTCTTTTTCAAATCTGAAAAAAGCTCCATTTTCTACATAGAAACAACATTTTGCTACCGTGCTTTGCTTTCAGCAAACTTTCCCTCCATCATAAACGTTTTATGCGTGTTTGCTTTCCCAACTTTTGGTGTTTCAGCTCCTTTTTCACATCAGGTACTTCCCACGAAAAGGCAATTGGGCATATGACAAGACAGCCCTGCAAGATACTGTCTCATTAGAGAGTGGTTTTCATGCTCTTCCTAATCTGTGAAAAAAAAAAAGCAAAAATATCTGGAGCAGGAGATAACACGAGAAGGAAGTTAAAACCATTTTCTGGGTTATTTTGATCTTCAGCAGCTCTAATTCCCTGCTGCCCGAGTTACTCAGCAATGACAGCCAGGCAGTACTCTTTCCTACTGCTCTCATGTAGCTGATGGGAGGGAAATCCGAAAGATGTAGGAAAAAGCATGCTGTCGGCAAGCCTTGGAAACACAGATACCAGCTGATACTTGCTGAAGCACTGTGATACCCTTTTCAATCCCAGATGTAGACATAGTCTCTGTGTGGGGACTGCCCTGTTCTCCTTTCAGAGACTAGACATGGAAATTTGTAACTAGGAGAAGCAATTCGTGTGTCCTGGGTATGACATTATGAGGTAGTGTGTTTTCCATTGTGATCAAAGCCAGTCTACTTCCAAAACTGATTCAAGGATAGAGAGTGCACAATGCCCCTCTGGAGGGTAGAAAATAAGGACATGGAGGGCTTTTAGGGCAGCCAAGCCCAGAAGGCAGGTTGCACTGAAGTCTTTTTAAGCACCCACAATCAGCTGTCCCGTGGGACCAGTGAAAGCTTGATCAAGGTCTCTTGCATGCTGCAGTGGATGAGGAAGGCCTGATTGCCCAGTAAAGCACACAGAAGACATATTGATGACCTCTGGCTATGCAGGGCATTTGAAATCTGCAGTCCTGTCACACAAGTGTTCTGTGCAAGACAGGTTCCTCCAAGGTACACCAGGGCGTGCCACAGCCTGCAGATAGTCCCTATGCTGTGAGCAAAGGGAGCAACCCCATATTCTTCATGAGGGGCTATGGCGGTATGCTGTCCACTTCTCCCCCTTCCCTAGCTCCTGTTGAAGCCATAACTGTCAGTAGGAGTGGTGATGGGTTGCACCTGGACTTTGGGGGATGGATGGCAACATAGCCAAACACTGTCTGGAGTAGGGACCTAGATGTCTCGCTGATATGTAAATATGGTGATAGGTCAATCATCTTACTCTATACAGTGGACAGCCCAGGGCCCACTGAGCTCTCCTGCATGGCAGTGGGTGCATGCCAAGATCTCCCCTTGAGTAGGGACACCTCTCAAGGTTACTCCTCAAGATTAAGAGATTCCTTGCTGCAACAGATCCTCCGTAAGTGGTTAATAGCACACTAAACTTTGAAATCTTAGCTAAGCAATATAAAAGCATTGATCGTGCATATATAATCCTTTAGACATAGACCAAGTCTGGTACTAAGGTTTGTTCCAGCTGCGCCTAGACTCCTCTCTGAGAAGGAGTTTAGAAAGCAAGGGGGTCCTTTCTGAACCTTGTGACTCAATGGGAGGGTCTCCCTGACAGTTCTGTCTGACTCTGTCCTCTATGCAGTAAATAACAAGTGTGTCTTGCCATTGAATCTCATTAAAACACTGTTGCATTTACTATCAAACTTTGTTAAATCCCTGTTTTATATAAATAAATATGTCACTGCTTCTCTCTTACGAGTGAAGTGAATCACTCCGTCCATGACAGGGTCTTGCTGTGGATGTGCAGTAGGATTGCTCTGTGTGTCCAAGAGAGGCCATTTGCAGGACTTCTGAAATGAGGCATCGAGGTGGTTGACTGATACACTAATCCACAGAGCGGACTCTCCTGTGCCTGCCAAGAGGCATTTTCTGGGACAAAGCTTCAGCTCCTATCAGTTATCACTGCTCTGCTGATAATGGGGTCATTTCAATTTGCATTAACAGAAGATTCTATTTAGATTTAATTACAGATTTACCGAACTGTTGCCTGCACTAATGGGGGCAGGACATTCAGGAATTTGGGTAGTAGATCAAAATGTGGGTGTTTCTCATGGTTTGGGCCAGACTGGCCACTGAAACGGATGACAGATGCTCTCCCCCATCTCTCTCTCCAAGGAGAGGAGGAAGAGAGAGAAAAAGACTTACGAGTTTAGAAAAAAACTAAACTACTTTCATGAAAATATTAATACTAAAATAATAAAAAGAAAACAATGAAATATATACAATATATATAAAACCAGTATCGAGCTCCCAGGACAACAATCACATCACTGGCAGGCACTGGAAAAGTCCCAGACTGGACTCAGTGACAGATAGGAATTGGATTCTGGATCTGGATTCAGGAATGCATGGATTGGGATGCAAGGCAGACAAACAGACAAAAGTCCTTTTTGGATGCCGGTCATTGAAGAAAGAGGGCTGACCCTTTGATCTCTCAGCTTTTATACTGAGCATGATGCAGATGGGATGGATTACTCTGTTGGTCAGTTTTGGGTCACCTGTCCTGTCCCCTCCTCCCCACAGGTGCGACCCCTCTACGCTTTTCTGCTTCCGACCCTCCAATGGGGCATAAAACCAAGTTAGCAGCCCTTGGCTGTTACAGCTGTAAGTATAAGCAAGAGCCTCTTTGCATACCATTCCTTGGCCTAAATCATAAATAATCAGGTCTTCTCTCTCTGGGAGTGAACAGTGGTGAAGGGTCTTGAGAATAAATCTTATGAGGAGCAGCTGAGGGACTTGTGGTTGTTTAGTCTGAAGAAAGGAGGCTGAGGGGAGACCGTATTGCTCTCTACAACTACGTGAAAGGAGGTTGTAGGGAAGTGGATGTTGGTCTCTTCACACAATTTACAACCGATATGACAAGAGGAAATGACATCAATTTGCACCAGAGGAGGTTTAGGTTAGACATCAGGAAAAACTTCTACACTGAAAGGGTTATCCAAGACTGGAACAGGCTGCCCAGGGAAGTGGTTGAATCGCAATCCTTGGATGTATTTAAAAGCCATCTAGATATGGTGCTCAGGGTCATGGTTTAGAAGTGGGCCTGGTAGAGTTAGATAACGGTTGGACTTGATCTTAAGATCTTAACATCTTTTCCAGCCATAATGATTCCATGATTCTATGCCTGAGAAGCCCTGAATGGGAACAGAAAAACCCACTGTATAAGTGCTTGGTGGATAATCCCCAACTTCTAACCCCAAAGCCCGGTTTCAAAACCTGAGGCTAGCTCTGTGTTTTCTGACAGGACTGGAGAAAAGCAGACCGCTCTGGTGCTCCTGCTGGCCACGGTGGCAGTGACCAGCAGAAACGACCAGGACCTGCATGACAATTTGGTAGCAAAATGACAGTGGGCTTTGCCTGCTGTAGCGGTTTGTCTCCCCACGCCCAGGTCAGCAGGAGACCCTTTGCCAACCTTTGTGCAGGATGTTAAGATATCTCTGCCTCTTGAGCTTACATGGAAACAGCATAATAGCTATACCTGGGAGAGCAAAGGATCCGGCAGATCAAAATGTGGACCTTGAGGCAATTTTTGCATCTCAGGCCCACCTCCAACAGCAAGCAACTGAATGCATTTGAGCCTACTCCCTCTTGCTGAGATACGTGGGCCTTGGGTTCTTCCTCTGAGGAGCTAATGCAGTTCTCACAGGAAAGACAGACATTGTCGTGTGCTTTCAGCATTCATGCGTGCTTTATTTTAAAGCGCAGGGTCTTTCCAGAAGCAACACAGTAGCCCTACAGGAATGCAGTCTGGAGTCTTTAAAACCTTCTGGGGTTAAAGTAGGCCCAGGCAAGATTGGTAGGAGTAGCAGGAGGTTCTGTTCAGTAGCAAACATATGCAGGTAGTATCAGGGAAGTATTTATAAACCAAGGGCAGCACGATGCACAGGCAGCCGGAGTGCAGCAAGAGCCTGCCAGACAGCCCCAAAGAGTTCCTGCAACAAGAGAGAAAGACAAATGCACAGGGAGAAACACAGACACTGCCAACGAGCTCTATTACTACTAAAAGCGACTGGAGCATCTAATCTTGTCTTTCACTGCTCTGATCAAAGCAGGATCCCTCCTTCCTGTTGCTGGCAGTATTATCACGGAGTCTGACACTGGAAGTGTTTAATACCTAATGATGGCTCTTTGCCACCAAAGGTTGCATGGTGTGAACACATGAGACAGACACAAAGCGGAGAAAATAAACACTCTTGTCATTTTACAGGTGGGCAGCTGCAGCCTGGAGGGAAGAACTTTGCCTGAGTTCACGTAGGGAGTGTGTAGCATTCGCTGTGAGCCCAACCGTGCTCTCGATCAGTACCGCTTCTCCAGTATGTTGTTCAGAGAAACCCTGCAATGCTTCTGCCTGTTCCTTTTGGCAGATTATTTCCACAGGGGATTGCCCGGTGTTAGCTGGCACAACTTCCCGACATTAAATTGCACTGACTGAAACAGAAAGGAAGCTTCAGAAATGAAACCAGCCACAAGTATTTGCTACTTGTGTTTGGACGTGCAGCAGTAAGAATGCTTCGCTCTCCTAAGCAGGGGAAACAACCATTGATCCCTTCTCTGGATGACTGTCTGCAAGGTTCGTCCCAAATCTTCCTACCAGACAGAAGCAAACTGAAGGTTGTTCTCCTTTTATGAAGGCCCAACAAGACTATCACAGGAAGGCAAATGTATGACTGTCTTCTGAGCGGGACAGCTTGAGCAGTTGTCTACTTTCTCTGCTTCTTGGCTGTGGAGCAAAAAGAAACGCAACAGAGATTGCAGCTGAGTCGACTCATTGCAAGCAGCGCTCAGAAGGAAGACAGTAAAGCTCCAGTATGAGGAGGAGCTGCAACCTAACAGACTCCTGGGTTGTGGAGAAGAGTTTCTTACTGCCTTGCATTACAAAGGCTGTTGCATTAGAAAGTATCACCCAGCGACAACGTAAAGGGTAAAAACTAGATTGACAGCAAAGGCAAGCAGTTGCTTTGAGAACTTTGGAGGGAATATTTAATTTCTGCCTCCCTCCCATTTCTCCCCATCTTAAGTTTCACATTTCGACACTAGCACCTAGATTAGGATGCCCTTTTACTTGATGCACCTTTGTAGGAATTACTATGTGGAACCACTGAATTCATGGCTTCCTCCAGTCTTGGATTCTGGGGAAAACTAGGCAATCCTGAAGTAGCCACATAGAGGAAGGAGCCCATGCAAACAGCGCAGAGCTAACTCTATTATTTTCTTGCAGGAAAACGCTAGTATTGCTGGGCTTCTCCCACCAAACACGAGCTCCCATGGTAGCAAGGTAGGAAAAAGTGTCTGGTATTGTCTTCTATGATGTCCTCTAACTTTCTTGATGGAGACACAGTAATGGCGTGTCCGTAAGCTCGTTACTTAAAGGAAATGGCAGTCGAGCGGTGAGGTGAGGGAGGGCATGCTTCTACTGGTACTTGACCTCTGGCCAAGAAAAGAGAGCCCTTGCTCTGAAATTAGCTGTGAGGCTGCAGGCTTTGCTGCTGCTGTTCAAGCTGCTGCTTTGGCTTGTTATTCTGCTAAGTAATATTATGAACCTGGTGCAGATTATGAAGAGCGAGCCTTGAAATCAATATCCAGGATATGCCCCACAACTTTGGTCTTGTGAGGGCAAGAGAAGCTACTCCTGGCATCTGCTAGGAGTGAGATGAGACTTTCCAAATCTACGTTTCATTTGCCTTTCTGTGGTTGGGTGATTACGAGACAGAAAAAGCAGCTGTTCTACATAAGTATGAGGTGCTTGCTTGACATTGCATAAACTTAGGTGTTAACTTA
>NW_009647322.1:183295-184633 GCF_000708025.1 Charadrius vociferus | reverse complement strand
AACTAGGTATCATATTTCAGCCCCCATGGTTCCACTTCATGCAGTGCGTACCTCATGCCATGACACTCCTCTTCTCTCCTCTCCAGAACACAGAGAGCGCAAAACTGAATCTCAAGTCACTTCACTCAACTGAAAGAGGGGATTTTAAACAGGGCTGCTACTTGCAGCCAGCACTTCATACTTGATGCTTAATTTGGGTGTGATTGCTACAAGGAATACTTAACGCCTTGTGTTTACTGAAGTTACGGAATTTCTGCATTGCAGAGCAGTTGAGCAAGGGAAGAGCGAGAGTGAGAAGCGCAGTGCTTAGACCCACATGGGCTGGGCTCTGTCCCTAGATGTGGTGTTTTGAACTTCAGAGATGCTATGTAAGCTCGTTACTTAAAGGAAATGGCAGTCGAGCGGTGAGGTGAGGGAGGGCATGCTTCTACTGGTACTTGACCTCTGGCCAAGAAAAGAGAGCCCTTGCTCTGAAATTAGCTGTGAGGCGGAAGGCTTTGCTGCTGCTGTTCAAGCTGCTGCTTTGGCTTGTTATTCTGCTAAGTAATATTATGAACCTGGTGCAGATTATGAAGAAAGAGCCTTGAAATCAATATCCAGGATGTGCCCCACAACTTTGGTCTTGTGAGGGCAAGAGAAGCTACTCCTGGCATCTGCTAGGAGTGAGATGAGACTTTCCAAATCTACGTTTCATTTGCCTTTCTGTGGTTGGGTGATTACGAGACAGAAAAAGCAGCTGTTCTACATAAGTATGAGGTGCTTGCTTGACATTGCATAAACTTAGGTGTTAACTTACGATGAATAGCACATGCTTCAGGTATGGCTGATGTGCATATATCCTAGATACTATACAATAAGAAACCCAGAGTAGAAGGCCTCATAATACTTACATCCCAATTAGTTTACAGTGCTGGAGCTGCTCTCCTAAGCGGCTTTTTTTGTTTATCTGCGTGGCCTGAAAAGTTCAAAAGAAAAGCAAATAATCTTCATATTAGTCCATCAGTCTGGTGTGCAATAAAAGACAAGTCAGAGCTTATTAGCACAAGGCCAGCACCAGTTCTGCCCTTCCCAATATTACCTTCTGCTCTCCCAAATTGGTTCTGATAGAAATAGACAGGAATCGTCCCTCCCGGTATTAGTTTTACATTGCAGCAACTTTCTGGATGACTTCTGTTCCCAGTAATGCAAGGCTGACTGTTTTAGGGGCAAACTCGCTGGGTTGCAGAGTGAGCTGTGCGAAACATCTAACCCAAAGCTCGTTGGTGTTGCACTCTTTTGGTATTCCTGAGCCTGCTGGCAGACCTACTCCCCACACTCTCCCCTGTATCATATTTGACT
>NW_009647322.1:173210-181450 GCF_000708025.1 Charadrius vociferus | reverse complement strand
CACTCTTTCTTCACTTCTTATGCCTATTTCTTTCTTCATAAGGGTATTTTCATACCTTTATAAGGTCTTTTTCCTCATCTTCCAACATTCTTGACAGCTCCTGTGAAGATATCTCTCAGAAGAAAAGGGTTAGCAGTGGGTGAGTGTCGACAGAGTGAGGCACAGGGAGAAGTCACGGGGTTGGGGAGATGGGAGACCAGACACGAGTCTTGCTGTGAGCTTTGCATGTCTTAATACCTGTTCATAGGCATTGTTAATACTAACTCTGCCCTTTGGTTTTATTCCTATCAGAACATAAGGAATCAAATCCTTCCTGTGTCAGTTATTGCCTTTTGTTTTTTACAAGCAAGACTATGGAAGTGTGTGCTTGCACGTATGTGTGTTTGTGCCTTCAGCCTACAACCCATTCCTTGCTGCAGTTGTACGTAGGAATCAGTGCAAGAGCCAGCTGAAGATGAAAAAATTAAGTCCTTTTACTTGTTTTTACCAATAGCAGCAAATCTGGTCTCAAGTATTCTTGTGCATGTGTCTATACTGAAAAGCCTTTAGATGAGGAACTACACTTTCTCATATAAAAAAACTGATATAGCAAATACTATCTGTGGTTAAGGACCCTGTATATCACACGTTAGTTCTGGCTTTATCACCAGCCATTGTGTCTTTCACCTGCCATCCTCCCCAGAAAAGATGCTCTTGCTCAAGTTAACCCACCCTTGGGAAATAGGGGTGTGTGGGAACTTGTGTGCACCAAGTCAAAATGTGTTATGGGTGTGTGCTACAGATTTTAACAAATCGTTAATAACACGATATGTTATTATTTGACCACTTCCCTTCAAACGACTTATGTCCTCAAAAGACGGAACCTGTTGATGGTTGAGAAGTTTATATTCATAGAATGCAGAAATCTGAAAATTCAAATCAAATGTATGTCATGAAGCAAAAATGTGGTGGGAAACAAGTTTTTTTCACCATTCTTTTTGTACAAGAGTTCCGGATTCTTCAGACCTGTCTGTCTCTGTTCAAGATGACAGGAAATTTACTGGTGAGGCCTAGTTATGAAATAGACTGGCACAAAAATATAAACATTTCTAAAGATGTGTCTTTGCAGGAAGAGCCCGTTGAGTTATGCTTAGCAGGAAGGACATAACTTCATTTTCAAAACATGCCTGAAATATGAAGACAACAATAGGTGTCACCTAAGAACACTGGTAAGCTGAAGGCTGTTTTGAAGGTACCTCCTCAAGTACCTTAAAATATATTTTTAAAGGCCATATTTCCCGGGTGTCTGTAATTGTCAGGAAGTTCGCATGATTTGGAAAGTACATAAGTAAAACCTGGGTTGTTTTTTTTTCCTTCTTTGCAATGTGCTAAAGTAGAATATTATCTGCCCTCACAAATTCCCTTTTACTGTGAAATGTCTGTGTTCACGGAGTGGCTGCTTTTTTTCATCAAGTTTGGAAGTCATCTTGCTGAGAATTGTCTTCCCACTCCATAGATAGGGTCACCCCTGAAAACAGGATCTTCCTACAAAAACACTGCACAGAAAAGTCTGTTGTGTCGCACTAAACGCTGTGTCACGTCACCTAAGGTGTCACCTAAGTACATTGGTAAGATGAAGGTTGTTTTCAAGGGAACTCTTCAAGTACCTTAAAATGGATTTTGGCCATATTTCCTGGGTGTCTTTAATTGTTAGGAAGTTCATGGGATTTGGAAAGTGCATAAATAAAACTTGATTTTTTTTTTCCTTCTTTGCAGTTCGCTAAAGTAGAATATCGCCTGCCTTCACAAGGTTTCTTTTCCCATGATGTTATCAGTAAATATTTTCGTGTGTGTTTGCATACATGCTCTCCACCCCACCCTCCCCGCCCTCTCTGCCCAAAGGCAGATGAAACAGAGGGTGACACCCATTTTGGATCACTTAGAAAAATCCTGCCAACTGTGGCCAGTAGCTTGAGGGAGGTCATCCTCCCCGTCTACTCTGCCCTGGTGAGGCCGCATCTGGAGTACTGCATCCAGTTCTGGGCTCCCCAGTTCAAGAAAGACAGGGATCTGATGGAGAGGGTCCAGCAAAGGGCTACAAAGATGATTAGGGGATTAGAACATCTCTCATATGAGGAAAGGCTGAGGGACTTGGGGCTCTTTAGTCTACAGAAAAGAAGATTGAGGGGGGATCTTATTAATACTTACAAATACTGAAAGGGAAGGTGCCAGGGGGATGGGATGGGAACTTTTCAGTGGTCTTTTTTCAGTGGTGTCCAGTGATAGGATGAGGGGTAACGGGCACAAACTTGAAGATAGGAAGTTCCATCTTAACATAAGAAGGAACTTCTTTACTTTGAGGGTAGTGGAGCACTGGCACAGGCTGCCCAGAGAGGTTGTGGAGTCTCCCACTTTGGAGACATTCAAAACCCGCCTGGACACCGTCCTGTGCAACCTGTTGTAGGTGACCCTGCTCTGGTGGGGGGGTTGGACTAGATGATCTCCAGAAGTCCCTTCCAAGCCTGACGATTCTGTGACTGCTGTGAGACCAAGGGAGTACAAGCAACTCTACTAAGGCACATGGAAAATAAGGAGGTGGTTGGTGGCCGCCAACGTGGCTTCACTGAGGGCAAATCGTGCCTGACCAATGTGGTGGCCGGTCTCCTCTGGGCCTCCCACCAGAGCTGCCGGCTCCCAACGGGTCTCTCCCCTATCCTGCCCTCAGGACAACTCCCTGTGTTTCTAGAAGAAATGATGCTCACATCAGTTGGGTTCTCAATGGCAACAATAGCATGGGCTGCCAGGAGGAGATTTTCCCCGGTCCTCTTCAGATTGATGATGTAAATACCATTGCTTTTCCTTTTGTAAATATACTGCTCCATCTGAAAGTCAAGGTTGGTGCCTCCCAGGTGGGTCCCGGCAGCGAGGAATTTGAGGACACCCACTTCGCTGTGGGTCGGGCTGGCACCGGAGCAGGTCCCCTTGGCAACTGTCTAAAAGTCGTTTGCTTTCTGCTTGTTCTAGAAGACATGCTGACGAGGGAATCTGCTCAGGCAGCACTCGCTTCTGGAAATGTCTGTCTTCACTGAGGGGCTGCTTGTACTCATCAGGTTTGGACGCCATCTTGCTGAGATCTGTCTTAACACACTGTAGACGGGGTCACCTCTGAAAAGGGGATCTTCCTACAGAAAACACAGCATAGAAAACTCTGGTGTTTGGCACTAAACACTGTGTCATGTCCCATCTCCTGCAGAGCTGGAACAAGATGCTCAGCTGGATTGTCTCTCTGAGAAGGCTCTGTCGTGCTCCCAGCCCAGAGCCCTGCGGTGCCAAGGTCCCCCTGCGGCTTTCCCATCCACAGGTTTTGTGGGGCATGGATGAATTTCCACAGTGTCCTCGACCTGGGGGGCATTTCCCCACATGTCAGCGTGGCACCAGCAGCCTGCAGCGTGGGTCGAGCGGGGCAGGCAGAGGTGAGAAACCATGCCTGAGCTCTCTGGCTGGGTGGGCATCCTGACACCATCCTGTTGCCCGAGCACAGCCCCAAGGAGCCCAGCTGGGCAGAGAGGCCACTCCTCGCACTGGCCCCTCGACCCCACCACCCACCGACAGCTCCCGGCCCTGCTCTCAGGACTCCAGGATTTTGCTCTCAGGGCAGCTCACAGGGCCTGAACCCACCATGCACCCCAGCAAGATGTAAGGCTGTAAAGGCTGTTGACTTTTGCATGTTATTTTTCAGTTTTGCTTTGAAATCTCTTTCTTCTGATGGTCATTCTCTCAGGTACCAGTCACATCAGCAGCACAATTGTGATATTATATATATTAGTCATATATATATATATGAAATTATATATATATTTCTTCTTGTGACGAGTGTCTACAATTTCCCTGTGTTGGTTCTATCAGCAAAGCAGCAAAGCTCCTGGGGCAAAGAGGCAAATAATGTTGTAACACAAGGCTGCTTCATATTCAGGACCAAGTTCAACAAAGCACTTAAGCAAAGGAATAGTGACTGAGTTCAATGGGAATTTTTGTGTGTAAAGTTAATTGCATGCTTCTAAAAGGGGGCCTTACGTTGTGCCAAACCAATCATTAATCTACTCAATTACAAGCTCCAGCTAACAAATACATGCCCTGGACTTTCCTTCCTCAAAAGGGGAAACAGATGCACATAAGGCCTTGGAAAAGCTATCAATGTTCAGGAGTAACACAGCAAAGACTGAAAATGTGTTGGCTTCCTCCTTGCTAACTCTTACCAACCCGAAAATGCAGTGTGCCAGCATATCAGTGACAATCAGTCAAACGCTTTAATGAACAAATGGATGATACATTAAAAGCCAATCAGGGAATTTTCCTCCTCCCTTGAGGCAGTCTCAGTGGAATCTGAAAACTAAGTATTTTTTGATATCACGTGAGTTCTGAGATTTCTAGTACGCATCACAGTAGGCCCACACATCTGAGTGACAGAAGGATTAACTGTGCAGGGAAGAGCAGGAAAGCCAGGATGCTATCTGCAAGGTTATGCAGATGGAGCTGAAGTCAGTGATCAAAAGTAACACACAGTTGTGCAGCCAGGTATATTCTCACACCGGCACAGGCTACAAGGAGGCTCATGAAACAAACCACCTCAGAGCCCCTGCTGACCAGCAAATGGTATCTTATCCCGTACAATTGTACTTAGACTAACCACAGAGACATCCTAACCTAACTAAACTGATGGGTTTATTGATTAAACCACGTGCTTCTACAGAAGATGACTACAATGTCAAAACTTTCAACTTCTTCTACAAAAATTGCATGATGGACAAGAACTGATACGGCTGTGGTTGAAGTGGTTCATCCAGCAAGCTACTGGCTCACGCTGTCTTTGTTTGCCCTGCTGTTACTGAGGTCTGCGGTGAGCAGCCCAGCTAGGCCGTCATTTTTCAGAGACAGTCTCTGAGGAACCACAGATGCTAAAGGTAGATGCGGTGCTACATGCTAACGTACAGGATTCAATAACCTGGACCAAGTTATTGTCGCAGTCCATGTCTGACCAGCTGGAGCTGGCAGTATTTCCACTAGTCCCCAAATGAAATTTTCAATTTAATTTTAAACAGAGGAATGACTTTGCTGTTGTTGCTGTTGTTGGTTTAGATTCATCACGTAGTTTGTTTTTGTGTCTCTCTGCATTTTAGCGGTGTTCTTCTCCACATCAGCTTCTAGGGATGGGTTAGTGTAGTGCACTGACATCTTCTTTAGAAGTCCACTGCTGTGACTACAAAATTGGAACTAGAAAGCCGGCTATTATGGTAATTAGCATGCAGTTGTGGGTGAGTAGGTGTGTGATGTGTTAGCAGGGAGTGTTTATCTTTAGTTCAGACATCTAAAACCTGTATTCAACTATGTTCAGCTATGGACTGTGAAATGAGTCTGTCTAAACCAAAACATAGCTGTGTTTGTGTATGCACGTGTGTGTGAATACATGCATGTAAAAGGATAGGGAGAAAAAACACAATAGCTGCCTAAAATTGGATACTTTTGGCTTTGCATCCACTTCTGAGAAGACCTAGAGATGGGAACGGCCTCCAGCCTTCCAGGAAGAAGCCATGTCTTGGCTATAGAGGGAGTGGGAGTGAAGCCTTAAGATTCTCTTCCCATAGGCAGGGTAGTACAGAGGGTCACTGACTATGGCAGTAATGCTGCAGGAGGTAAGACAAGAGGCCTAGGTAATTAGGAGGATATTGGCTTGGCTCAATTTAAAACAGCAAGAGCTGTTTCCTTGAAGAAGTTTTACCTTAACTGCCAGCTTAGACTGTGAGCTCTGTCAGGCAGCAATCGTCTCAGCAATGTACGAAACGCAGCCAGTGCTCTGGGGCTCTCACGCTGAACGCCAGCCCCTGAGCACATCCATCACAATTTCAATTTCAGCAGCTATAGCTCCAATGTTTAGGTTCAATGTTCAGCTGACTCAGCAGAAAGTATCAGCCTGGTCTTCCCATTCATCAGATTTCCTAGAAATATCACCAAAGAAGTGTGACTGAGGCACAGTCTTCAGGCTGAGCATCCCACACAGACCTGGTTAAGCCCAGCAGCTTGCTGGCAGCTGTAGTGCCAGCCCTCTGCTACTGTCCATCCTCCCAGCATTTAGCGAATTGGAAATGCTACCTCCCAAAAGGAGGAAGCTGGCTCTGAGAAAAACCTAGACAGAGTTGGCCTTGTTCTGCTCCAATTTCCCCATTCCCTGACTGTCGAGTGCCTGATTTTGCAGTCTCAGTGGTCTCATATTCCTGACTTCATGCCTTTACTTCTAATTTCTTTTTTTCTGCTTGTGCTCCTTTACTCGTTATGGCTATTGTCTTTCTTTGGGACATCACTGGCTCTTTACAGACCACGTACTTCACCCTGTGAAAGTACTAGGCTACCGCTCGCAATCACTCACAAGACAGCTCTGCCATCCTCCAGAAGAAGGTGAAGTCTTGTGGTCGCCGGATGCAGAGGGCCTCACCTGAACAAGGCAAGGGTTTCGACTGTTGTGTGGTACAGATGTCTGTCCTCTTTGGGCAGCTGAAGGGCCATTTCTATTTCATCTACCCAGAGATTTCTTGCTTGTATATGGATAAAAAACCCCACATCTGCTTTCATCACTGCTTTCACACTCATCCATTGTGAGTTTTCAAAGTACAATTTCGTTGTTTATTCAATGCTATCTTTTAAACATCCTGTTATTTCCAAGTCTGTTTGCTCAGAGAAGGATGTCTGCCATGAATGCTCAGATAGTGGACACCTGCATCTTCTTTTTAGGAGACACTGTGCTTCAAGTATTTCATCTTCTCTTCCATGTGATGGCAAAGACCTGATTTTCCTGTCTTTTCTTATTAAGCTAGATTTGGCAACCATGACAACCACACGCCAGCATCTGAATGGAATAAAAATAGGGATATTTTTATGCCATACTTGGATTAGCTTTTAACCTCAGACACTTCCCAGAGGCATGGCCCATTGCTTGAGGCTGGGAACCCTCCTGGGAGACCAAAACTTCTGTGCTTGTTCCAGGAGGGGAGATGGACAACAGGTGACTCCCAAGACAGAAAGCTTTGGAGTTCTTGCAGTTCCAGTTTGCTTTGCAAAAGTCAGTCACACACTTCTGCAGCAAAGGAGCTGACGTGCTGTAAAATTTCAGGACACGTCTCCTGCTCTGAGTGGTTTCACTGCTTCCAGTATCTAATCTACCTTTCTTGGGTCTAAGCTGCTTCCCTCTGCTGGCTGACCAAAGGCTTTGACCATGTTTCACTGATAAACTGCACTGGAAAACCCAAATGGCTGAATACAGAGTGTTGTTGCCTCAAAACCAGTTCTGCCTGGCCACAGGCAAACTTGTTCCCAAACACGGCCACCGCAATAGCAGAAGCAAAGCATGCTTTCTATTTCATTCTCTGCAGAGCATTGCACAGCACAACCAACCCACTTTGCTCCTCAGACATTGTAGCAAAATCCCCGTCATCCTGTGCTACGGGAAAGATAAACCTTCCAGAGAATTCCTTGCCCAGGTGGGTAACTCAAGGCTTCAGCAGCTACTCATGACCATTGTCTGCTGCTCTTCTCTCTTGTGGAAGATACAGGAAATATTTGTAAGACAGATCCATGTCTCTTCTGGCTACAAAAGGTCAGCTAAAATCAACTCTCCCCCATTCTAGCATAAATTACTCACTTTTTTTTTTTTTTTCTCTAAGAAGGCAGTTCATCAGCTTTTCTGAAGAAGTTCAATCATCTTTTCAGCGATCAAATACTCTACATATGATCCAGAGACCTTAACCGCTATCATTGTATCGCTAAACTTTGATTCCAAGGGGAAAGCACTGGAGAAAACACTCAAAACCCAATGCAAACAAGAAGCTTCTTGCATTCAAGTGCACGACCATTAGAATTATTCCAGAAGGATAATTTAAAGAAGCAACTAGAAAGACTGTGAAAAAGAGGAATATTCGAGAAAGAGAGCGGACGTGTGTGTTAGAACCAAAAATTGAGATGGTGCTGGCACAAGCGGCATCACACACACATACACACACACACACACACCCCCGCCGGAATTGTCCACATCCGAAAATCAACTGCGGGCTCAGATCCCGAGGACGGGGCTGGGGGATCCCGAGGACGGGGCTGGGGACAGGTGGGGAGACCCTGACGGCCACAGCTCCGAGCAAAGGCAGGGGCGGGAGGAGAGGGCAGCGGCATCCCCCGGTTCGGGCGGAGCGGCGAAGGGGCCCCGGGAGGGACCCGCG
>NW_009647322.1:169237-172731 GCF_000708025.1 Charadrius vociferus | reverse complement strand
CCCCCCCTCCCCGTCCGGCCACGGCGCTGGGTGTTGGGGTTCAGAGAGGAACTTCACGCTTTCATACTTTAATGAAAAAAAAATTAAAAAATGGAAATAATTAAATATATACATGTAGACTCCCAGGTTGAGGATCATGTCACCAGTAGGCACTGGGGAAGTCCCAAATTGGACGTGGAGACAGATGGGAATGGGATTCCGGACCTGGGTTCAGGAATGTATGGATCGCGATCAAACACGGACAAACAGACAGAGTCCTCCACAGACACTGGCTAGTGAAGAATGAGAGCTGACACTCAGCTTTTATACTGAGCATGGTGCAGATGGGGTGGAATCCCCTGTTGGTCAGTTTTGGGTCACCTGTCCTGCCCTCTCCTCCCCGCAGGTGCGACCCCTCTACGCTTTTCTGCTTCCGACCCTCCAATGGGGCATAAAACCAAGTTAGCAGCCCTTGGCTGTTACAGCTGTAAGTATAAGGAAGAGCCTCTCTGCATACCATTCCTTGGCCTAAATCATAAATAATCAGGTCTTCTCTCTCTGGGAGTGAACAGTGGTGAAGGGTCTTGAGAATAAGTCTTATGAGGAGCAGCTGAGGGACTTGTGGTTGTTTAGTCTGAAGAGAAGGAGGCTGAGGGGAGACCGTATTGCTCTCTACAACTACGTGAAAGGAGGTTGTAGGGAAGTGGACGTTGGTCTCTTCTCACAATTCACAGCTGATATGACAAGAGGAAATGACGTCAATTTGCACCAGGGGAGGTTTAGGTTAGACATCAGGAAAAACTTCTACCAGTTGTGCCAGGGGAGATGTTTTCTGACAGGACTGGAGAAAAGCAGACCGCCCTTGTGCTCCTGCTGGCCACGGTGGCAGTGACCAGCAGAAACGACCAGGACCTGCATGACAATTTGGTAGCAAAATGACAGTGGGCTTTGCCTGCTGTAGCGGTTTGTCTCCCCACGCCCAGGTCAGCAGGAGACCCTTTGCCAACCTTTGTGCAGGATGTTAAGATATCTCTGCCTCTTGAGCTTACATGGAAACAGCATAATAGCTATACCTGGGAGAGCAAAGGATCCGGCAGATCAAAATGTGGACCTTGAGGCAATTTTTGCATCTCAGGCCCACCTCCAACAGCAAGCAACTGAATGCATTTGAGCCTACTCCCTCTTGCTGAGATACGTGGGCCTTGGGTTCTTCCTCTGAGGAGCTAATGCAGTTCTCACAGGAAAGACAGACATTGTCGTGTGCTTTCAGCATTCATGCGTGCTTTATTTTAAAGCGCAGGGTCTTTCCAGAAGCAACACAGTAGCCCTACAGAAATGCAGTATGGAGTCTTTAAAACCTTCTGGGGTTAAAGTAGGCCCAGGCAAGATTGGTAGGAGTAGCAGGAGGTTCTGTTCAGTAGCAAACATAGGCAGGGAGTATCAGGGAAGGATTTATAAACCAAGGGCAGCACGATGCACAGGCAGCCGGAGTGCAGCAAGAGCCTGCCAGACAGCCCCAAAGAGTTCCTGCAACAAGAGAGAAAGACAAATGCACAGGGAGAAACACAGACACTGCCAACGAGCTCTATTACTACTAAAAGCGACTGGAGCATCTAATCTTGTCTTTCACTGCTCTGATCAAAGCAGGATCCCTCCTTCCTGTTGCTGGCAGTATTATCACGGAGTCTGACACTGGAAGTGTTTAATACCTAATGATGGCTCTTTGCCACCAAAGGTTGCATGGTGTGAACACATGAGACAGACACAAAGCGGAGAATATAAACACTCTTGTCATTTTACAGGTGGGCAACTGCAGCCTGGAGGGAAGAACTTTGCCTGAGTTCACGTAGGGAGTGTGTAGCATTCGCTGTGAGCCCAACCGTGCTCTCGATCAGTACCGCTTCTGCGGTATGTTGTTCAGAGCAACCCTGCAACGCTTCTGCCTGTTCCTTTTGGCAGATTATTTCCACAGGGGATTGCCCGGTGTTAGCTGGCACAACTTCCCGACATTAAAATGCACCGACTGAAATGGTGTGCACGCAAGAATATTTTACCTACCCAAGATAGAAACAGATTTTTTTCAGGTAGCGGGTCATTGATTTCTGGGCCTAGAAAAGGAAAGAGAGGACATCAACCACTGAAATAAAATTTTGTCACTTCTAGGACAATCATTATTGAATAATTAAAAATGGCTCACAAACCAGTGAAACTTAGCAAGAAGTGGCAAACTTCAGACACAGGAGCTGAGTGATATAAGGAACTTGTGGGCTGAAAACCTCCAAGAGAAGTCACATGATGATGAAACCAAGAGGTTTCCAGCTTGGAACAAAGAGAGAAGGAGAAGGCCCTGCAAGTGCAGGTGGGAGGGGAGCAGTGCAGTTCTCTTTTACCAGTTTCAGCGTGGCTGTCTTCTGAGCGGGACAGCTTGAGCAGTTGTCGACTTCCTCTGCTTCTTGGCTGTGGAGCAAAAAGAAACGCAACAGAGATTGCAGCTGAGTCGACTCATTGCAAGCAGCGCTCAGAAGGAAGACAGTAAAGCTCCAGTATGAGGAGGAGCTGCAACCTAACAGACTCCTGGGTTGTGGAGAAGAGTTTCTTACTGCCTTGCATTACAAAGGCTGTTGCATTAGAAAGTATCACCCAGCGACAACGTAAAGGGTAAAAACTAGATTGACAGCAAAGGCAAGCAGTTGCTTTGAGAACTTTGGAGGGAATATTTAATTTCTGCCTCCCTCCCATTTCTCCCCATCTTAAGTTTCACATTTCGACACTAGCACCTAGATTAGGATGCCCTTTTACTTGATGCACCTTTGTAGGAATTACTATGTGGAACCACTGAATTCATGGCTTCCTCCAGTCTTGGATTCTGGGAAAAACTAGGCAACCCTGAAGTAGCCACATAGAGGAAGGAGCCCATGCAAACAGCGCAGAGCTAACTCTATTATTTTCTTGCAGGAAAACGCTAGTATTGCTGGGCTTCTCCCACCAAACACGAGCTCCCATGGTAGCAAGGTAGGAAAAAGTGTCTGGTATTGTCTTCTATGATGTCCTCTAACTTTCTTGATGGAGACACAGTAATGGCGTGTCCGTAAGCTCGTTACTTAAAGGAAATGGCAGTCGAGCGGTGAGGTGAGGGAGGGCATGCTTCTACTGGTACTTGACCTCTGGCCAAGAAAAGAGAGCCCTTGCTCTGAAATTAGCTGTGAGGCTGCAGGCTTTGCTGCTGCTGTTCAAGCTGCTGCTTTGGCTTGTTATTCTGCTAAGTAATATTATGAACCTGGTGCAGATTATGAAGAAAGAGCCTTGAAATCAATATCCAGGATGTGCCCCACAACTTTGGTCTTGTGAGGGCAAGAGAAGCTACTCCTGGCATCTGCTAGGAGTGAGATGAGACTTTCCAAATCTACGTTTCATTTGCCTTTCTGTGGTTGGGTGATTACGAGACAGAAAAAGCAGCTGTTCTACATAAGTATGAGGTGCTTGCTTGACATTGCATAAACTTAGGTGTTAACTTA
>NW_009647322.1:155300-166839 GCF_000708025.1 Charadrius vociferus | reverse complement strand
TCTTTCTTCAATTCTTATGCCTATTTCTTTCTTCATAAGGGTATTTTCATACCTTTATAAGGTCTTTTTCCTCATCTTCTAACATTCTTGACAGCTCCTGTGAAGATATCTCTCAGAAGAAAAGGGTTAGCAGTGGGTGAGTGTCGACAGAGTGAGGCACAGGGAGAAGTCACGGGGTTGGGGAGATGGGAGACCAAACGCGAGTCTTGCTTGATTTTTGCATGTCTCAATACTTATTCACAGGCATTCTTAATGCTAACTTTGCCCTTCGGTTTTATTCTTTTTTATATTTATTGCTGTTAATTTTTGCATTTATTGTGTATGTACTACAGATTTTATCAAATCATTAATAGCAGGTTATATTATTACTTGACTACTTCCTTTCAAATGGCTTATGTTGTCAAAAGATGGAACCTGCTGTTGCGTGATGAGTTTATATTCATGGAATGCAGAAATCCGAAAAGGAAAGATATGTCATGAACAACAATGCAGTGGGAAATAAGGGTTTTTTTCACCATTCTCTTTGTACAAGAGTTCCGGATTCTTCAGACCTGTCTGTTTCTGTTCAAGAAGACAGGAAGTTTCCTGGTGAGGCCTAGTTATGAAATAGACTGGCACAAAAATACAAACATTTCTAAAGATGTGTCTGCAGGAAGAGCCCTTTGAGTTATGCTTAGCAGGAAGGACACAACTTCATTTTCAAAACATGCCTGAAATATGAAGACAACAATAGGTGTCACCTAAGAACACTGGTAAGCTGAAGGCTGTTTTGAAGGTATCTCCTCAAGTACCTTAAAATATGTTTTAAAAGGCCATATATATTCCGGGTGTCTTAAATTGTTACGAAGTTCACATGATTTGGAAAGCATATAAATAAATACTGTGTTGTTTTTTTTTTTTTCCTTCTTTGCAGTGAGGTGAAGTAGAATATCACCGGCCCTCAGAAGTTTTCTTTTACCATGAAATGTCTGTGTTCACGGAGCAACTGCTTGTTTTCATCAAGTTTTGAGGCCATCTTTCTGAGATCTGTCTTCCTGTTCTGTAGATAGGGTCACCTCTGAAAACGGGATCTTCCTACAAAAACACGGCACAGAAAACTCTGTTGTTTCACACTAGACACTGTGTCATGTCCCATCTCCTGCAGAGCTGGAACAAGATGCTCGGGTGGACTATATAATTTGGTCTCCCAATTTCTTCATGTCTGGCAGACCTCACAGTGGGTTGTCTCTTATATGATTGTAATACCATTTTTTTTCAGATTTTCAGTCAGGCTGGTAGAAAACCAGTCCTCATACCAAACTCTAACAGAGCAATAAATTTATTTCATAGCAGCGACTGCCAGAAAGCTGCAAAAGGCAAGCAGAAACCCCCTTGGCTCTCTTTTATTTTTTTTTAAGCCATGGTAAATCTAATTTTACTTTTCGTACTTTAACAGCTGAATTTATCCCTATTTCCCTTTTTACGCGGGGCATTTGGGCACAAATCAGCTTAGGGCCATCATACAGGATATAAGGGATTCGGCAAGCCAGAAAGAGCAGTCCCCATCTAGGCTTTGGCTAGGAGGACAGTCTGTAGGAAAGGAACTTTTGGAGGTGTTTGCCATGGATAGTTCTGCCGCCCTATATATGCAGTGAAGGGATTGAGCTCTTCCCAGGATGACAGATACAAACGGAAGGACAGATTTGAGCCAGCTGTCCTTCTCTGTGCTGCAACTGCTTGGCTGCTGCCATGGATGCAGCCTGCAGCCCCACAAGGGCCTGTGGGCAAGACGGGTGGCCATGCAGGTGGGCATCGCACCAAAATCCCTCAGCTCCCTCCAAACGGACAAGAGTATCTCTGGGGTGAGAGGCCAGAGGTGGGGATGTCTGCAGGGTGCCAGAGAAAACGCATGTGTCTCAGTCCGGCAGTGTGAGAACTCTGACATTAACCAAAGTTTTACTAATAGAGCACATGAGGACAAAGATGAAGGAGGATTCACACAACACTATACTCCTAGATATACTCTCTAAAATGCAGGATAATCCTAGTTAATCCAGACATTCCTACTTTGTTCCTAGGGAGTACGACATCGACATCCTCTCCTCTCTTTAAAAGCCGCATTGTTTAAGCTTCTTTATGCTCCTTGAGTCTCCTCAATTTGGCTATCCAGGCAGAGAAATGACCCTAGACTTTTAGAAAGGTTTGTCTTCTGTATTACCCTTTAAATACTTGCACTGTGGAGGAGGAGGAGTGGAGGGTCAGCAGGCCCTGAGAGATACTTGCATTGTCCCTGCGCTGTCTTTCACCAAAATTCACCGCTGTGGACAAGCAAGCAGAGAGGCAAACTTGTCAAGAATGCAAAACAAAACCCAGAATCCTGTTCTGCACCTTCCTACCATCCTGCCACCTAGACTTATTTACACATTCCCTGAAGAGATGGACCCTATGCCCAAGCCAGAAACAAACCACAGCAAAACAGGAAGGAAATGAAGAAAAACCTGATGAAGAAAGTAAAAGCCAAAGGTCAGAGGATATGACTCCCTGACTGCAGAAGGCTGCTTAAGGTCTTGTGCTTGTTCCAGGAGGGGAGATGGACAACAGGTGATTCCAACACAGAAAACTTTGGAGTTCTTGCAGTTCCAGTTTGCTTTGCAAAAGTCAGTCACACACTTCTGCAGCAAAGGAGCTGACGTGCTGTAAAATTTCAGGACACGTCTCCTGCTCTGAGTGGTTTCACTGCTTCCAGTATCTAATCTACCTTTCTTGGGTCTAAGCTGCTTCCCTCTGCTGGCTGACCAAAGGCTTTGACCATGTTTCACTGATAAACTGCACTGGAAAACCCAAATGGCTGAATACAGAGTGTTGTTGCCTCAAAACCAGTTCTGCCTGGCCACAGGCAAACTTGTTCCCAAACACGGCCACCGCAATAGCAGAAGCAAAGCATGCTTTCTATTTCATTCTCTGCAGAGCATTGCACAGCACAACCAACCCACTTTGCTCCTCAGACATTGCAGCAAAATCCACGTCATCCTGCACTGTGGGAAAGATAAGAATTGGGAGAATGTGTTATAATGTTCACAAGACATGAGGATGATCCGAGGGCTGGAGCACCTTTCCTATGAGGAGAGGCTGAGAGAGTTGGGGCTGTTCAGCCTGGAGAAGAGAAGGCTCCGGGGAGATCTTATTGCCACCTTCCAGTACCTAAAGGGGGCCTACAGGAGAGCTGGGGAAGGACTTTTTGCTAGGGCATGTAGTGACAGGACGAGGGGGAATGGCTATAAACTGGAAGAGGGCAGGTTTAGATTAAACATTAGGAAGAAGTTTTTAACTTTGAGGGTTGTAAGGCACTGGAACAGGTTGCCCAGAGAGGTTGTTGAGGCCCCATTCCTGGAGGTGTCCAAGGACAGGCTGGACGGGGCCTTGGGCAACCTGGTCTAGTGGGAGGTGTCCCTGCCCATGGCAGGGAGGTTGGAACTCGATGACCTTCAAGGTCCCTTCCAACCTAAACCATTCTATGATTCTATGATTCTGTGAGCTCTGACCCCAAAGCAAAATAGCCCCTGTAGGGCAGCGACATGCCCTTCAGCTTCTCAACAGGATTTGTTAGACGGGCCACAGCAAGGTGCCTCTTTAGCCCCTTTGCTTCTGGTTCTCGGGTTAGCACGTTAAGCATTAATTGGAATAGACCTTCACAGAAAAGATATCCCCAAAATAGCTTTCCTGTCGATACCAGCGATGTGGTCTTTTCCAACCTAAACCATTCTATGATAATTCTATGATTCTATGATTCGTATGCTTTTGACCCTTCAAAGATTGACGCTGTCAAGTTGAAAAAAGCATCAAATGTTTCTGATCTGCAAGAGTAAGAAAAAGATTCGTGAGGAGCGGGAAAGAGAATGAAAGACAGACCAGTGGTCAGGAGGTGTGGTCTGTTTTTCTGGTGGCAATGACTTTGTCTTCACAGCTGCCCTTACACCCTTACTATGTCCCATTTTGCTCCATTTTTACCCTTTATCCTTAATCGTCACCTTGCTATGTTGAAAGATTTGCACACAAGAGAAAAGAGCTGGACAGCAAAGAGAAGAGAAAAGCCATGAAAGCTAAATGCTGCATTGACTATGTACCGGCTTAAGCTTTTTTCTCTCTCTTCTTGGTTCTATAGTTAGTGGGAAACTGTACAGTTCTGTTGCTTTTCTCTGGAAGTGATATTATGAATCAGGCAGTTTTCTCTTGTTAAGTTTAAGGAGCCAGTTGAAGGCTTTTGTGTTTCTTGTGTGATTTATTGATGGGCGTGGTCAAGCCATCAGGACCAATTCCTCCCAAAATTGATAAGCAACAGCTATTGGCTTACTGCTATATTTTTTACTGCTTACCTGAGATATGTTTCACCCTTGCAGAAGCACGGACAGGTCTGGGGAGATGTACAGACAGATCCGGTCTCTGGGGAGATGGACAGACAGATCCAGCCTGGGCAGATGTTAGAGCAGGGCTGCCAGCCTTTGTGATGCAAACAGTGGGCAGGGAGGGAAGTTCCATGTGTGATGCCAGCCTTGTCTACACCTTCACCAGTGGCCACCAACATCATCGAATGATCACAGCCTTCATTCCACAGGCCCCAACCCATGGGACCCAATGTGAACATCCAAGGTTGCTGAGAGTTGCTGTTACTCTTCCAAGGATACTCTCAATCATCTTTGGAAGGCTGTGCAATTGGTTATGGGGCAAATCTGTCTGGAAATAGTATCCAGGCTCCTAAAAGATGAGGGGATTTGGAACAGTCAGGAAGAACTGACTGAGGGCAAATCCTTCCTGACCAGCCTGATTGCCTTCTATGATACTACGCCTGGCTCTGTGGATGAGGAGGGAGCATTGGATGTTGTATACTTTGACTTTAGCAAGGTTTTTGACACAGTTTTCCATAGTATCCAACCTAAACCTCCCCTCCTGCAACTTGAGGCCATTTTCTCTTGTCCTATCGCTCATTACTTGGGAGAAGAGACTGACCCCCACCTCGCAACAACCTCCTTTCGGGTAGTTGCAGAGAGCGATAAGGTCTCCCCTCAGCCTCCTTTTCTCCAGGCTAAACAACCCCAGTTCCCTCAGTCGCTCCTCATAAGACTTGTCCTCCAGACCCCTCACCAGTTTCATTGTCCTTCTCTTGACATGCTCCATCCAGCCAGGTTTTCACCAGTAAAGAGCGTGCCTGTCCAAGCCATGAGCAGCCAGTTTCTCCAGGAGAATGCTGTGGGAAATGGTGTCAAAGGCTTTACTAAAGTCTAGGTAGACAACATCCACAGCCTTTCCCTCATCCACTTAGCAGGTCAGCTTGTCATAGAAGGAGATCAGGTTAGTCAAGCAGGACCTGCCTTTCATAAACCCATGCTGACTGGGCCTGATCACCTGATTGTCCTGGGTGCTTCTCAGAGGTACATAGCTGTAGGACAAGAGGCAATGGATATAAGTTGCAGCATGGAAAATTCCAGTTAGATGTTAGGAAAAAAATATTTTCCCTATGAGCGTGGTCAAACATTGGAACAAGGGCCCATAGACAATGGGATCTCCATTCTTGGAGATACTCAAACTGCACTGGACTAGGCTTTGAGCAACCTGATAGAAGCTGGCCTTGCTCTGAGTGTTGGGTGAAAACAGAGGACCTCCGGAAGTCCTTATCTGTATATTACCCTAAGACTCTGCAAGTATATCAGTCTTTAAGAGCCATGGAACTCCCTACATTCACAGAGAAAGACAAAACTTTACTGCTCTAAGAAGCAAAGTCTCAGGGATATTTAATGCTACATATAAGTGCTGCGGATGAGCAGCTCCTTAAAAACTCACAGGTGCTTTTGGCTTGAGGCAAAAGTGAGGTTACTGGATTTCACAGGTCAATGGGAAAAGTTTAGTTCTGGAAGCCTTTCTTACCGCTCCTGAAAGGCAAAATACAGTCTACAGGTTAAAGCATAAGACACAGCATTAAGAGAAAAGCAGTCTAATTCTGATGGAGTCACGGACTTGCTAAGTGACTTTGAAGAAATCATCTGAACTCTTTTATGCCTTACCTTCCCAACATGTAATATAGGACTTGTAGGCTATTACACAGTTGAGACAAATTCAAAACATTGTTTAATTTTTGCATTTGGCTGTAGTGGAAAATATTGCTGTACTTTTTATTTGATGAAAAGGGTTAGTATATCTTTTTTACATTGAACTGGTTGTAAGTTTTAAACTGCAGATCACTAAAATCTTACAGGAATATTTTCTGAGCTCAACTAGTAATTGGAGCAATAGTTTCCTTATTAAACCCTAAAAAGAGCAGCTAGCCTTTGCTAGGGATAATATTCTGTTTTCTCCAAGTGTTGCTTTTTATCTTGTAGAATCTTAACATAGGGATAGCACGGAACATGTATTGAGCTTTTGGATTTGAAAGTCTCCAAGCATATCCCCTTATTTGGAACAAAGACAACATCCTTATTCTGAACACTTTTATTATTCATACTGAAACTCTTGGGAACGTATCTTCAAGTTTTTGAAGAGAAATGAGTTTGTCTTGCTACTTCTTGCATGGAGAGGTTTTGCAGCTATTCTGAAAAGAACATTTTGAAATTAAAGAGAGTTGTGGAATAGTAGCACCTCTACATGTACTTCTGCTGCTCTGCCACATTTCTGGTAGCAGATATATAAATGGGATACACTTAGGAATATAGCCTACAGTACATAATGAAGAGGATCATGATAATCTCATAGGAAATCCCTGCCAAAACTTTCTTCTTTTCTCATGCCTTGTCCTCTTCATTTATAACAAGACTGAGTCAATACTTTTCATTTATAAAAAGACTGTAGTGTACAGAAAGCACATGCAGAGCGGGTACTCGCATCTCTTTGGAAGACTGCTGTTTGATAACAGACAGAAGCATTTCAGGAGTACCAGAAAGCATTCAGCCTTGCAGGCTGCCCTGCTTCAGGATTACTACATTTATTTCACCACTGCATCATGAGGAAAGTTCCTGCAAGGGCGCTCAAATCAATATATTCACCTCTCAGGTGTTATCTGAGCCGCAGAGCAAGTGCTGCTGAAAGGCTGAGTGGCCTTCATACCACAGGAAAGAAACACCTTTATATATATATATCTCCACATACGTGACTATACATGCATCTTCCCACGTGTGCTTTTTAACTTTCACTCCTATTAGTCCTCTTTCTTTCTTGCACCTGTAACTGCCTACAAGCAGATACATTTTGCAATAGCTGGAAGCATTCAATATGTATTGAACAGGACAAGAATACATAAAAAAAACCCCAAACACATGAACATCAATAGACTTGATACATGAAATGATAACAATTGGTCCAATCGCATTTGTCAGCTCTTTGTGGTTTGTGGGCAAGGGGCGACATTTCAGGAAGCAGACAGAGCTGGGTTGCATTGCAGTTCCTCTGCAGCGCTTCTCTGCAAAGCTGGGGACCTGTAGAGAGCGAGGCAAGTCTCCTGCTCTGCTGCCAGAGAGTCGGTGGGTAAGTGCTGTGAAGGTACTCAGCAGAGGTACTGGAGGCAGACGTGCAGAGACATGAGGGCTAAAAAGCCCTCACCTTGGAGAGGAGGAGGGAAATACTATTAAACTCGAATGAGAAGGCTGTAGGTCTGGATGGGGCTTAACGGTTCCTGGTGGGAGGTAAGCTTAAAGCAAAGCTGGGGGGAAACATTAAAGGATAGAAGTTATAAGTGCTACGGGTTTTTAGTCCTCTGCAGCAGCTGTGGATGTCAGATTTTGTGAAATCTCTGGAAGCAAAGTAGAAGGTAGTCAAAAGTATACTTTGGGAGTCAGTATTGCAGGATGGGCACCTGGGCTCCTTTTACAATAGCATCCACACTTTCATAATCCTTTCTGAAAATTAATTTATCAAAAGAAAATGTGAACCAGAAAGACACAAGTAGTGTTGTTGGTTTTGATAATCAATCTTTAAAAAAATAATATGAAGGAAATTTCCATAGTACTTCTACTAGCTTTCTCATAGCCTTTGATACTCTTTCAGAAAGAGTAATTTTTTCAAAATCACTTCAGATGCTGAGAATCACAAGTCTGCCTGATAGAGGGTTCCCAGCTCTGCCTTCAGTTCAGTGCTGTTGGAAGCCTTCCCTGATGCTCTCAGACACTTGCACAGCTCAGCGAGAGCAGCTGGTGAGTGGTTTAGTGTCCACTTCTTGAGGGGCTTTGGGCGGTTGGCTTAACTACCAGTTATCTGCTCCGATACTGGATTTTACATCCCTGTTCTCCCGTTGCTTGGCGTGTACCGGAGGCCATTAGGAAGGCAACAAAGGAATCCTGGGTGGCAGGCTTTTTCAATTTATTGATATTGCAGAGCTTTCCTTTGTTAGCCAGAAAGATCAGCTGAGTGTCTTACTTAGTGATCAGGAAAAAGAAAAGCGTGAACTGAGTAATATAGATAAATCAGACAAGATGGAGCTGTGGCTGGAGGACAGAGAAAAGTGATCAGAAGGTATGCCAGCAAAAATGACCTGGGTCACCCAATGCAGACTGGTGCATATGTATATTATTTGGGTAACTACGCAGTGGTGTTCTGTTTGGACTCTGTAACTTTGCTGGGTGATCATGTATCAGGTGCGTTGTTTTTTCTTCTGTAGCAGCAGTGGCAGCTTTTTTGTCCCCCTGTTGTGAACCCACAGCTCCATGTCCCTCCTGCTGAGAAGACAGAAAGTATCAGAATTGTTTTTTCCCCTTCCACTTTGAACTCTACCACTGCAGTTCTTATCTTTGTGACAGCGTTATCAGCTGAAGCACGCAAGCAACTTACAGCAGGGAAAACTGGGCTGCAGGTTTGAATGGCACCAGATACTCCACATTTGCTGCTGTCCAGGAGCATCTCACTACATGAAAGCTTAAACCTCCCTGGTGTCCTTAGCACCCATGGAGAGGCATTGCTCCTTTGAGTATGCTTTATATGTTTGTACCCCCCCAAAAGGTATCTGCTGCTTTTCAGGTGATGAGCCAAACACAGACTCATCTTTCTAAGAAAACTGCTGCAAAAATCACACATTATTCAAAAGCGATGCTGAGGGTGGTAGGAAGACATGAAAGCTTAAACCTCCCTGGTGTCCTTAGCACCCATGGAGAGGCATTGCTCCTTTGAGTATGCTTTATATGTTTGTACCCCCCCAAAAGGTATCTGCTGCTTTTCAGGTGATGAGCCAAACACAGACTCATCTTTCTAAGAAAACTGCTGCAAAAATCACACATTATTCAAAAGCGATGCTGAGGACAGTAGGAACTGTGATGGCTGTTTTGTCTTGCTTTGTTGCATGATTATGTGCTATAGGGTTGCACTTCATTTTGGTATGTAAAGGAATCAGCCGTTCAAGTACATTGTCAGGAGCAACTAGAGTCTGAGAAGATTCTGCTCTCCATTTTAGAAGTGAAAAAGCTAGCAATACCAATAATTGGATAAAATAGTTGAAGTCCTGTTCCCATTCTTTATAGATCCATATAATCATGACACTGTCACGACATCTTTGTCATCATGATGCCTTTCAAAGCTAGGTTGAATAAAGTAGCTATATTAATTTGCTGCCCGAGATTGTTTCTTACCACTTCTTCTCACTTCTCTTACCACTCAAATGCAGAAATTTCTGCAGCACAATATTTTATTTTGGTGAGTTGTTGTGGTTTTCTTTAATAAATGTGCTATGGTGAATTTTGGTAAGAGGCAAGAGAGGCAATAGCTTGGGTAGAGAGATAGCACCAAATTTGCATGTTTGTGGTGGTTCTTGGTTTATGGTTCTTAGCCCCAGAGCCAACCCAGAGAAGGACCATTTCAATCACTTTATCCTCATCTTACAGTCTCTGGGAAGGGTAGTTGCTCATCATGATCTTAATTCTGAAACTGGGAGTAGCTGCTTTGAAAAACAAGGCTAGGGCTGAAGAGGATCTTGAAGAGAAGAAACAGGGTCCTGATCTTGTGTAGGAAGTTGGTGTTAAAGTAGAAGGCCCTCTTGTAGCATGGGCTGCTACACCTGCACACTGCAGCCATCCGTATCAGCTGGACCTCCCTAAATTTCATGTCCCAGAAACACATGCAGCTGCTGTTCAGCCTTGCTGTGACACAGGTGGTCATGAACAGAGGTCAGACCATCATTGAGTCTGCCTTCAGTTTGATGGCGCCCTGGATAACCCAGTCTGAAGCCAGGAGGTTTGACTGTAAAATCTCCAGAGGTCCCTGATGACCTGGATGTTTTTATGATTCAACAGCCACAATAGACACAAACTGGAATGTGCACAAGGCTTTCTGCAGTGTCATGCAGAGGTACCAAAACTAGCTCTGGAGAAGCTAACTGAAGTGCTGAAATACTATAGCCTCTAAGCTTGGAAAGCTGGGATAAATTTGACTAGCGGGAGTGTCACACCAACACAGATTTATCACCAACTACCTATTTAAAGCTAGCACGCATACCTCAGACACACATGGCAATGTACATGTCTTCTTTTGCCAATGCCATACAGAAAGACTGCATGAATTCTACCCTTTTACCCCTGAAACAATGTGTGCAGGCTGCTTCCAAATCTGAAATAAAAAAGTTCAGGGAAAAAATCCTTCAAAAAAAGCATAACAAAATACAGTGCTGGAACCTCTCCCCAGATTAATCAACTTCTTCCTAACCTAGAAAAGATCTCCGGTACACAGCTGAAATTAAGTTCAAGTGAGGATAATACTGGGTGTGGGAAGGGAATGAGCTCAGATGCCCAGTAACTTGTCTAGGGAAAACCGAATCTGAAAATTAAGCGGAGATAGCTTTTGATAGAGAATTCATTATTTTATTGTCAGCTCACTGAACAGAATGAAATCTTTCTTCTTAAGTGAAATTAAGGGGAAAAGAGTTTTAGTCAAAGTAAGAGGCATAAGGAAAATATGGAGTGGATTCTCAATAGGCATGGCTTTATCTGTGCTTTTCATTGTGCTGACGGTACTTAGCAGTGAATGGTGAGATCTCTCACCATGAGGGCTGTAGAAATCACTGAATGACTTTCAGTGATGATACTGATTTGATGACGCAGAGAGAAAATAAAGCTAGCAGTGGGAATTTCTCCTCAGTGAGTTGATGCTTCTCGTTTTCACTTCAGTAGCGAAATTAAACACATTAACTCTGTGCTTTATTTTCTTAACCTTCCCAAATTCTTAGCACCACTGGTATCGACAGGAAAGCTATTTTGGGGATATCTTTTCTGTGAAGGTCTATTCCAATTAATGCTTAACGTGCTAACCCGAGAACCAGAAGCAAAGGGGCTAAAGAGGCACCTTGCTGTGGCCCGTCTAACAAATCCTGTTGAGAAGCTGAAGGGCATGTCGCTGCCCTACAGGGGCTATTTTGCTTTGGGGTCAGAGCTCACAGAATCATAGAATCATAGAATGGTTTAGGTTGGAAGGGACCTTGAAGGTCATCGAGTTCCAACCTCCCTGCCATGGGCAGGGACACCTACCACTAGACCAGGTTGCTCAAAGCCCCATCCAACCTGGCCTTGAACACCTCCAGGGATGGGGCATCCACAACTTC
>NW_009647322.1:44687-155242 GCF_000708025.1 Charadrius vociferus | reverse complement strand
GGCAATAAGATCTCCCCGGAGCCTTCTCTTCTCCGGCTGAACAGCCCCAACTCTTTCAGCCTCTCCTCATAGGAGAGATGCTCCAGCCCTCGGATCATCCTCAGGGCCCTCCTCTGGACGTGCTCCAGCAGGTCCATGTCCTTGTTATGTTGGGGACTCCAGAGTTGGGTGCAGTACTATGGGTGGGGTCTCACGAGAGTGGAGTAGAGGGGCAGAATCACCTCCTTTGACCTGCTGGCCACGCTTCTTCTGATGCAGCCAAGGATACGGTTGGCCTTCTGGGCTGTGATCGGGCATTGCTGGCTCATGTTGAGCTTCTTGTCAATCAGCACACCCAGGTCCTTGTCCTCAGGGACGCCCTCCAGCCATTCCCCGTCAAGCCTGTATTTGTGCTTGGGATTGCCCCGACCCAGATGTAGGACCTTGCACTTGGCCTTGTTGAACTGCCTGTGGTTGGCTTGGGCCCACCTGTCCAGCCCGTCCAGGTCCCTCTGGGTGGCATCCCTCCCTTCCAGCGTATCTACCTTGCCAGACAGCTTGGTATCATCGGCAAACTGGCGGAGGGTGCACTCAACCCCGCCGTCCATGTCGCCGACAAAGATGTTGAACAGTACAGGTTCAAGTACCGACTCTTGAGGAACGCCATTTGTCACTGCTCTCCACTTGGACATCAAGCCATTGACCACAACTCTTTGAGTGCGACCGTCCAGCCAGTTCGTTATCCACCAAGTGGTCCGTTTGTCGAATCCATGTCTCTCCAATTTGGAGACCAGAATGTCGTGTGGGATGATGTCGAACGCTTTGCACAAGTCCAGGTAGATGACATCGGTTGCTTTTCCCTTGTCCACTGCTGCTGTAACCCCTTCATAGAAGGCCACCAAATTTGTCAGGCATGACTTGACCTTGGTAAAGCCATGCTCGCTGTTGCCAATCACCTCCTTGTTTTTTATGTGCCTTAGCTGAGTTTCCAGGAGGATCTGCTCCATGATCTTGCCAGGCACAGGGGTGAGACTGACTGGCCTGTAGTTCTCTGTGTCTTCGTTATTTCCCTCTTTGAAAATATCCAGACATGGTATGTCCTACACAACACACTGTTGTATCACGTTATGTTGGTGCTCTTTTGGGCTTCTCCCCACCATGCTCCACTGACTCCAGGTGGACTTTACTAATATTTTTTTTCCCTGTACGTCTATCATGTAGGGCTCATAATATCATCTGGGAATGTCCTGACAGTCTGTTTTCGGGTAAGAAGAGCTCATAAGAGCTGTAGTGAAGAACAATGTAAAATATTTGGCACTTATGCTTTCTAGTGTTCAAAAAGATGAACTTCAAATAACCTGGATGCAATGAAAAGAAGGAAATTAAGCAGGGAAGCTAATTGATAGTTTATTGTTTTCAATGCTATTTTTTATATGGACGTCTAAAGACCAACCAAGAATTGAGGCCCAGTGGCATGGTGTCCTGTGCAACACAACAGCACAGGGCACTCCAAAACCAAATAAGCAGATTTGGACTGGCAAAACAGCATTATGGCCACAAGCAGGATAGCCCAAGATTTTCTGGGGAGTCCTGTGTCAACGAAACAGGGAGAATGGCTAAGAGAAAGCAAGTTAGGAGGACGGGGGTATAAAAGGCAGGTGTGGGTACTCTTCCCACAGCCCAGAAAGAGCAGCCCTTACTGTAGGCATTTCTACAGCTGGTCCTGGCTGGAATCTCTAGCTGCATCCTTAAACATTTCAGCTGAACTTTAAATAGGCAAAAGTCTTAAAAAAATGCATGAGTAATGAGCTTATTCCTAACACAATTAGCTTCGCACTTTGGCAAATGCACTGAAGATCTTAGTTTCACACAAACACTTACCATTAGCTCAGAACAGAAACCTCCAGATTTAAAAGCAAAATTAATCATTTCAGCCCAAACAATTTGACGTAACGGAGCATTTGCATGCATACAGCAGCTCATTCCGTTATTCAGTCTTTAGGTGTGCTGCTCAGGAAAGGCTCTTGCAAATCAATTCACTTTTATGAATGCAGTGTGGGGCAATTCCCATGCAGTAGTTTCCTCATTTCTGAAAGAGGAGGAACCCTGAGTTCCTGTCTAACGCAGTTGTAGTAGGGAAGTCACGTACTTCATTGCGCTTATGCTAAGGTAGGAAACCATTATCAGTCTAGCAGTACTGGTAGTAAGCTTTGCTGTCTGTACTGTTCCTAGGCAGATGCTCTTAGGCTGGTGCAGGGAGGTTTGTTCCTCTGCCAATACAGACAATGCATTTTAGCATACCAAATTTCATAAATATCTGTCTCTGTATATTCAGCATGAAAGTGGGCATTAGTAAAATGATTTTTTCTACACATCTGGTAATGGAGTTTGTAATACCTCTGCCGTCAGAAAGCAAATGAAATATGCAATCTGAGAATAAAACAGTATTAGCAATTGCAGTAAACATTTTGAGGGTGAGTAGCAACTCGTGCTGTAATTTTTGTTTTAAAAAATATTCTTCCTGACAACGTGCTGCCTGCCTCAGCAGGCAATTAGTGAGAGACTAGTACGGAGTTCAAACAAATTTTAGAAGGAGCACTGTATTTTCAGGTGAAGGGAAAGGCTTTTTCTTCTCAGAAAGGCGTATATGCATATAGGATTGGCATGTTACCGCACATAATTTCATTCTCTGCAGTGTAATGTCATCCTTATGGCAGGAGTAATGCATCTCCTTGTCAATCAGCTCCCCACTCCAGTATTTTTATCCTGATGAGAACAAGCTCTGGAACAAGTGAATTGCTGTGCTGGATTCCTGATGAAAGGCGTATCTCCTCAAAAACCTACAGGCATGCGACAGATGTGAACTAGTAAAATCCTGCAGAACAAGATAATATTAAAGTTGGTGATAGACTGCTGGAAATGTGCAATCGCTAAAAATAAGGAAGACACCTTCTCAAAAAGGTGCATTTAGACTGGAGTCTGCACAGATATCTTTTGTATGAGGTTCTGATTGCTCCTCCTGTCCTCAGTGGCAAACACTGAGGCCAAAGCAGAGTGCCAGTAGAAAACAGAGGTAGGTATGGGGAAAGGTGGGCAAATTATTAGTGTTAGAACAGTTGTTTTCTGGATTTGTGATCCCTCTCCCACACACTCATAAAGAAGAAGTACAGCAGATTTTCGTGTGGATTTAAATTTTGTTTTGTTTGCAGCGTTTCTCTGTTGAAAGAACTGGATTACAGTAAGAGCTGAATAGAAATTTGAGGTGGTTTTATTGATATGCTATACTTCAACATGGAATGAGGTGCAATTTTGCTGCTTCCAAAGGAGGTAAAGGTAGTTAGATAGACTGAAGGGGAAACAGACTTTCTCCACACCACTCTGCCTCAGGTACTTTTAAGCAAATTTCTTTTGAGTAATGATGCCCAGGGATGGTAACTTGCAAAGTGGGTATTTTTTCCCCCCTAAATTAGAAAAGGGGGTGAGGAGGAGGCCGCCAAATACATTTCCACTTTTGAGAGAGCTTGAATATATATCTCTGCTGTGCAAAGATGTGTTAAACGAGGAACTGCAAGTCACATTTTTCTCCCTATACTTTTCCAAAATGTTCTTTCAGATGTTTCACAGGCAGTATTTCTCACTCATAGGATGCCTTGCACTGCCTGGGTGACGGCCACAAATCATAACTGCTTCAGAACCCAGATAGAGACATTTTAAGAAACCTATTCTCTACAAAATGTTTTTGTATACTGAACATTTTTCATTTTGTACATAATAAATATCTTTCTATTCAAGTGCTTGAAATAGTAAGGCACATTAAAAATACAAGTCAAAAATATAATTCTGCTGGTAGCAGCTAAAAGCTACTCACTCTGACTACATACTGCTTTTCAGCTACTCATATTAGCAGCTGATCTTTTACTTAATGACAAATTGCAATTAACCTTTCACAATTACAGCTTAATAACTGATCCGGCCAGTCTTACATACTGGGACCAGGCCCATAGCTGTCACTGCGAGGGACTCTGAGTAGATCTGGGCTTTCTGTAAGGACCACAAGATGTAGCAGATGATGCTCTCCCTGTATCTCATCCTTTTACCTAGGAAGCAGAAACTGCCCTTACTTGGGGACACTGGTCTGACCCATCCTAAGAAAAGGCCTGAGGAACAGGTGACCAACATTTTGTGTTGGTGAGCCCACAGGTACATCTACTAAAAGCATCACTTTCAGAGTCAAGCATACATGGCAATATGGAATTTTCCCCATTTTAGGAAAGGATAGATTATATCAGATCAGCTGTCAAGAAACTGAACCTTGTTTAATCTGACCGTCCACCTGATAACTACTGCAGGATTTTGGAAGGCAGTTTCAGAGGAACCTGTCTTCATGCCATAATTGCGATTGGCTGCTTTATATTCAGGCACAAATCAAAGGGAAAATAGTAGGGCCTTCATCTGCTGTCCCACCAGACTCAATGACAGGTGTCATTGGTGAGACTGGAACAGGACAGTGTTAGAATTATGCACTAGAGAGAAGAATCAGGCTCATGGCTTACGGCAAGACACAACTATGGGACAATGCCTTTGCTGGTATAAACAGGCTTATGTTTATTAATATAAATGAATTTTACATGATGAGTCTGAATATATACAAGGAACAAAGAAGGCTAGAAACCAGCATTGAAGTAGTTTTTCAATAATTCAAGTCCTGATTCTTTCATTAATGTAATGGGGAGCAGGGTCTAGCTCTGCCAGTGTAAAAGGAAATTATATAATTAAGGAATACTTTGCTACTTCTAATAGAGTTTTCTGACTGGCAGAAGTCTGATCAACTGTCCAACAGAGCTGATTTATTCAGGTAATTGTCCCTTGCACTTTGGGTAATATTGAGACCCCTCTGGGGGCCTGATTCTCTGCTATCAACATCAGCTCAGTGTTTTCAGGAGCGTCACTCCAGCTTTACTCTCAACTAACTTAAAGATTCAGGTTACCCACAGTTCAAGTGGATCTTATTTTTTTGCTTTCTGCCACCAACATAAGTGAAGGGAGAGGAGTAGTTTTCCAGAAGCCCCAGCCACCACACCTGCACTACGGGGACCAGCAGCTTGGTGGAGAGTGCTGAAAATCTACCAGCTGGGTCAGGAAGCCATGGTATCTGCTCAGCAGAAGACCATGACACCCCTGAGCTCTGCATCCACCAGCTCTGATGGAGCTTCCCAGATGGAGCTCTTGTGCGAGCATGCTGCCACCCAGGAGTTGGGCTGACACAGTGTGCCCTGGCCTTACGCCAGTGTTAGATGTCAGTGGTGAGCATGCCTGTGGCAGCTGTGCCCAGGTAGAGGACCTCCTCCCCTTAGTGATGGAGCTCAGGGAGGAGGTAAGCAGGTGGAGGGCTATCAGAGAATGCAAGAGGGAGATAGACGCTTGGAGTCATACCCTGCCTCCCATGACAGAAACCCAGCAGGCAGACAGAGCCCCTGCTACAGAGAACTCCCACTCCTCTCTCTGACCGACTGAATGGGGTGACTTGGAGGACAGGGGGAAATGGCAAGATGTTCCTTCCTGATGCAACAGGCGCTGCAGGTGCAACTGCTCAGAGACTGCCTCATCTTGCCAGGTGCCATTGCAGAACAGGTACAGTGCTCTGCAAGGGGAACTGGACAATGGTGAGGATGATAATCCTTCCAGCTTGGAGATATCGTCAAGGTCTAGTTGGACCACCCCCCGAATCAAAACCACCTCAGTTAAAAATAAAAGATGGGTCATTGTCATAGGCAACTCGCTTCTGAAGGGAGGGCCTGATAGGTAGACCGGACCCGCTATATAGGGAAGTCTGCTGCCTCCCTGGGGCCTGGGCTAATGATGTAAAGAAGAAGCTTCCTTCCCTGGTACAGCCCTCAGATTATTATCCTGTTTTGGTCTTTCGGGTAGGCAGTGATGAAGTAGTGAGAAGAAGTCCAAGGGTAATGAAGAGAGATTTCAGGGCCTTAGGACAACTGGTCAAGGGATCAGGAGCATAAGTCATGTTCTCTTCTATCTCTCCAGTTGCGGGGGTAAACAGGAAGAGCCAGCAGGTCAATGACTGGCTTCGAACCTGGTGCTACCAGCAGGGGTTCGGGTTCTTTGACCATGGCCTGATTTACCGAACACCAGGCCTGCTGGTAACAGATGGGAAAAGCCTATCTTGCAGGGGAAAAGGGGTTCTAGGATAAGAGCTCATTGAGAGAGCTTTAAACTAGATTGGAAGGGGATCAGGGATGTAAGGGGGCTCACTAGAGAGGTGCCCAGGTGTAGTAGCCCAACATTTGTGGGGCAGAGAGCTAGTATTTCTGAGGATCAGAAGGCCTGGCACCCCTCAAGGGCAAAAATTACACACTCAGCTGCCCCTCTGAAATGCTTATACACCAATGCATGCAGCGTGGGGAGCAAACAATATGAATTCAAGATCTGTGTGTGGTCGCAAGGCCATGATCTCATTGCAATTACTGAGACATGGTGGGATAGCTCATGTGACTGGAATGCTGTTATGGATGGCTATGTTCTCTTTAGGAAAGATAGGCCAGCGAGGTGAGGTGGTGGAGTTGCTTTTTATGTGAGAAGTAACTGGAACGTATTGAGCTCTCCCTGGGGGCGGATGAAGAGCAAGTTGAAAACTTGTGGGTAAAGATCAAGAGCAGACTACATGAGAGACACTGTTGTACATGTTTATCACAGGCTACCTGATCAGGATGGGGAAGTTGATGAGGCCTTCTACAGCTGAGGGTCACCTCACAGTCACAGGCCTCGCTTCTCATGGAGTACTTCAATCACCCTGATATATGCTGGAAAGGCTACATAGCTAGGCCTGTACAGTCAGGAGGTTCCTCTGGTGTATTGATGATAACTTTTTGACTCAGGTGGTGGAGGAGCCAACAATGAGAGGTGTACTACTGGACCTAGTACTGACAAACAAAGAGGGATTGGTGGAGGACATCAAGGTTGAGGGCAGCCTTGGCTGTCGTGATCATGAGAAGATAGAGTTCAGGATTAAGTGTAGTATGTGTAAAACAACAAGTAGGATTGCAACCTTGGACTTCAGGAGGGCGAACTTTGATCTCTTCAAGAAACTGCTTGGGGAAATCCCATGGGCAAGGGCTCTAGAGGGTAAAGGGGCTCAAGAGAGCTGGTTGATATTTAAGTATCACTTCCTCCAAGCTCAGGATTGGTGCATCCCTAAGAACAAGAAATCAGGCAACGGAAGCCAGAGACCTGCATGATTCAGCAGGGAGCTTCTGAAAAAGCTCAAGTGGAAGAAGGAGGTTTACAGTGCACAGAAGAAGGGACTGACCACTTGGGAAGCGTACAAGAGTGCTGTCAAGAGTATGCAGGGATGTAATGAGGAAAGCCAAGGCCACTTTGGAATTAAAACTGGCAAGTGATGTCAGGGTCAACATGAAGGGTTTCTTCAAGTACATCGGAGGCAAAAGGAAAACTAGGGAAAATGCGGGCCTGCTCTTGAATGAGACCGGTGCCATGGTGACAGATGATGCAGAGAAGGCAGAGTTGCTGAATGGCTTCTTTGTTTCTGTCTCCACTGCTCGGGTCATCCCTTGGGAGTACCAGACTTTGCAGGTAACAGAGAGAGTCTGGAGGAAGGAAGACTTTCCCTTGGTTGATGAGGAGCAAGTTAGAGATCAGTTAAGTAAACTGGATACCCACAAGTTGATGGGGCCTGATGGGATGCACCTGTGAGTGCTGAGGGAGCTGAGGGAAGTCATTGCTGGGCTGCTATCCATCATCTTTGATAGGCCCTGGAGAACAGGTGTGGTGCTTGAGGACTGGAGGAGAGCCAGTGTCACTCCAGTCTTCAAAAAGGGCAAGAAGGAAGACTTGGGAAGCTACAGGTCAGTCAGTCTCACCTCCATCCCTGAAAAGATGGTGGAACAGCTTGTTCTGGGCTTCATCTCCAAGCATCTGAAGGAAAAGAAGTTTATCAGAAGTAGTCAACATGGATTCACCAGGGGGAAGTCATATCTGACTAATCTAATAGCCTTCTGTGACGGCATGACTGGATGGGTGGATGAGGGGAGAGCAGTGGATGTTGCCTACCTTGACTTCTGCAAGGCTTTCGACACCATCTCCCACATCATCCTCACAGGCAAGCTTAGGGATTGTGGGTTAGATGAATGGACAGTGGGGTGGACTGAAAGCTGGCTGACAGATAGAGCTCAGAGAGCTGTGATTAGTGGTGCAGAATCTAGTTGGAGGTCAGTAATGAGTGGTGTTCCTCAGGGGTCAGTACTGGGTCCAGTCCTGTTCAATATATTCATCAAGGACCTGGATGAAGGGATAGAGTGTAGCATCAGCAAGTTTGCTGATGACACAAAACTGGGAGGAGTGGCTGACGCACCAGAAGGCTGTGCCGCCATACAGCGTGACCTGGACAGGCTGGAGAGTTGGGCAGAGAGGAACCTTATGAAATTCAACAAGGGCAAGTGTAGAGTACGGCATCTGGTGAGGAATAACCCCATGCATCAGTACAGGTTAGGGGCTGACCTGCTGGAAAGCAGCTTTGTGGAAAGGGACCTGGGAGTCCTGGTGGACAACAGGATGACCATGAGCCAGCGATGTGCCCTGGTGGCCAAGAAGGCCAATGACATCCTGGGGTGCATCAAGAAGAGTGTGGCCAGCAGGTTGAGGGAGATTATCCTCCCCCTCTACTCTGCCCTGGTGAGGCCGCATCTGGAGTATTGTGTTCAGTTCTGGGCTCCCCAGTTCAAGAAGGGCAGGGAACTGCTGGAGAGGGTCCAGCAAAGGGCTACAAAGATGATTAGGGGATTAGAACATTTTCTTACGAGGAAAGGCTGAGGCACTTGGGTCTTTTCAGTCTGGAGAAGAGAAGACTGAGGGGGGATCTTATCAATACTCATAAATACTTAAAGGGAGGGTGCCAGGGGGATGGGAACAGTCTTTTTTCAGTGGTGTCCAGTGATAGGACAAGAGCTAGCAGGCACAAACTTGAGCGTAGGAAGTTCCATCTAAACATGAGGAGGGATTTCTTTACTTTGAAGGCAGCAGAGCACTGGAACAGGCTGCCCAGAGAGGCTGTGGAGTCTCCTACTTTGGAGACATTCAAAACCCGCCTGGATGCCGTCCTGTGCAACCTGTTGTAGGTGACCCTGCTCTGGCAGGGGGGTTGGACTAGGTTATCTCCAGAGGTCACTTCCAACCCTGATCATTCTGTGATTCTGTGATACCTCCTACTGTTGACTTCTGAATTAGCACTGCAAATCCTTGCGTCCTGGCATGATAAATGTAGAAAAACAAAACACCTGCGTTGCCATGCTTATTCTGTGTACATCTCCGAGTTTGGTACAGCTGAAAAATCGCTAACAGCATGGATTATGCCTGAGCATAAAGGACATGGTTCTCTTTTCTCAAGGACCTTTCATGCAATCCAGAGTAAAGGAGTGCTGATGCTACTTAGATCTCAGTACAAGTAGTCCTTGAAATCTGGGCCAGACTCTCAAATTATTATTAAACAGTCTTGGCTCATGAAACTGTTGCTACAATGCAAATTCAATCTAGGTGAAGGACTGATCCATGTGATACAATGGTACTGTGCAAACCCACTATCATACTACTTCTAGATTTTTTGATATTGCTAAGACTATCAGCAAGTACTCAAAACTTAGAAAATACGTGCATTCTAGCACCTGTGTTTAAATTCAGCTGGTGTGTGATGTTCTAAAATAATCACATTCTGCCACCAGCTCAATTTATTACTAGTGAAAATCTAAACACACCAGCCTGGAATCTGTTCTTTGAACCTCAGTGAGAGAAACATACTCCAGAGATTATACATGCTGTTGCTAAATCTTGGGCAAAATTGCATCAATTTAGCAAGTAAAATGATTTGCAATCATGTGTGTTAAGCTTTCTATACCTATCTAGAGCTTGACACTAACTCCATCTTAGAGAAAAACAAAGATAATGAGGAGGTCTGTCCCAGACCATACTCTGATATTTTAATATTTGTTCTAATCCTGAGTCAGTGCAGGGATTGAAGATTTGCAGAATGCAAACATATCAGAAGAAGTCAGCCTGGAAAGCCCTATTTATGATGACTGCTTGGGAAAATAGCATTGTTATCAACAGTATTATATAATTTACATGTTATGTAATTACTATATGTATCAACAATATGTATCAACAGTATTATACATATTAACACATGTATTAACTTATTATATGTATCAGCAATACTATATAGCTTAAAAAAATGTCCACACATTCAGATGCTACCTGCAGGTTTTTAAGATATCTTGGCTTTCGTCCCACTATTAACTGGGATGTATTTATTCTAGAGCAAGACCTACAAGAAGCCAAGACAACATGATTAACCTGAGAAGGTACAGGACTTGATTTAAGACTATCTAAGCTTTATATCTGGCTTTGCCACAGAGGCTTCAGTATTTTTTAGCTGTAGCATGGGGAGAGTGATATACATGCCTTTTAACAGAGCTTTGAGATCAACTGCAGAAAGGTGCGAGGTAAGAGCTAAGTATCATTATTATGATCACTTTTAAATATTATCTGAACAGCTGTTAGCCACTGTTAAAATTGCAAAATGCAAAAAGACAGTCCCCATCACATACCAGTCTGTTGTGAAGTACCACAGAACAGTACGTCCTCTGTGTTTTTTTTAACCAGATGTGAAGCAACAGGATGTAGTCAGTTAAAATGTTCTTATGTAAGATTATATGTATATGTTGAATGTGAATAACGTTGCTTTCAAAACTGTTATACTCAAATATATCTGTGTGTTCTGACAGAAATGTATTGAGCCTGTAGGTGGGCAAAACTGACCCTACGTGCATTCCTCACAGAGACTCAGTCCTGCAGTAAGATATCTTTTACTGCACACGCCACACAGCAGTCATAGCCACTGATGAGCCTTCGATACTGACACAGGTAATGTTTTTTTAATAAAATCTCCTAGTTTCATTTTGCTAGTAACACATAGGTGTAGCAACAGCCCTGAGTCCCGAGATCCAGATGCTGAGCTACAGTCTTGGCATAAAGCAGGGCTGAGACTTCGTGCTGGGCTTTAGGGTGAGCTTTGTTTCATCCTTTACACTTTGATGTCTATACTGTAACCACATCCAAACCCACACTTAGTCAGTTACAATATAGATCATCTTTTGCTCCTGTCTTACCCTGTTTTCTCAAAACACTCTTTCAAATAATCCCCTCCACTCCTGGGAATAAACTTTCCAAATGAGTGATTTGTGTTCTGTGGGGCTTACATCTGTATGTAAACTTGATCATTTTAGGCAGTAAAAGAAAGGAACTGTTCAGAAATGGGAGGTTTTGAAGACCTCCTATGGGTAAGAAATATCTGCAAATTAGGGGATCCTGTGATGCAACTAAAAATCTTCCTGAGGTTGTGTTCTTATGGGCAGCCCTGCCTTCACACAGCTGAGGCTCACGGTTGTTGCTTCATCATAGGCTCAAAGAAGGAAGTAAGGCAATGACTCTTTAAAATATCAGGTGTTTTGCTTTTCGTTCTCAGAGCTTACATAAAATGAAGAGCCAAGTAAACAACACTTGAAGAGTGGAGATAAACTCTAATCTGTAAGTATGCACGGAATGAACAAAAGCCTTGGTTTGCAATGCTTTTAAAACAATGTTTGCAATTTTAGGGGAAAAAAGTATCCAAGTGTCTAGTTTTATTTTGAGCTCATTTTGAAGATTTTCTGCACAACTGTTTTCATCATTGTTATTTGTACATTGTTATTTCCTAGTACAGGAAGATGTTGCTTCATCCTTTTTCATATTGCTATCCTGTAGTTCTACACCACCTCCTAAAATTGGGAGGCAATTAATTTTGTTTTCATCCATTTTTGTGTGTGTGTTTAATATCATCCAATCTCTGCAAAGACCAGAAGTTTATTCTCTTTTATAAGATACCGCTAGGATGGTAAATAATTATTTTTAGGAAGGTTCCATGCCTTCCTTTTTTGTGTAAAAACAGTGAAAATCTCAAACAAAAGAGGACTAACTCAACATGTTTTTCTATCCCATTTGTTCTTCATTCAGCTGGATTTAAACTAAAAAGTATCAGTATAATGATGACTCAGCCAGCAAGACATGAGTCAATGATCTAGTGAATGAGTTAGAGCAATCACTATAAATTGTTTGAAAAAAGCCAATATCTAAATGTAAACACACACTTGATATTTCATAATTTTCATTTGTAATGTTTTCCTTTAAGCAGACATTTATACTTCAAACTTCAGATGTGTGTGGTTATTTTGAAATGAAGAGAATTCTGCAATTATTCTAGTAGCATAGCCTACATTACTATAACACAGCATGGAATTAGAGCAAATCGAAAAGCAATTACAATGCTCTCAACAGGAAGCATCCCTGAGACTAAATTAGGATGTTAGTAAAAAAAAAAATGCACATTTTAAACAGGCTTTTGTTAAATAATATTTGTATTTTGCACTGCCTCCAACCTAGACTAGTTCAATGCCGAAATGTCAGTTGACACTCCTTTTACCATTTTATTAACTCTGTCAAAACCAGAAATCTTTCATTTCAATTGAACGTTCTTCCCCTCCAAATTAAAATGAAAGTTCACAGTTGGGTGCATGCAGGCTGCAAATGCTGCTTCTGCAGAACCCGACGGTCAGAACACATAAAAATCTGTGTGAAGCCTCAGTCCCTCAGCAGACATATACGGGCAATAAATCTTACAAACACTTGTTATACAGATAGTAGAGCTCCCTGTTTGATAAAGATTGTGAGTGTCATTGGTTTTGACAAATGATTTTTTTTTTTTTTTTTTTTTTTAGTAAGTTGATATAACGTTGATGTAACAGAATGGTTACTGATGAACCTGGTTGGGAAAATAGTAAGCAATGAAGGGAACAAGCCAGTGACAGGCTGATCTGGATTGCTAAGTCAGATGCAAACCTAGCAACGTGCATTTTACCACTGCCAAATGCAAAGTTGTTCATCTAAGAACCAAATAGGAACACAATGCTTATGGAGGCAGTTCAGTGAGGAGCCACAAGTATGACTGGGATGAAGAGAAAATAAGTACCTTCTGTCTCTTATCTGTACTTATCTCCAGGTATCTATAGGGTAAGCCAAAATTTGACAAAGGTTTTTTAAATTTGAAGGCAAAACCAGAAGCACATACTGTGCCTGGAAGCTGCAGTTGTACAAATTCTGCCTAGAAACTTGGTTCAGCCTTACTGTTTTTTAAACAGTAGGATAATTAACAGTAAGAAAAAAGAGAAACAAGTTCCTGAAGGTTGGAATGAATATTCTTTTACTGTGAAAACTTCGACAGAGACAGAATTGCTTTTGTAAATGACATGCTGTGTCCTGAAGAGAGCGGTCCAGGGAAGTCCTGCGGACTGTGCTGCTCAGAAAGTCACAGGAAATGAATGTGATGGCCTTAGCCTCACTGATAACGGTCGAAGCTTGAATGCACGAGAATCTTTTGGCTGATCATATTTCTGAAAGAACACAGCATCTGGTATCTCGATAATCTTCCTGCCTTGTCAAACTAAAATACAGCTATTTTGGCACTTGTCCCCAAGCCCCTGGAACCAGCGGATGTCCTCTTTAACTGCTATGGCGTTCAAATGGAGTGGTTGCCCATCATTGTCTCATGGCTGTTCACAGCACATGTCCGGCAGAAGTTTGGCTTAACTAAGTTTAAGAAGTTTAGCTGAGACACGCAGAGTAAGACCAAACCTTGCTCTAAACCTTGAGCAATATCATTGAACTGGAGCAGGTAGGAAGGCACAGAAACAAGAACACCTCCTTGAGGAGAAACTCTCTGCCTTTGGATGCACAAAGGAATAGAAGCAGCCCTCTATTGGCATTTCTACTTACACCAGCTGACACTGGCAAGGGGCTCAGCAGCCTGGGGAAAGATAACTTCTTAGATAGCTTGATACCACTCGCAGTGCTCTCTTCTGTTTTTCCTCCACTGCTGTGAGGTATTTTCCAGCTCTTGGAGATTTCTATAGCTCATGTTTCCAGTGAGGTTCAGTATGTAGCCTTACGTCATACAATTAATTAGTCTCTTGCAAGACCTGCATTCATTCTCATTCCATGTGCCTCATGTTAAATTCTGGCCAAAGGACTTCTTAGTTGTATTTCAGGTCAGTAGGTTATAGCTATGTGAATGTCAGTGCAATAGGAAACCTCATTTCACCAGAAAGCAGCGTTTCCTCTGTGAAACATACCCCGTGTCATACTATACTGCATATATATCACGCAATGGTACTTCAGGGGGATGCCTGTAGTACTGGGGAGCTGATAATCTGTCAGCTGCCAGTAGCTTTTCTTTTGAAGATTAATGAAAATGAGATTTCCTGCAGAATCTTACAATGAAGGCATTTAGCGATGACTGCAAAATTCTGCAGAAACCTGCATTTCAGTGCCTTGGTTGCTTATTTGCAGTCAGAAATAGGTCTCTCGCTGTCCCCTTGTCTGAGGAAAATATCAGTTATCTGACTTCTGCTTATCTGTTCCTTGCTGCCTTCAGTTCGTGTTTCACTGCCGGGCTCCAAAGGGTGACCGCGAGGGGTCCTTCCTCTCCACACGCGTGACCTTGCTGTTGGGGCTGCTCACACCAAGCTGCATTTCCAGCATGTTGCCTTTAGGGCTGTGGCACTTTTTAAACTCTAAATATGCATTTTAATTAAAACAGTGTGATAATGCCACTTTTTAGAGACGTCTTTTCGAATTAAAGCTTAACAACTTGGAGAAACTGATGAACAGCTATTGCTAATCCCTTCTGGCTTATGCGGTTGTGAGGCTGAAATGCAACGTCTCAGAAACAAGAACAGAACTGGAAGGAACTTGCATGGTTTCTGATGCAAGAGCTGCAGTGTGCCAACAAGCAACGCCTTTGAGGAAAAGCTCTTTCGCTGCAACCCATTTTACTTCTCATAATGCACTGGAATTTGTTGCCCACATGACTCTGAAGTGCAGTTTCAAACAGAAAAGGTCAGAAAGTGCCAACAACCAACACGTCAATTTGATATATGGCAGTTATATTTATGTTGATTACAATAAAATATCTGGAGCCTTAGATGCCTTGGGATAGCTAGAAAATAACTGATTTTTCAATGTATAAAGAGATCTTGATTACTGTAGGGGCGAATGCTTAGAAATATTACTAAGAAATAGCAAAAAATATCTCAGCTGTGTCACAGATATTCATTCCCCACTGCAAGCAAAACCTGTTTATAAACTTTTATAGGTATTTCCTCTTTTCCGTAGAAGAGAGAACTGCTAAAGAACTTTTTTACCCTCCCAACTTTTGGCAGTATGTGCTACCTAAAAATGAAAATAAGCTGAAACATCAGTCGCACAAAGAGATAGAGGAACTACTTTGTGAAGTTAACAATATTGCAGTATTAAAAAAAAAAATTGCAAAAACTCACTCGGGAGAAAACCCCCTCTTGTATTGTGGGATTCACTGGTGAAATGGATGGCATACCAGAATCAGCTTTAAATTATAGTTCAGGTATCAGTAGCAGTCTAACTGGGATAGTATTGAGCCCAGCACTGTTCAATTTTCCCTGCTTCTTTTTTGTGAGTGTAGTGTGGACATTCTCTTGATACTTTCATAGATGCAGACGTGCTTCAGGATAACACCCTACCTGAACTCTTCCCCTCCCATACCATCTTGTAGTACTTAAAAATCCTACCAGATGCTACATTTAGAATTATATTTAATATAATTATATTTAAGAATTATATTTGATCTGTCTTTGAAACAGTAATATATGAAAAATGTATAGCATACTTATTAAACTCGCTATTAGCTTTCATCTGGCCCCAGGTCAGGCCAGGCAGGTTTATTTGCACTAACCCAGGATGTCCTTTCCTAATGTTTTCTAACAGCCCATTTTGTAATACCCATTTACCACATATTAGATGTGAAATGGCCCTGAGCACCAGGACAACGCTGCCTACGGGTCTGGCGGGATCTGAGCAGGATCTCCATGGACCCTGGGTATCCATGGTGGTTAATCCCTTACTCAGATAAATTGTCTATGGAGAAGAAGGAGTTGACTGTAATGTGTGCAAAACTCAGCTCTCAGTAATAAACAAAATTTGTAGCTTTGCTAGAGCAACATATGGTTATTATCTGGCTCTGGAAGAGGCAGATATTTGTTGCAAGTAAACAAACTGATGAATGAGTAGCAGAATTCAAACAATATCTCTGATCTTTACTGAAAAAACATCCAGATGCTCACAAGAGAGGAGAACTAGTAACACAGAGTGCTCAAAACCCACACAATTCTGTCATTTCTTTAAGGATCTCTTCTTCCCACATATTACTAACTCATGCTTGTTTATAAGGGTGTGGCTAGCAACATCTTAAGGATTAGAACGGCCCCTCTGCCCAACCTTCTCAGCCATTTTTCTCTGGGCTGGAGGATGTTTGGATAAAACTACTCGTTACAGCTTGTGCCAGCTGTGAGATTCCAGGATTATCCCTTGAGCAAGATCTAGGTGGAAAGATCTGCTGGCTTTTCAGGTGGGCCCTCTCATTCCTACCTTACCTTAGCCTTTATGTATTCTTTTATTTCTAGGATATGTACAAGGAATATTTCGGTAACATGATTGAAGAGAACAGGAACAGCAGTGACTCCTCCTCTGCCTTCCCTCACAACACCACCATGAGTGCCATACTGATTACTGCCTACTCAGTTGCCTTTGGTGGAGGTGGGATCGGGTCCATCACAATGTCATTTGTGCTGGTCAAGATGAACACTCTGTCCGTGACCACTACAGCCATCATTAACTTGGTCGTTGTACACAGCCTCCTCCTCTTCACAGTGCCATTCCGCCTACACTACTATGTCAACAAGAAGTGGGTATTCAAGATGCCATTATGCAAAATGGTGAGTGCCATGGTGCACATCCACATGTACCTGACCTTCCTATTCTACGTGGTCACGCTGGTGATACGGTGGCTCATCTTCTTTCAATGGAAGATCAAGGTGGAGTTTTACAGGAAGTTGCACGCCATTGCAGCAAGTGCTGTCGTGTGGGTCTTCGTCATGGTCTTTGTGGTGCCAGTCTTGTACTTTGAGTATGGACGCTCAGGCTCATATGATAATACAACATGCTTTATGTTCCACAAAGAACTACAGCAAGGGAATGTGAAAGTCTTAAACTACGCTATAATTGTAGCTGTTGCCTGTATTACTTTCATCCTCTTGGGCCTGCAGATTTTCATCCTGGTAAAAGTGGCGAGAAAACTTTCCACCTCCTTCTGGTCACACCAAGAGTTCTGGGCCCAGGTAAAAAACTTGATTTTCATCTGCGTCATCATAATTTGCTTCCTTCCCTATCACCTCTTTAGGGTCTACTACATACAGCACGTGGGTGAGTTTGGCCAGTTAGAAAGCTACAACGAAGTTTTTTTGAGTCTGACGGCCCTCAGCTGTCTGGACCTGCTGTCATTCGTGCTGAGCGGAAGCCGCTTCTTCAAGCAAAAGATGGGCATGCTCCGCAGCAGGTTGTCTTGCTGCTAGTATCAACATGGACCTGGACCTGGCAGAGCAGGGTGCTGGACAGGCATGGCAAACCTGCTCCTCAGCAAGTCAGGGTGGGCCCTGGAAACAGTGCAGCAAACTCACACAGGGCTCTGCACCTGAAATTACGGGGTGAATCACCTCCAGTGTCACAGATCCAAACTGCTGGAATACCTGTGGGATTTCCTTGCCACACGACCTAGTGAGTTGCAGATGCTCCTGGAAGAGAGGGAAGAAAGGGTGTGGGCTCTTCTGTATTACTGTTTTTACATCAAGGTTTGTGAAGACAAAGGCACTAGAAGGAGACTCAGGAGAATTTGCAAAGTATGTAGAAACACAAATAGAAAAGCAGGTTTTCATGGAATAAGGTACAGATTTTTGAAACATAAAGATCTGTGTATATTTCTTATTTGTTTTCCACAAGCTCTGATAAAAATCAGGGAAGTTATTGTTCCACCTGAGTAGGTCTGTTTCTTCACTGTAAAGACAAGCGTACTTTCTAAGTGAATTGAAAAATTAAATCAACTCTTTAAAAACAAACCAGCAATACATATTTATTTCTTAAAAGTTTTTCTCAAAACCACCTTTTAGAGATGGTATCATTGCAGCAAAGAGTTTTGTTCTCTTTCCCACGTTATGAAAATGTCTCTAACAACAAAAATTGCACATTGTTACTGAAATGATCATTGTAAGTTCAAACAAAAGCATGTATTTTTATTTACAGAATTGTTCCATTAAAAAAAAAAAAAAGTATTTAACAGTGATGGATTTTATTTAGATCATTCAGACAGCAGCTGTCCTCTCTTAAAAGGTCAAATATTCTAGGTTTCCAAGTTAACAATGACTTTTTTTCTCCTATGTTGATTTTGTACAATTCTGAAGTTTATAACTAATTACTCACAGTGTCTTTAGCTTCAAATCCATTCTATAAATTTAGTACCCTGTACTAGTAGAAGAAAATAAAATGTTAGTGTTTGGATTGGAGGGATTGAAAAAGCTAATAAATCTGGTGTAGCTAAAAAGCTTATTATATCTCAGTGAGGCATTATGAGTTGCTATCTCTGAAGACAGAATTGAATTCCACTTAAAAAGAGCAAAACTTCAGCAAAATAATTCTGTTAAAGACATTCAGGCTTTCATAGCTCAGCTGCTTTACACCTATCCCCCAAAAAGAGTATAAATCTCTGACTGCTGTAACCCAAGACAGCAATGGCTAATTTATCTTTTTTTTTCTTTTTGCCATCTGCATGAGGTCACATTCTTTCATCTAGAGGCAGTGGAATAATACTTTAATATTTGGCAAATGAGAGGTTATCAGCTGATTGATTTCCAGTGACAGTCTCTCCTCATGATGCTGTTAAAAGTCCACCATTTCATACTTCAGGTTCTTTCCGTTCCTTTGTACTTTACCTTCAACATCTTTTGCTCATCAGACAGCAATCAAATAAAAATTCATTGATTTTGCTGTACTTGTACAATCTTACTTCTATTCTTGTTGCTTTTGGTCCCACCAAAGATGGTTTCTTTGTAGGTTACTTTATAGATGGTTACTTCTACCTTCTGTAGTCTTTCTCTGTTGTCTTCCTTCTTGCTTCAAGCTCCTCTGTATCTCTCTGGAGGTTTGATCATGAGAAAGTATTTTCAGGTCAGAGTCTAAGTCATGCTATATAACACCATAAGTTGGAAATCACTGCAGTTCATAACACAAGTGAGATGTGGGGGTGATCTCATGGCCTACCCTTGGCAAATAGTCTGAATCACAACAGCTGTTAAGGTAGAACTGTGAGTGCTAGCAGTACGTGTGGATCTGAGACAAAACTGTCTGAGAAGGTGTTTGCCCCAAAAGGATCATGATAAAGGGGAAGACGACCACCAGCCAGATTCAACAGCAGTCGGGGAACTACAGAGACTTTCATAACATGGAAGGATTCAACTTGAATGTGTAGTTCACTAGTGGTTAATTATATGTCATTAAGAAAGCAATAAGCTGCTCTGATCCAGATTTGTTTTAGAACTACACGAACAAATCAGTTTTTTCCTTGTGGCAGCAGAGAAGATGGAAAATGGCACAACATGGAAGGATTCAACTTGAATGTGTAGTTCACTAGTGGCTAATTATATGTCATTAAGAAAGCAATAAGCTGCTCTGATCCAGATTTGTTTTAGAACTACACGAACAAATCAGTTTTTATCTTGTGGCAGCAGAGAAGATGGAAAGTGGCACAACATTTTTGTTTCCTCCTGTAGCAACATCGTTGGTGGAAGAAAATACCTTGCATGTCTTCTGTAGGCACTGCATACCTTTCTAACACTATATTATAACACTTCTGTTGTAATAAAGTTGTTAACAAACAAAATGACTATGTGCTGAAAAAGTTAAGCAAGTCCTTCCTGCAAATGTGCATATAAATGAAAAGCATTTTGTATCTGAATTTGGCAAGACTTTCAAAAAATAAAACATGTTTCCAAACAGTACTCCCTGATCATATAGCTGAACCAGTCTTGTTCATGTACGTGTTAAATTCACAAGTTGTTTAATTCTTGTAAAAATGTACACATTCTCAATACCCTGCGCCCTAGCATCACAAAAAATACTAGATAGTGGTTTTTTTTTCCAAATAAAAATTGATGCTAATGATGTTAGTGGTAACTCAGGATGATAATGAACAGAATTAGGGGGTTGTAATTCCATGCTTTAAGTTGGGGATACTATACAGCACCGTCGTGCTTTTTATGGGACTGTCTGTGCAAACTGTACAGCTGCCACTCATCTTGCTGTGTGAAAGTCAGTGCCGGGCAGAGAAAATCTGCCTCTGCCCTGAGAGAATGAAGTCTCGGTTAACACCTGCAGGAATTGCCCTGCCAGGTGGTGATAGTGGTGATGCTTCCAGCAAGGGTGCCGACAGGGCTTGCAGGGAGGACCGGTTGCTGCTCCCTCCAGCCTCCCCCTGCTTTGCCCTTCATCGGCTTCTTGCTCTCTTCCACCCTCCCGGCTCGCTTCTCCCAGGAGGGCAGTGGAGAGGTGGAGGTGTTGCCAGGTAATGCCACAGAAGGAGAAGAGCCTGAATAACTCCTGACAACAAAAGTGTAGACAAGGACAGAGCAGTGTCCAAAATGTAGCCAAGTGGCTCCTGTGACTGGGAATGGCAGGGGCACTGATGAAGAACTGCTGACGTGCAGGAGACAATCTACAGAGGAAGGGGGAATTTCCAGTTACCGTCATGCGCTTGGTCAGAGGTAGAGATCAGATATTTTGCATAATACCTGCATACGATTTTCTGTCATTTTGCAAAGTAACTGGAAGTCATTTTGAGAAATGGCTGAAGATTTTAGTCATTTTACAAAATGACTGGTTTCACAATATGACTGTAGCATACGTCAGAATTTGGTGCAAGAGCAGTTGTACATTAAAGGAGGGAGTTTAATCAGATTTCTCTACTTGCTAAGTAATCATTCTTGAAGATGCCTCAGGACTCTGAAGTTAAATTTAGAGAAGAACTACACAAAAAGTACAAGAAATGCTCCAAGTACACAATCCCAAAGGCAGAGTATTGTGCAACTATTGATGAAATAAAGAAAGCAAAACAGAATCCCAATTAAAAATCAAGACATGAATACTGTCTACTTACAAAGTAAGTATGCAGAACTTACTCTTTCTGTTTTTTTAGCTCTTAACTGTATACGCCACTGCTTTCCCCATTTAGATACACAGCATTATTGTTAATAAACTGCTTGCTATTTCCCTCATTTCAGATATTAAATTCTACAACGTGGAGACACTGAGAATCTGACTAAGAGTAGGCAGATGAAAGAGGAATCACCCACATATTATATAAGCATGGAGGATACGTATGATATCATCAAAAACTGCACATATGGCTACTGGCCATGACCATGTCATGAAACACTTGTTGTCTAAGTATGCAGACATCACCAGAGATGCTGTTGAGCACTTCAAATCCTTCTGTGTAGTGTGCCAAGAAAAAAGAAGGGACCACTTGGAACCATTTGCTGTCTCGTCTGTTCTGAACAAGGATCACTTAGCGTGGGGACTTATCAAACAGTGTATCAATGTATTGACTTTATCAATATGCAGTCCGTGTGTCTAGGCAGCTTGAAGTGGATAATGGTGTACTAGGACCACATCACCAAATTTTGTGTTCTCCATCCGCTTAGGTCAAAAAAAGCAGTTGAGGTGTCTCTACAGACTCTTGACATCTTTCTCACTTTTAGAGGCCCTGTTGTATTGCAGGGTTATGATGGAACAGAATCCATTATTCAAGTCATGCAAGAACTAAAGTATTTGTGGTCTCAGCTCAGCTTGGTGCATGGAAAACCAGGACACACTCAAAGCTAAGAACTAGCAGAGCATCCAAACAGCAATATTAAGGAGGTGCTCATGGAGTGGGTGGCAGACAATAATTCATAGGACTGGTCTATGGGAATATGCTTTGTGTGGCATGCGAAGAATTCGGCTCACCACTCAGGAATAAACCGTGCACCATACTCAGCTCTGTTTGGAACAGATTGCAGGTGTGGGCTCACCTCAACCTCTCTTCCATCAGATGTCATCAACTGCCTAATGACTGAGGAGGACCTGGTCTCTGTGCTGACCGCCCTTGTTACATCACCTGTCCTCACAGCCCATGCAGCTCCAGAGGGCTCCACCAGTAGTGCCTCTAGAGCTGAGGCTGCAACAGAGCCTGCACCTGGATCTCCATCAGATGAAATTCACCTGTAACTTCAGAAGCCTTCACCCACACAGACCGTACACACACATAGCTTTTTGTCACCAGAGACCATGGCCAGCAGACAACCACTAGTTACCCCAGACTCCAAAACTGACCTCTGTTTTCACCAGTGGGATGATGGAGCATGGACAGACCAGGCTGGCCAGGTAGAACGATGTGGGTTGACATCTGAGATGAGAAGGCATGGCCAAGTCAACGTGCATCTGGCTACAATGGAGACAATGTGACTGTCCCCAAGATGGACCAGCAAGGAAGGTGACTGAAATGTTACAGGGCAAAATGAAAGCATCAACAGCCCTTGTCACTATTGTCTCAGTTGTGAAAATAATTGTGAGCTCAGTGGGAAAAAACGCTGCTTTATGCCTTCTACTCAACCTTACATTTTGAGCTTACGTTGCTTTTAAGGAATTTAGATGTTCAAATTAATGTATCAAGTTATTTTTCAAAAATTAACTTAAAAAGTGAGAAATGATAGTTCACTAATTTACCAGTCTGTATGTCTGGAGAAGAGGAAGGGATAAGGGAAGAAAGCTATTGTTTTCTTTGGTGGAAACTGGAACAACCTCAGCCAACAAACACTAAATCCCCTTTCCTCCCTGTCAATGATTACTGTTCCATGATAATACATAATCATAATATGTTTATGTCATCCTGCCATGGTGAAAGAATTAGAAACTGATATACTTTGGGTTTGTATTGACTTTATTAGAAATGTCTGTTACTGCATGAATTTAATTTCATTAGGAAGCAGAGTTAATTGGCATAGCTGTTTCTCATTAGTAATGTAACCCATATATAGGCACAGTGTCGTTAGCTCTGCTGTTATCTCCCCTCTATGCAATATTGTGATAAATAAAGAGGAAATTTACTGTAGCACTGCTCTGGTATTCAAGAATATTCTCTTTTCAGGGCTGCCGAGTGGATATTGCACACTTTCATGCATTTTACTTTGTCTAAACGATAATCAACCTGCAAACTCAGTCACAAATAAAATAACAAAAAATAATCACACGTGGAGTTCTCATTCTGTCCACTGCTAACAGCAGACGGCAAACCCAAGCTGATGCCTGTTTCGCTGAGCAGTATTTATGTGCAGTCGATTCAGCAATTTGAAAGGCTGAACCTTCTCAGTTGTTTTAGGAGAGATAGAGCTCTTTGTAATGCAGCAGTGGGGTGTGGAGGATAAACAAGGCTGGGAAACACCACCAGCAAACTTTTCACCCCAATGAATGGGAAGTACGGAAGCAGCAAAATTACAAGAACAGATGAAAAATGTGGCAAAGTGAAATTAGACAGTAAGCAGTTAGTTCATAGACAAATAAGTAAAGTCAAGCTGTGAGACCAAAATGAATCTGCAAGAAAAATCTTGGCTGCTCCGTGGCTAAATGCCCCAAGCTGGTCACTCATGGGCATATTTAACTACACAAGGGACACACAAAAAAGTGGTAACAGAGGGATATGGAAAAATACAGCATGTGAAATACATCACCATAACAACACCTTTTACCAAAGTGTGTAGGAGTGTGGAACCACTGCAGTTACTGGTGAAGTGAAAATGAAAAAGGTAATAATTATGTTGGACCAAAGTGGTTTCATGTATTTGAATGTCAAGGAGTATTTCTGTTGTAACAGAAAACCCCTGAGCTGTTAAAATATTAGCAAGGACAAAATCTTATTCTGCAGGTCAGAATGTGTGTAAGCACAAATGGTAATTTAGATTTGTGTTACTAAATGTTCGACATTAATAAATGCTGCAAGGTAGTTACTATAATTAGTCACCAGATTTAGTAACTTGAACTTCCACAAAGCTGTGAACATGAAGTAAAGATGTGGAAGAGAGGTTCACCTCTGTGATATGAACATGAGCTAAAATGACAGAATCACAGGAAAAAATAGATTGTAAGAGATCTCTCGAGGTCATCTAGTCCTATCCCCTGCTCAAAGTGTGGCTAAATTCAAAGTTAGATGAGGTTGCCCGGAATTGCGTCCAGCTGTGTTTTGAAAATCTTCAAGGACGGAGAATCCAAACACCTTCTCTGTGCTCCTGGCCCACAGCTGCACCACTCTCCAATCATCATTAACATCCTCATAAGCCTTCTACTGGCCCACTCCCCGAGTCTGCTGAGATCTCTCTGAATGGCAGTCCTGCCCTTCAGCATATTACTCTTCCTCCCCATTTGGTGGTCTCCACAAAGCTCTGCCCCATTACACAGGTGGTGGTGATGATGTTGAAGGGTATCAGATTCAGCACCGAGGAGCTTTGCTCCTCACTGACCGCTGTGTGTTCCTGCCACCTCCTCTTCAGTGGACTTTCAGTGCCGTGTTTGACCGTCATGTCTGAAGTCCTCACTCACCTGATATGCCCCATCTGACAGCAGCTGACACCTTTACAACTCACCCCACTCTGCCCCTGCCTTCCTCTACAAACAGTAAAAGGGATTTTTGCTACTAGAGGCAGATGCTTTGGGGAAAATATTAAGTAAGCATGGTCCTTATGACTTAGGTAAGTGTAGTCCATTCAGATGGAAATTGCATGCTAGAAAGATTTTTTTTTTTTTCTGGAGTAATCTATATTCCAGAAAAGCTTTCTGGACATACTTTTTTTTTTTTTTTTTTAATTTTTCCAAACAGAAGTCTTCAGTTTGAAAAGATTCATATTTTCTTACCTTTTCAGAGTATTCCAACTGTTTGCTTCAAAACTGCATTTTTCTTTTCTCTGCTGGCTCTGGCTGGGATGGAGTTAATTTTCTTCATAGCAGCCTGTATGGGGCTGTGTTTTAGATTAGTGACCAAAAGAGTGTTGATGATAACACACCGGTGCTTTAGCTCTTGCTGAGCCGTGCTTGCATAGTGCTAAAGCCTTCTCTGTTTTCCACTCTGCCCCTCTAGCCAGTGGGCTGTGGGTGGGCAAGAGGTGGGGAGGAGATGCAGCTGGGACAGCTGACCTGAACCCACCAAAGGGGTATTCCGTACCGTATAACAATGATACTGGGGGGGGTGACACACACAGACTTTTTCCAAATTAGCCGTATTTGGAGACTGATTGGGCATCGATCTGCTGGTGGTGAGTGATGGTTGCTTTTCCACCACTTAATTAATTATTTTTTTTTTCTTTTTCTTTCCCCCTTCACTTATTAAACTGTCTGTATCTTGACCCCCAAATTTTCTTCTCTCTTGTGCCTTTCCAAGTCTCTCCTCCATCCATCTGGAGGGACTGAATGAGCAATTGGATGGGGGCTTAGCTGCCAGCCAGGCTCAACCCACCACACCTCCAGATTTAAGCCACATTTTTAAAGAAGAAGTTAAAAGACTGCAAAAAATCTTTAAACTGCTGGTTTGGATTGCACCAAGGGGATTTAGTTTAGAAAATAGTACTGGATTTTGATACCACGTTATTTTTATTCAAATTGTTAAATTTGAACATGCACAGCAAAAAATCCCCAAGGCTTAAACAGGAAAAACCTGTGTTATTTATTATTTTTTAAATCAGGGAGATTTTCAAGTATCAGGACGATCTAACAAGCAACTTTTAAATCTATTTATTTTTAGCCTCTCAAAGATAACAGCTGATTGATACTGGCTAACAGTGGTTTGAAAGTCATGCCTAAAACCATGCTTAGTGAAAAAGAAGAAACAAGATAATTAATTGCCTCTTTCACTGTCCTCCTTTGAACTGAGGACATAATCCCTGGATTTAATTTTGAGTTTACATCTGATGCAAAGGAACTTGACTTCAACTTTTTAGATGAATTGGGCCTTCAGCTTTACAGATAAACAGAATGTTTTTAAAGATGCTTATTTCTATTAAACTTATTTCGACTATTTTGTACATTGAAAATGTACAATTGAAACACATAAATCTATGTACCTTTGAAACACGTAGGTAAGCTCCCTGCCTGATTTTCATTTGCACTTTGGATCAAATTATTAATCATATTTCAGGCAGCCTTTTCTCTCTCAGATTAAATAAAATAAATCTCCAAAGAGGTCAGAATTTGCTTCAAGGGAAAGTATGACCTCTTGAAAAGAAAATCTTCCCCCTGAGCTTGTTTCTCATAGCGAATAAATAGCTGCTGAAGGGATGTTACATGTGGTTGGAGCAGGTAAATGAGTATGGTACTTGGACCATGGAAAATCTCCTCATGCAAGTGTGTGCGGCTGCAGTTATCCTGCAAATAAAACACTTTGGGAAACAAATCTGTAGCGTGGGCCAGGGAAAACCATGGGGAAATAGTATCACTCTTGGAAGGCAGCTGTAGGATGCTAAGGCCAGTACCACCTTGTATAGGAACTTTTATACGAACATGGGATGGACCTCCCACTGAGAAGTAAATAGTAGTGATAAGGCAGTGAAATGCCTGTGCTATTTTTTTTTTGACTTCTATTTATCTTAAAGGTATACAGGAAACAAATCTAAAAGCATTATGATTTATAAAACCTGAGTCAGCTTGAGCCAGTCCTATCATCCTCTGTGCGGTGCGATCACTTATTTTCTCACAGGTACTTAAAATGGGAGTTGAGCGAGGACTTCAGGCTCTCTCAGTTATTTCATGGTCCAGATGACTGCTTTTCCGTACAGAAGGGTTTTTACCCTCTGAGGTCCTGGAGGTCTGTATGAGCAGCTGTCTGACAACACCATCACTGTGCAACAGGAGATTAGTTTGGCAGGTTTGCAAGGACTTCAGTAGCCCACCAGCTATGATTAAAGAAACATCAGCTTCTCCTTTTAATTCTTGCCAGAATGTATATCTACCCCGTGGATGAAGCTCCATATGACTACTACCATAGAAGCCTTCTCAGACTTGCAGCAGTCCAGCGTGGACTCTGTCAAATCCTGCCTCCTGCTGTACAAGGGTATGAAAGAGGCAAAGTTATCCTTCCTTTCATTTGCTTCACTGAGGAACTGCAACCTCACTTTTCCTAGCCATGCTATTAAACTTTGTTTTGATTTATCTTTTTTAACTCGGTGACTGTTTCTCAGCTGTCTTATACAATGCTAAGAAATTTTCTACACCCTATTTCTAGGCCTAGCATTCCCCTCAATCTCTAAGCATTTTGATTCCTCCTGTTGGGCTCAAGAGCTATGGTGTTTCTGGTAGTCTGTCCTCTCCATCCACCGGCCTTGGTCTTGCGCTCTGCTTTTGGGGAAAGGAGCGCGTCACTAGCAAGTGTTATATTTGTGCTGGATTGCATGGATTTAAGGCTCTTTGTGGATGTGGGGATGCTCCCCTACCAAATTTTTTGGATGAAGAGCAGCAGGTTCTTAATCTCATCTCCACCATGTTTGCTCAGAGACTTTCAAGCCAGAAGCAGAGACAGGAGAGGCTTGTTGGAGTTCAGCAACACTGGCCACCCAGTAAACCCTGCACACTCCCATGGGAAATGGACAAAAAGCACCAGCAGCAGAGATGCATCCACCCCCGAAGGGAGGTAACTCCTGAATCCTAAAGACCCCCTTCTGCTTTTAGAGGTGGCCCTCTCCTATCTCTCTGAAGCCAAGACTGATTACCTACAGTGGGACAATATTTGGAATGGAGGGATTTGGTCACTGATCCTGAATCCCTCTCTCCACCTCTCCTTTCTTCAGTTGGCAACTGATGCATTAAAATATTCAAGCTTCAAGCTTGGGACATTTTGTAGTTATTTGAGTTTCAGTCATCCAAAAATGATCAGTAGTTGAGTACAAGATTTTATAAAGTAACCTCATGTTGCACGTACAGAAATAATTTCCTCCCTGTGTCTTCTGCATTAACAAAGGCTTCACCCATCCTTCACTTCTAAGAACTGCTGGTGGTTGAAAGAAAAGCAATTAAGTTAATCACTTCATTTTAAATGTTCCCCTCCATCCCATTCTATTGTTCTACAATCTATTTTTGCTACAATGGAAAGATAAGTCCAACAGGACTCTGCTAAACGGTTTATTTGAAACCTATCACATATTTCATTTTCATAGAGTTAGCTTAAAGTATGTTAATTAGCTGCGTGGCCCATCTATGCTTTAGGGTAGAGATGTTCTTACTATTACACTAATTGCTCAAATCGAGAAATTTTCTCAAATTGAGAAAACAAAGAAACAGTGAAAGCTATTGAATGAATTGATGTAGACAGTTTGATGATGCTTAGGATCACGAACATTTTAGTATGAGAGCGTTTTGATTGGTTGTACATATTCTCTTTGCCATGTGTTGAGACTATGGGGTATAAACAGACATACGGCATGGCATTCATTTTATTTCATTCCTGCAAACAGCATGTATAATGGAAGCACAGCGATTTTCCAATTAGCAAAAAGGCAACAGAAATTACATTGTTATTTCATCTTCCAAATGCTGAATGTGGCTGAATTATTTAGTAATACGTACAATATATATAATCTTAAAGATACTATCTGATATAGTGAGCAAAAAGTCTTTCTGAGTTGCTTTGGGACATGCTGTCAAGTAATGGTTCCTCACATTTCAGCAAATAGCAAACCTGGGTAAGACCTAAATAAGCATAGAGTCTGCTTTATTCATTTAAATGTCTTTCCTCTTAAAAGCCATTTTTTTGTTTCTGTAAGGAAGCTGTGGTCACTACTTATCATTATCATAGAACCAGAAGTGCTGGCCTGGATATAAGTCAGAGCAGCTGGGGTAATCACTGCTGTCTGCAACCTCCTTCTGAAAGGAGGAACAACTGGCTGCTTTGGACCCAAAAGAAACCCAAGGCCTGGAGACAGTGTAGTCACAGAGACCGCAGTAGAGGTGCTATTTTTCTGGGTAAATTTGTCAGTCTTGTTAAACCATTGAGTTTCCAGATCTGATGATGCCAGTGGTATTTGTGGTTAGAATATAAAATGACAGCTCTGCCCTGAGAAGTGTATGGATCTGCTGGATCTCCTGTCTTACCGTGGGTGATGGATTGGCCAGCACATAGGTTCGTTCCTGGTTGCTGCCGGCATCGCTGAAGAAGTCAGCAGAACCTTTTCCAAGACAGGGCAGAGAGAAGGTGTACTTTAAATACATGATGAGCATCTCTTTTGAAATGCTTTTACATCCCTTCTTGTCTGCACAATGCTTTCCTTCCGAAACTACTTCTATCACAGAGTTTTGCAGAACTGCTTTTTTTCTCTGTTGTATTTTCTTCTGCAAATGGTACCATGCTGTGGACAACACACTCTGAGGGTGAGAGAGTCAGTTTTTGTAAATACAGGACTTGGGCCACTGCACAAATGGCCTCAGCTTTGGAGTTTTCTCTGCTTGTGGATTTACCCCACTGCAGGTTTTCCAAACCTTGGCCCTGTCTTTTCTTTCAGTGACTTGAAGGAAGCAGCTTCTGTCCTGGAATCCACTAGCTGAAATACCCAAATTCCAAACTCCCTCACTCTTGCTTTTCTAGGCGTCTTTGGAAATCCCACAGGAAATTAAATAGGAAAAGGCTGGTAGCCTGCAGCATAGATTTTGTATTCAAATATCTATCTAGTGATAGGAACTAAAAAATCTTCTAGTTTCGCAACCAATCAAGTTTCCATCACTGAGAACAGCATGAAATATTAGCACTATGTATTGGAGATGCTCTAGGTCTTCTGTTTCATACTGATATTTAATTTCTTTTCTATCTTAAAATTCACACTATTGATATTGATTTCTCCCCCCCCCCCCCAACGATAAATGCTAATCCATTTTTTCCGATTTGCTCATGGGTTTGGGTTCTGGAGAGCTGATAGCTGATACTTCAAGTTCTCAATAGTTCAAAATCCTCTTGTCATCGTTTTTCTAGTAGATGTGCTCTTTGGGATGTGTGTTTTGACGAAACTGGGTGACGGGCTTCTGGACACCAGAATCATGAAATTATAAACTAATTTCCTGACAAATGCAAACATTTTTTGACTTTCAGATTCCTTGTCCCTGTCTTCTAGTGCGGTCTCTGCAGCTTCATCCAGAACATGAGCACTTGCCTTTCTTCCAGAAAAATGGGAAACTTCTTGCAGTAAAGGTAAGGCTCATTTTTGTGGGACATAGTCGCAAACACACAGTTGCGCGATCTCTGTGAGTTTAAGATCAATGGGAACTTGGAAAAATGACCCAAACCCAAAATACAGCCTCAAAACCAACCTTCCCACCTCACCTTGAAAGCACCACCTCTGTTTTGGGCACCCTCCCTGCTTCTTGTAACTCATGGAAAACTGCTTCAGTGCAATGAAGATCTCTGCTTTACTGCATAAGTTAATTGGTTAATGTGTTATCTTTCCAATAGTTTTTTAATTTAATCAACATTAAGTCTTGCCTAATTCTGTGTCAACCAAACATTTGTTGCAGGGACCAAATTTCTGCAGAGGCCTGTTGATTCTGCATATTAGTATCAGCAAAGAAGAATTTGGGCTCTGTGGCTGTGACTGTATTTATCAAGCAGAATAACACAAGAAATGGGGTAAAGCAGCATTGTGTGTGGCTATCCTTAGAAACACAGACTTCTGAGAAAGGCTGTGGGACTGAAAACAAAGGGAATTAAGTTTGACAAGGAGGATGGCTGGCAGCACGTTCACGCAGAAAGGAAAGCATTTGGGACCAGGAAAAGGTTATGCTCTCAGCGCCAGATCCTTGGCTCACATGTGGTTCTCTGCAGCTGTTCCTGAGTACAATGGTGCTTTAAAGACAGCATTATCAATTTTCTGGAATAACCTAAAGCAGCAACAACTTCAATTGCATCTACAGGTGTTTGAGGGTGAGTAGACCAAATCGTAGGACATAACTATTTCAGAAATCTTCTAACTTACTACTAAACTCGTATGTACCAGAACAGGAGAATAATGACGAGTTCCTGAGCTTATAATAATAAGTCTCATCTCCTTGCACCAAACCCAAGAAACAACAATTTTGTTTCAAAAGGCAAGTCATAGCCTGCCTGTGATATACTCTGCCAAATTCCTCCACAGAAATCCATGATATATTGCTTCCACTTACACAAAGTTCCTCTTCTGTTCCTCTGTTCTGTTCCTCCACCTTCTGTTCCTCTAAGAAGGTGACACGGCTGACAGCCCAGCTGAAGTGCCTCTACACCAATGCACGCAGCATAGACAACAAACAGAAGGAGCTGGAAGCCACCGGGCTGCTGGAAAGCTGCAACCTAGTTGCCATTACTGAAACCTGGTGGGACGAATCCCTTGACTGGAGAGCTACCAATAGCTACAGGCTGTTCAGAAAGGACAGGCGAGGAAGGAGAGGCGTAGGCATTGCTCTCTACATCAAGAAATGGATAGAGTGTGACGAGCTGTCTCTGAAGAATAACCATGAGCCATGAGGTTGAAAGCTTATGGGTAAGAATAAGAGACCGAGGCAACAAAGGGAACCTTGTGTTTGTTGTCTACTACAGGCCGCCTGATCAAGGGGAGCCCAGTGATGAAGCCTTCTTACTCCAGCTACAAGAGGCATCACGCTTGCTGGCTCTCATCCTGGTGGGGGACTTCAACCACCCTGACATCTGCTGGAAAAGTAGCACGGCGAGCTGTAGGCAATCCAGGAGACTTCTGGAGTTCATCAAAGATCATTTCTTAAGCTGGGTAACTGACAGACCCACAAGAAGGGATGGGATACGGGACCTGATGGTCACCAACGCAAGTGAGCTAATTGGTGACGTCAAGATTGGAGGCAGCCTGGGCTGCAGTGATCATGCACTGCTGCAGTTTGCAGTCCTGAGGGATGTGTGTCAGGGGAAGAGTAAAGTCAGGACCCTGAATTTTAGGAAAGCAAAATTCCAGCTTTTTCAAGGACTTAGTCAACAGGATCCCCTGGGAAACTGCCTTCAGAGACAAGGGGGCAGAACAGAGCTGGCAGATCTTTAAGGTTGCTTTCCTTACAGCACAAGAGCTCTCGATCTCCAAGTGTAAGAGATCAGGAAAGAAGGACAAAAGACCATCATGGCTGAGTCAAGACCTGCTGGTCAAACTAAAGGGCAAGAAACAGATGCACAGGCAGTGGAAGCAAGGACAGGTATCCTGGGAAGAGTATAGGGATGCTGCCTGATTGTGTAAGGATGGGGTCAGGAAGGCCAAGGTGCACCTGGAGCTGAACTTGGCAATGGATGCAAAGAATAATAATAAGGTCTTCTACAGGTATGTCAACCAGAAAAGGAAGGTCAAAGAAAGCATGCTCCCCCAATGAGCAAGACTGGCAAACTGCTAACAAGGGATGAGGAGAAAGCTGAGGTATCCAACAACTTTTTTGCCTCAGTCTTCGCTGGCAACCTCTCTCCCCACACCTCTGGAGTGGATGGACTGCAAGGCAGGGACTGGGGGAGCAAAGTCCCTCCCACTGTAACATAAGATCAGGTTCGTGACCACCTGAGGGACTTGAGCATACAGAAGAAGTCTATGGGACCTGATGTCCAGAGTCCTGGGGGAACTGGCTGATGTAATTGCCAAGCTGCTCTCCATGATATTTGAAAATTCGTGGCAGTCAGGTGAAGTCCCCAGTGACTAGAAAAAGGGAAATATTGCACCTATTTTTAAAAAGGGTAGGAAGGAAGACCCTGGAACTACCAACCTGTCAGCCTCACCTCTCCAGGTGAGGTTTATGGAGAGATATCACAGAATCACAGTATGGTCATGGAACAAATCCTCTTTGAAGCTATGCTAAGGCACATGGACAACAGGGGGGTGATTCGAGACAGACAGCATGGCTTCACCAAGGTCGAGTCCTGCCTGACCAACCTAGTGGCCTTCTACGATGAAGTGATTATATCAGTGGACAAGGGAAGAGCTACGGATGTTATCTATCTGGACTTCTGTAAGGCCTTTGACACAGTCCCCTACAACATCCTTCTCTCTAAATTGGAGAGGTACGGATTTGATGGCTTGTCTGTTCAGTGGATGAGGAACTGGTTGGATGGTTGCATCCAGAGGGTAGTGGTCAGCAGCTCAATGTCCAGATGGTGATCGGTGACAAGTGGTGTCGCTTAGGAGTCCGTATTGGAACCAGTATCAGTATCTTCATCAATAATGTAGACAGGGGGATCGAATGCACCCTCAGCAAATTTGCTGCTGACACCAAGCTGAGTGATGTGGTTGACACACCTGAGGGACAGGATGCCATCTAAAGGGACCTGGACAGGCTTGAGAAGTGAGCCCGTGTGAACCTCATGAGGTTCAACAGGGCCAAATGCAGGGTCCTACACCTGGGTTGGGGTAGCCCCCAGTATCAATATAGGCTGGGGGATGAAGGGTTTGAGAGCAGCCCTGAAGAGAAGGACTTGGGGGTACTGGTGAATGAAAAGCTGGACATGAGCTGGCAATGTATGCTCGCAGCCCAGAAAGCAAACCCTATCCTGGGCTGCATCAAAAGAAGCGGGGACAGCAGGACAAGGGAGGTGATTCTGCCCCTCTGCTTGGCTCTGGTGAGACCCCACCTGGAGTACTGTGTCCAGCTCTGGAGCCCTCAATACAGGAAAAACATGTACCTGTTGGAGCAGGTCCAGAGGAGGGCCACAAAAATCATCAGAGGGCTGGAGCACCTCTCCTATGAGGACAGGCTGAGAGAGTTGGGATTGTTCAGCCTGGAGAAGAGAAGGGTCTGGGAAGACCTTACTGCTGCCTTCCAGTACTTAAAGGGGGTGTACAGGAAAGAGGGGGAAAAACTTTTTAGCAGGACCTGTTGCAATAGGAGAAGGAGTAATGGCTTTAAACTAAAAGAGGTGAGATTTAAACTAGATATAAGGAAGAAATTTTTTACAATGAGGGTGGTGAAACACCGGCACAGGATGCCCAGAGAGGTGGTAGATGCCCCATCCCTGGAAACATTCAAGGTGAGGCTGGATGGAGCTCTGAACAACCTGATCTAGTTGAAGATGTCCCTGCTCACTGCAGGGGCGGGTGGACTAGTTGACCATTAAAGATTCCTTCCAACCCAAACTATTCTATGAGTCTATGATTCTAAAGCATAGGGTCTCCTTTTGCGGCATATTACATAGCTATACCTGAGGCAATTATATATTATTATTTCTAATAAACAGAGAAGCCAGATAGCTTCTTCCATGTGACAAACAGATCCTGAGAAACCTCTCAGCAAATCTGCAACCAAGTAAGTAGGAGTTTAGTCCAAGAATCTCCAATCTCCCGCTAACCTTGTTGACCATTTACTGGCTGAAGTTATTAAATTCTTCATGCTGCATGGGTGGGTGGTATTGGCAAGTTAAAGGGATTATTCTGCAGGTTCTCTAACCATGGAGTATTATTTGCTCACTTTCCAGTACCTGTGACTCATGTCTAGTAGAGTGGGAGTGAAACAGCAAGAACTGTGATTGCATTTGCAATCACAGAAAAAGCAGTATGTTAAAATGTAACACAGGTATTCCCTATCTTGCTGTTGTTTATGACTCTGGCCTATATGTAGCTCAGTTCTTTTAAGTAGCTAGCAATGGAGGGTTTAATATTAATAAATAATTGAAATTTATCGAGCTCGTATGTGAAAGCTTGTTTGCTATTACACTGACCAATAAACCATTTCCTTAGAAAATGACAGAGAAAGCAGAGGAAATTGTGCAGAAATGAAATTAAAGCAAGAACTTAGAGTTTTACTGCGGATCTAGCCCCCGCTTAAAGAAACTCTGCTACACCCATGCATAGGGACAGTCAGTGACACTTCCACAGAGACTCATCCCAACTCTGACCATCCAACACGCCTTGTTCCTCTTCTCTCAACTATTGCTTCTTCTCCTGTTTCATTTTCTCTTCCTAATAATTTAAACCTTCACCTTTCTTCTTTGTCTTCTGTTTTCCCCAGTGTTGAACCAGACATGCCCAGTTCTTTCCTTCCTTAAAGCCTATTGTGATGCTAGTCTTGACCTGGATCTCTGATGTATATATACGCATTTCTCTTTCAACCTTTATTCTCACCATGGGTCAAGGCAAACTATATGCTGACAAAGTAAGAAGCAAAAGCAGGATCTGAAAGTTCATTTTAACAGGCTGATGTGACTCAATTTCCTTTTGTACTTAAGTGAGAAATTAACCTAAAACTTAAGACCTAGATTACAGAGTTGAATTGACTGATTTTTATTTTTATTTTTTTAACAGATGAACGTGAAGAGGAAAGGCTACCACACTAAGCAACTTCAACATACAACCTTCAATGAACATTTCAAGGACAAAGCAACTCAGAGGTATGAGGAGGCATCAATCGAGAAGTTCAGTTTCTTAGCCCCAGCAGTTTTGGTGCCAGCCAACGGTGCTCTCCAAAAGGGGACAAGAGAATTATCTTTGCAACACCTTTGCGGGGTTTTTTTGGCATCGCTTTACATCCAAAGAGCTCAGACTGGACTCAGCAAGGTAATAGAGTGTGCAAAGCTCTTGATCTCATAGCCTGCTTTAGCTCTGTCTGGAGTGCCGGCTGTCGCATAGCATCCATTTCAGGAATTTCTTCCTGTCTCTTCTGCATTATTACTTGGTGGTTCAAACTTTGTGGATCACTTCAGGTCCTATGGACAGAGCACAAGGCTGCAGGCTGTGCAGAGGCTGCACACATCCCCTGCTTTACCCAGAGGCTGTGGATGTAGTTACGTGATCACTCTAACCCATCGAAACCATCGGTGTCTGACACCCAGGCTGTTCCTTACCTTCCTGTGCGTAATCAGCAGAACCAGCTGATCATTTTGCCATCCAAACACCATTGCTACCTTGCCAGGCAGCAAGCGGGCTGTCCTTATGTGGGATTAAGTGATGCTGGAACCACACCTGGTGAGTACCATTATTCACGTAGCTGTTTTCCTTCTGCGCTCTGTCTGCTGCAGCAATTGCACATTTCTCTTATCCCAAGCCCACGAGCACATGCAGTCTCCAAAATGGTCTTTTCCTCCTGTTCTGAATCCTGGTCTAGATGAGATGGTAACTGCTCCCTCAAAGCTTTCAGAGTTTCTCCTGAGAATGTCTCACAGGCAGCTGTCTCCAGGTTCTTGCTCACCCTCACAACCCTTTCTGTTTCTCTCCCTGACTTTTAGCGCCCTTAGATTTTTGAGTCCTTGTATTTGTTTACTTCTAGTAGTTCTCTTTCACATCTTGTTCTTCCTAATGACTGGACTTAAAAATAGGAGAGGAGCCTCTCAGAGGGAATCATCCTCACATCCACAGCAGAAGATGACTGCATGATGGCAGGAGCAACACTAGGTCAGCCCTGCTGCACATTGGTTTTATGTTATTGCTCACAAAACCTCGTGTGTTGCCCTTTCGTGTTTGAGTACTGTTAACTCTGACTGCGGTCTAGAACTCTAATTGAAAAATAAACTGGCCTAACATTTTTCTGTTTGATTTACAGTTAAGAAATTGCTTTTTAATGTCTCCAGAAAAGCCCTGACTCAATGCTTTCCTCTTTTTAGAGAGCTACCTTATACTAATGATATGGTTTGGGGTCAGCATTCATGCCTTCAGTTCAGGCATAATCTTCAAGTGCCACTGGTTTCTGCATGTCTCTTTTTAACAGCAGGAACTCTTAAGTTGCTTTTCATGTCTGCCTGAAGCTTATTTTGCTTATAATATTCAAACAGTGAATAATCTCTGAGTTCCTGAAGATCTAATAGCATGTTAGAGTGAAATCTTTTGTTAACTCTGCTAAACACTTTGTTATTCTGACACATTTAGCTTAATTATTAAACATAAAACAAGTTCAGGGGAAAAGTGCATTTTTAATGAAAAATCCTCTGCTCAGCTGCCTATTTTTTTCACTTGATCAGTGGCACTTCTTACCTGCTCAGGAGCAAAACCTAATACCTTGTAGTAGTTATACAGCTCAGGGAATCATTGCCCATATGAGTTTCAAGACTGACCAAATTGTGGGCAGGAGAAGTCCTGACGCATGGGTCTGTCCTACATGTCCAAGCACAATGATGGCCTCTGACAGCTCAGCAGCTTTTCAGCGGTTCTCTCTGCTTGACAAAAATAACATTAAACGTTGAATGTATGCGATTGCTATCACTGTGAAGCAAGAAAAAAGCCTTATGCCTTCCTGTATGTGGGCTGAGAAAACCCTCAGCTGTTCTCGGTCAAACAGTAACACCAAGGGCTCTTTTTTCACATTGGTTATATATGTCATATGTTATGGATGCATGAAATGTCAAAGAAGGTGGAAGTCACAAACCCAAAAGATTACAAGGTAAAATTTAAGTATTTTATTTCTGTAAATAGTAAAAAAAACCCATAATCTGTTTCTGAGTAATGTAAAATGTTGGCATCTAGGCTGTAATCATGCTGTTTATAACAACAAAAGGTTTCTTCCTTGTTAAAGCCAGTTTGAAATATTAACAGTGTACGTTGGAAAATGAATTTGTGTCACGAGCAGAAAGTCATCTTCCTAAAGGTTGTAAAATTTTTCTTATAGCAAAGTGTCTGAGAAAGCAAATTTCTCATGTCAGTCTCAGGAATACTAGGCAGATATACAATGTTTACCATTTAAATGCTTCTAAGATCATGCATTTTAAAAGAGAATGAACAGAAAGGTTTATATCAGTCTTGGACACAACACTGCAATGGCCTTCTAAAGGTGCTTTGCCTGATGCTTCATAAATGCGAAATTTCTCTGTAAATGTTTTGCAGTTGCAGTCTGTCATTTTACAGATGAGTACAACAGAATTAAGAATTGCTGATTACCACAGGTTTGCTGATTTCAAACTTCAAAAGAATCAGAGAAGATGCTGCTTTTTTAAAGAGACCATTTTGCAGCTCTTGCTTTGTTCTTTTGAAACTCTTTGTAAGGTAAGGACAGATATAATTAGCAGAGTATGCATGTACCCTGTGTGCTATCCCCGTATACTCGTACAGAAAACTGTGTGCAAGCCCAAACAACTGAACAGTCCACGTTTTACCTTAAGTCTAAATAAGAATGAGGCTGTATGTGGCTGTGTTCAACAAGTGCCAATAGGATCATACCTTTCAGAAGGTTATTCCTAAACTAATTTTTAGCTTTTCTTCACTTTTCATAGAAGAGTAGCTCAGGCAAAATTTTGTAGTGAAAAGACTTGGAAGTGAAGCAAGAATAAATTGAATTTTCATCTCCAGATTTTTATTTTTCACTGTGCTCTGTGCATCTAGAAATTGAAACTATTGCTGCCTATGGGTTTCCTGCACCCATCCAGTAAGATACTAAAAAGGTGGCTCAGGTGTCTTCATAAAGTATCCACAAATTATAGGTACAACCTCTTCATTTTTCAGTATTTTTCCCACCTTCAATTGCAGCTTTGTAACATGAGTGCAGATTAAACTTGCGTAATTTACAAACAGACAGTATCTTGGCTATTTCAAATGGCTGAATCTAGAGTCAAATAATTGAAAAAAAAAATCCTAGAATGCAGTTTATTAAATTAAAAACTCATTCATAATCACATAAAACATGGTTTTAACACTGAAAGGAATGGGTTATTGCTGTCATATACAGTATGACAACAGTTACAAGGTTGTGTACTACATGGGATAACACCATTTCTAACACAATTCACTAAAATGTCCCTTCATGAATCTGTGACATTCCATAGTTAACAATAAAGGAAGCAACACATAAAATAAGTTTATTTTTAAAATTCCCATTTTTCACTTTCAGTAACCGTCAAAAGAGGAGCTTAGGAGGATGCCTAGCAGCAGTGTAACCCAGCAGAACCATTCCTTCAACGAGACATTGCCAGACACCTCAGAGAGACTCCGCACCGCTCTCATAGCCCTGTACATCATCAACCTGGCTGGCGGCACCCTCGGGGTTATCATGATGTCCCATCAGTTGTTTCAAAGGAGACCGCAATCTGTGATGACCATTATCATCATCAGCCTCATGGTACTGCACACCTTTATGCTGCTCAGCATTCCCTTCCGCCTCAGCTATTACATTTTACGGGAATGGATATTTGGGACGTTTGCCTGCAAGCTAGCAAGTGCCATCATCTACCTACACATGTACAGCACCTTCACGTTTTACGTGGCTATCATCATCATACGGCTCTTGCGACTTGAGTTTAGGAAGTGGTATACCACGACGTGGGTGGCTGCTGTGTGGCTGGTAGGAGCGCTGGTGATCACACCCGTTCTTCTCTCATACTATGGCACCTCTAAGTCATACCACTCCTCCGAATGCTTTCAGTTCCACAAGGAGATACAGGAGGTGCCCATGGTGGTTGTAAACTACTGCTTGGTTGGGATTTTGGTGGCAGTTTGTGCTGTGCTCACCGTAATCCAGTTGTCTGTCATGTATAGACTGGCTGTGAAGTACTGGCCTGACATCAACTCCCATGTGGAATTCAGGGCCCAGGCAAAGAGTTTCTTCTTCATCTTGGTAACATTAGTGTGCTTTATGCCTCATCATGTATTCAGAGTATATTACATCCAAAACTGCCACCTGGATAAAGACCATAAACTACTCCCTTACAACGAAATTTTTTTAGCTTTAACAACAATGTGCTGCTTGGATATGTTGTGCTTCATAGCAGGAATAGCCCACTGAACGGTGGACTGCCAGGAAATCCAGCTGCAGTGTGTCAATACCGGCTTTTGGCAGAAATAAAACTGTGTCAGGACTTCGCTGAGCTAGGGAGACTGCTGAGTTTTGTATAGGTCTGTAGCATTGTTTGCCTTTTGCAGACCAGTAAGATCCATTTTTCAGAAGCTACTCTTTTTTATCTTCTCTCTTGAAGGCAGTCTTTGACCTAAGAGTCATGCCCCGAAGCTTCATTAAGATTTTCATCAGCTGTCCCTCTCTAACAGTTACAGCATGAGTATCCTTTCCTTTCTATTTTTTCCTCAAAGTGTCTCAGTAACTACAACCCAGTGGGGCCAATAAGTTGTCCACTCTGAAGGTCTAACAACTCCTTCTGGCGATTGTGATACTGAAGGGAAGATAAGAAAGAAAGAAAGAAATTCCTTTACATGATTTTTGCAGTAGTGATTTTAGATAGCAAGGACATAAACTCTATTCAAATAAAAAGTATTCAAGGTGTGAAACAGGGCATGAATGAAATATTGTGGTAGCATATTTCAGCAGAATCCTCCTTTTCTTCCCTTATACGAAGTGTATGTTAAATGATATGAAAACACTGATCATTCCCACAATTTCAACTTTACTTGCTTCGTTCTGAAACCACAAACAGCTCACTGAATTGTGGTAATTGCACATTTAGAGAGAGTGAGAGCAGAACAGGCCACAGGTTTCAAAACTTCTGTCTTATGACACTCTACCGTCAGGACTGGATGTGTGGCTGTTGTCCTTTAGGTCCATTGTAGCCAGAGAAATACAAGTTACTGTGGTCCCATAACTGGATCTGGAATTCAAATCGAGGGGTCTGGCCCTTTACAGAAGGATCAGCCGCTCTCCAGGAGAGGGAAATATTTTATCAGCCTTCAAAAAACTGCTGATGTCTGGTCAGTTTTGGTTGCCTGTTGGTTTATTATCAGATGCCATATTTTTTTCATTTGCACATGTAACAAAGCAAAACTAGAATAAACTAACTGAACTGTGTTTAATCAGCTCATCTATGTGTATACAAACTTGTGCTGGAGTATATATTTTCTCTGTTAGATGAATTACATTCTTTGGGAACCACATCTGCTCTGGGAATCCCTGTTTTATCTTTATTATGCAAAAGGGTTTTTTTCATTATTTCATTCTGCCTGTTCTGCTCAGTGCAGAGGTTTCTAACCCTTCTGCCTGAGGCCCCACTGTCATTTGCTATATTTCAACAGCTTGAGGCCATATTTCTCCCACCCCAGACTCCCAGGAGACACACAAGGATATGCTTTCTCCTTCACAGCCCCATAAATTGCCATAATTTTTAATCTGGCAATCTTTGCTACAGAAGTGCTATGATCCCTGGAGTCAACAGTCCAAAACTTGATTTGGGAGGGTTAAAAAGTTACACCTATGAAGTAATGCCAGTGATGCCTCAGATTGATGGCATTTCCTTGAACGAAAGAACTCTGTTAAAAACTACCGATGGTTCCCAGATCCTCTCTGCCTCTTTTAAAAAGTGGGAGGTGTTCAGGGGACAAGCAGCAAGCCCTGAAGTCTTCTAAAAATCCTGCCCTTACTCTTCCTCTAGTGTTACCAGGTCCACTCCTGTTCATACAATACAGTCTGCTCAGCTCCTGATTTTCGAAGATGGCAGACAGAGGTACAATACAATACAACAGAGATGAAGTGCAAAGGGGCAGATTCTAAAATGGGTGAATATCTCCCAAAGAAGCATCTTTTCAAATCCTTCTCCAGGTAGGATGCAGCATACGTAGCTAATAAGAGGGCCATTGACCCTTAGGGTGAAAAAGCTTAAATAAAAATCTGGTACTTCAGAAGAATTTTGAGGAAAACGAGGCAAAAGGAGGGGCCTGCAGAGAGGACATTTTCACCTCTGCCACCAGAAAGACTTGGCATAATTTGAATCTACGAAAGACTTTAGGAAAACTGGCAAAGCTGTAGGTGGGGCCACAAGTACATTGTTTTTCCCTTCTGGTTACTGGACTCCTGTGCCTAAAGAAAAAATCCATTACTTGAAAAAGAGTCCTGTGTCACTGCCTATTCTCACTGACCAGTGTCTCCAAGATGACTTACCTGGTAGAGATCAGAGTCATCTGGTGTTGTTTGTGAGTCTGCTGATGATCTAGCAGTCCAGCATAATGGTGTGCAAGTTTGGGAGCAGAAAAGGGAAATGCATGTGCTCAGCTATAGTAACAAATCACTGCTTGGTGTCCTTGCCCTTGGCTTTTCCCCAACATTTTTTAGCTGTGCCTGGCTGTGTACCTTGCTGAAATAACCCTGATCCACTGACTTGACTTCCTGGCGTGACGCTGAAGCTGTGTTGCCTTTCACAGTTGTCTGGTAACCACTGACTGGTGGCTGTCACTGGATCTGCTCTGCTTGCCTTGCTTGGGTACCACGCGATTGCATGTGGCACCAGGTCTGGCTGGGCTGGAGCGAACTTTCTTCATAGCAGCCCGTGTTGTGCTGTGTTCTGGATTTGTGGATAAAACAGTGATAATAAAACACACTGTTTTGGCTCCTGTTTGATGCCTGCACAACATCAAGGCTTTCTCTCTTTCCCACTCTGCCCCCTAGTGAGTAGGCTGGAGGTGGGCAAGACATTGAAAGGGCACACAGACAGGACACACCTGAACTGGCTAAAGAGGTATTCCATACCATATGACGTTGTGCTCAGCGATGCAAACTGAGGTAGAAGAAGAAAAAGGGAGAGGATTGACTTCTTTGGTGGCAGTTACTCAGAGACTGTCGGGTCATCAATCTACTTGTGGAAGATGATAAGTGATTCCCTGCTTGTTGTTTGCTCTTTTCTCTTTCCTTCACCTATTAAACTGTGAGTGTCTCAACTCATGAATTTTGCTTCCTATTCTCTGCCCTGTCCTGCTGGGGGTGGAGGGACTGAGAGAGCAGTTGTGTGGGTAGTCAGATGCTGGCCTGGGCACAGCACAGCACCAGTAGGAGTCTCACACACCCCTTGTTGGTGAGAGCCTTGCCCCCCTCGTTGCAAGAAAATTGGATATAGCTGAAAATTGCATCTGCGGTGCTTTTTCCTCACAGCCACAGCCAAACAACCTTTATTATTAATCATTGCAATAGGGGTAAGTATGGAAAGTGAAATGCAGCTTATGCTTCAGCTTCCTCTCACAGTATTAAAAGTTACAACTGTTATTGCACCAGGGCTTCAGGTAGAACTTCATTTTAGTGCTCACAGCACCATCTGGATCGTACCTCATCCCCATTCCTCCTTCCACCCAACAGTCACTTTCTTTAACCCATGAACCTCTTGGCCTTCACCACTGATTTATCTTTCCTGCATTTTAATCTAAACTCCTTTTTCTTTTTTTTTTTATACTTACCATTTTCTCTGTATCTTCTCTCAGTCATGTGAGGTCAAATCACTCACTGGTCTCAGTATGGTCCTCTTAATTCAAAGGATAATGGATTGAGCATTGATCCCAGTGTTGTTACATCTGAGACTCACATTAAAGTGGTAGAGATAAACTGTATTCAATACCCAGTCCCCTGCTGAGATCTGGAAGCACTTTAAAAAGTGGTTAAAATAGAAAGTTATCATTCTCCAGGAGGATAATCTGAGAAGTAGATTCTGAAAGGGCAATAATATTGAGCTCAAATTGTAGGGTACTATTCTTACTATGAATTATGTAATGACACATCCCCTGGAAAACAGTTAAAAATGGTTGGTTTGAATGCCATTTGCATGATCCAAGTAATTCTAGAGATAATTATACACATTAGTAATTGCTTTCATGTTAACTGAATATGTAAAATTGTAAACCATTTAGTCATCCCATTCATTTTTAATGCCATCGAATAAACACTGGGAAAATCCCCAGACATTCTGAAGGAAAGAATATCAAACTGTTAAATGTATATTCCATTGTTGCTCTTTGCTTGAAATTCTGCATAAAACGCAGGCAAACAAAACAAACCCAAAATCCCATTTGTACACCTGACTTCCTCAGTTACTTTGATAACAGAAAGCTATAGGCAGAGCAAGAGGATTCCGTACCATCAAAAACGAATGTGCTCACTGCTGTCACAACTACAGTGATAGCACAGCTGGCCTGTTTCTCCCTAACTCGGATACATCCTTTTAAATGGTGCTGAGGGTGATGTGAGCCCGCTCACAGCCAAACTGCGCAAGGGGCATATCTCTTTCAGTTCCTATCTGCTAACAGCCAGAACAGCAATGCTTAAATGGAAAAAAGTCTTCACTTCCTTCTGATGCATCTGTCCCTTCTGCCTGTTTATAGAGAAAGGTCATATCGATGGTGCTGTCAGATGGGCATGCCCCTCACTGTAAGCAAGCAGAAGGAACAAATGCATTAGGAGGAAACAAAAGAACACACCCCCCCTCCTTTTTTTTTTTTTTTTCCCTTCTCCACTGAAGCACTGGCATTCTGAGCACTAAGAGGTTTTGGCAGGGAAAAAGAAAGGAGGAAGAAAGGATGATCAAGTAATGCTGTTTGCCTCAGGTGGCTCAACATGCTCAACTCATACATTGCAGGAAGCTCATTACGACTTACAATCCCCGTTCTCCTGTCTGCAATAGATGAAGGTTATTTCCTTTGCTGTTACAGAAGCATGAACTGAAGAAAGTGATCTGTAAGAGGTCATGGGGAGAATGGTGTGGGGATGACACACTTGCAAAATGTGTATGGGATACAGACAGAACAACTTTGTCTCCATGAATAACGAAATTGTTCACTTCACTTACTCTGTCCAGAATTCAGGGCTAAATTTCTAACCTGTCTTGTATTTTCACTGTTTGAGCCTGAATGCCTTGTCCTGGTTATCCAGATACCCTGAGTTTCAGGCTGGCTCTTTGCTATGAAGGGGTCAGTCCCCAAGCCCGGGATTCACAAGTGTCAGGGTGTCCCTGTTCTGAACAGCAGTTTTCACAACTGTCTCTTTATTTTTGTATTGCAATCCTAAACATAAAAACACACTACAGTTCCTGCCTTTTATCATATACACTCCAGTTTGGGGTTTGAGTGCCACCATGAGCCACGGAGCAGCTATCTGGCATACAGAACAGAACCACATGTGGGTAAACTTATGAAAGGAGTTTTGTGTTGAAAATCACTTTATCCATAAGCACATGGATGAAAACATTGCAGAAAAGCTTCAGGAGAGCAGCATTTATAACGATGACTGTTTGTCCTGGTTTAACCCTAACCAGCAACCAGGACCACACAATCATTCACTCCTCCCTTGGTGGGATGGTGGAGAGAATCAGAAGAGTAAAAGTGAGAAAACTGGTGGGTTGAGATAAAGACAGTTTAATAAGCAAAGCAAAAGCCACACACGCAAACAAAGAAAAGTAAGAAATTCATTCCCTGCAGGCAGGTGTTCAGCCATCTCCAGGAAAGCAGGGCTCCATCACACACAACAGTTATTTGGGAAGACAAAATGCCATCACTCCAAACATCCCCCCCTTCCTTCTTCTTCCCTCAGCTTTATATACTGAGCGTGACATCATATGGTATGGAATATCCCTTTGGTCAGTTGGGGTCAGCTGTCCCGGCTGTGTCCCCTCACAACTTTTTGTGCACTCCCAGCCTACAGAAGAAATATCTGACAAAATTAAGCCCACAGCAACATGAAAAAAGAATAATAAAAAAACCCAACCAACAAATCTACAAATGGCCAGCAAAATCCACAGTTTCTTCCTTACCTCTTTACTACACTGTTTTCAGCTGTTGGTGAGGAGCCACATACTAAATCCATGATAAGTCATGACCATCTGTTGTCATTCAAAGGCTGTGACATAAATTGTACAGAGTTATTTTGCTCATCAACTGGCAATTACACGACCAGACTGACAATCAAAGGGCAGGAAGGAGCCATAGCTCAGGAGGAGGATGCTGATGTTGTACAAGATGAAAGAGCTGCATCACTGAAACCATACAATGTAATGGCAAGTTAATAGCAAAAAATGTAGTTTCTAAATGCTGTCACTGGTGAGTGTAATTGCTCATGGTCATCTGCTCCCTGTCACTACCTTAACAGAATAAAAGGCAAAGCAAGGAGCTGCCAGTGAACTGCTTCACCCGTTCCTCAGTTGTAAGAGGATTTTTTGTGTCGAACAGATAGAGAATACAAACTTTTGGGAGTCCTAGGGAAGAAAGAGAAAAAGTCTGACAGCACAAAATCAGGTGTACAGAGCAACCCCAATTCTGAAGCTTTAGACTCCACAGCTTCTACCTGGACTCTTGAAAGATTAATGTTTTGATCCATCCAGTGTCCTCTCAACCAGTCTCAGGAACTTCTCCTCAAAAGGATGTGAAGTCCTCGGCAAATACATTGATTGTGCACTCAGTGAAATGAGCTCCTTGGTAGCCTTGTTCTTCTTCCTTGTGCTTCTTAGCTGTCTCTCCCCAGTTTAGACCCTCAAGCGCACCCCTTATGTACCAGTTTCTGACCCATTCGGAACTGAGATGGCATCCCCACATGCAGAGGCTCTCCCGCTTCAAGTAGATGTGTATGATCATTTATGGAAAAGCACATGTAGAAAACCACAGGTACATGTGGAAACATACAAGCCCGTGAATGTCGCTTGTGAAGCATCAGACTTGCACACAGCAGAAGAAGGGACAGTTGGGCTCCAGATGAAGCAATTTTCTCTCTGCCAAGGAAAGATGTGATGGTGGCTCTCAGCCTTAGTGCTAACAAGAAAGTAGCTGCCTGCTTTCACATCCTGGCAAGCAAGGAGGGAGATGATGAATGTTTCAGAGGAAGGAAGGCTGCTGGAGACAAATTAGAAAACATTCGCCCTGTTTGGCAATTCTTTCATTAATGATTTCTCTTGAATACTTGGGAAAACCGATTTGTGTCACCCAAGACATGCTATTATAGTTGCATAAAACACAGTATAAGTTCTTATACTCTGTGGCAATAAATTGAATGAATCTGTCAAACAGGAAGATAAATAAAAAAAAAACAACACTATGGTAAGGTAGAGCCTTTGTATGATATTAAACAATGGCATAAAAATACATGCTGTATGCATTTCATACTCTGCTTCGCAGAAGTATTGTACACTAAGTAAATCCAGCGACACATCTTCTGTCAGTATACCTCAAAGATGTGATAAACAATCCTTCAGCCACACTTTTTAATACTTCCTATAGCAATTCTTCCTCTTTCATCTTCATATCCTGTCTCTGTGGAAACTCCCTCTAAAATTTTGCAATATGAAAACCAGCAGACTCGTGTGAAAAGGCTACCCACTGGAAAAATAAGTCCTCTCCCCAAAACTATAAAAGCAATTGGAAATAAAGGGCAATCGTCACAAGCTCCACACTTTATTTTTCTCCCTGGCATTGTCATACCAACCTCCTTTCCCAAAGCTTAACCTAACCACGTGACCGCCTGTGCATCATGGATGGAGCAAATGAAGAAACTAATTCAGGAAGAGGCTTTTCCTCAATGAGGAACACCAGGATGACTCAGTGTCGGTCTCAATGTCCTCTGGCTCTGCTGTGAAAGCACGAAATGTCAGTGCATGGGCTGGTGGAGCCTGCCCCGTGAACAGGCTGTGCAATGTAAGTCACCGGGCGCTGTCCTGCTTTAGCTCTACTGCTACCCTCTACAGTTACCCTAAAAACATTTCTGTCTGTAAAAAGGCACTTTTCCTAATTACTAATAATCTTTCTTCCTAACCCCTAGAACTCTTCAAAGTACAAATGTATTTTCAGACAAAAGGCTCTTGAAAACTGCCAGTCTTTTTTACCTCAAATTTCACCCTTCCCTTGAAATTTTACCTTCTAAGTTTACCTGAGAAGAGTAACATCAGCAAAAGTTACTACTGGATGAGCTACAACGTTCTAAAATTTTAGGCAACACATAAGCTGATGAACAAAATATCTCTGTACAATTTATGCCACACCTTTTGCTTGACAACAGATGGTCACAACTTATAACTTACCATGGATTTAATGTGTGGGTCCTCAGCAATAGCTGAATGAAGAGCTCTTCATAAGTAGCTCTTGCTTCCCTGTCAGGAAGGAGCAGTTGGGTATCATATGGCATGTGGTTCATATCCTCATTGTCTGTTTTCTTTTCACCTGTTTAGTGAAATACTGGGTTTATGTTTGTGGGTGGGAAAACTAACTAACTGAGCACCAGAAAGTTCAGTGTAATTATTCCAGGTTTCTAGACTTGAGCTGGTACTTGAGCAGCACAATGGAACTCCAACCACTCCAGTCAGTAAGTCAGCTTCATCGAGAACCCAACTTAAATGACACTATGTACATGCATGTAGTGTAGGACAGGCACGTAGCATGGACAGGTGCCCACCTGCAGGGCTATGATCTTATTGGCATCATGGAGATGTGGTAGGATGGCTCCTATGACTGGAGTGTTGGAATGGAAGGATACAGGCTCTTCAGGAAGGACAGGCAGGGGAGACAAGGAGGGGCTGTTGCCCTCTATGTCAAGGACCAACTGGAGTGGATGGAGCTCTGCCTGGGGATGGATGAGGCCCTGACCAAGAGCTTATGGGTCAGGATTAAAGGGAGGCCCGGGACAGGTGACGTTACAGTGGGGATCTGCTACAGGCCACCTGGCCAGGAAGACTGAGCGGATGAGGCCCTTTACAGACAGGTAGCAGCAGCCTCACGTTCACAAGCCCGGGTCCTCATGGGGGACTTCAACCAATCTTCTCATTGGTTGAAGAGCTCAGCAGGGCATAAGCAGTCCGGGAGGTTCCTGGAATGTGTCAATGAGAACTTCCTTCTCCAAGTGATAGAGGAGCCAACAAGGAGAGGTGCCATTCTGGACCCTTTTCTTACCAACAAGGAGGGGCTGGTGGGGAGTGTGAAACTCAAGGGCAGCCTTGGCTGCAATGACCGTGAAATGGTGGAGTTCAAGATCCTTAGGGTGGCAAGGAGGGTGCACAGTAAGCTGGCTACCCTGGACTTCAGGAGAGCAGACTTTGGCCTCTTCAGGGATCTGTTTGGCAGAGTAGTGTGGAATAAAGTCATGAAGGGAAGAGGAGCCCAGGAAAGCTAGCTAATATTCAAGGATCAAATCCTCCAAGCTCAGGAGCAATGCATCCCAACAAAGCAGAAATCAGACAAAAATGCCAGGAAGCCTGCATGGATGAACAAGGAGCTCCTGGACAAACTCAAATTCCAACCAGCTGCATCCTGGGCTGCATCAAAAGAAGCATGGCCAGCAGGTTGAGGGAGGTGATTCTGGCCCTCTGCTCTGCTCTGGTGAGACACTACCTGGAGTACTGTGTCCAGCCCTGGAGCTCCCAGCATACGAAGTACATGGTCCTATTGGAGTAGGTCCAGAGGAGAACGATGAAGATGATCAGAAGGATGGAGCATGTCTCCTATGAAGACAGGCTAAGACAGTTGAGGTTGTTCAGCCTGGAGAAGAGAAGGCTCCAGGGAGACTTTATAGCAGCCTTCCAGTACTTAGAGAAGGGTTACAGGAAAGATGGGGAGGGACTCTTCATCAGGGAGTGTAGTGGTAGGGTAAGGGGTAATGGTTTTAAACTGAAAGACGGCAGATTTAGATTAGATATCAGGAAGAAATTATTTACTATGAGGGTGGTGAGGCACTGGAACAGGTTGCCCAGGGAAGTTGTAGATGCCTCATCCCTGGAGGTGTTCAAGGCCAGGTTGGATGGGACTTTGAGTAACCTGGTTCAGTAGAAGGTGTCCCTGCCCATGGCATGGGGTTTGGAACTAGATGATCTCTAAAGTTGCTTCCAATCCACATCGTTATTTAATTCTGTGATTCTAGTCTGTTATTGATGACCGTAACACTTGACTTATTTGACTTGTTGCCAGCCAAGTTCTGGCCCAAGGAGGCTAGAGAATATAACAGTTGAGAAACACTGACTTAAACCAAAGTTATGCTGTGATTACAGTCCCTTTCCAGAAGCTTAAAACAGCTTGAAAGGTGTCATAGTAACAAAAGCTCTTACAAAGCTTGGTGTCTGCCCACAGACGGGGAATCTGCAATTTAAGAAGATTCCCACCACACACACACCTCACCTTGATAGCCTTGTTCTAAGACCCATATCATATACATGAAATGGACACAGCTGTCTGATTCACAAGACAATCTTTGTGTCAAAGCAAGGGCTTTTTGTTGAAATATCGCAGCAGTGTTGATGGCGGCTTCCTCTGACAGCACACTGTATAAATATAAGAATCATTTACAAAATAATCTCACAATGGCAGTATCTGCATGTGAAGCATTAGAGCAAGATTAGAACCACATAGGGGAAGGAAATTCAAGAAGTCTGCAAAACTGAGACAACCACAACAACAAAATCTTAGGTTTTATAAAAGAGAAACAGCTCAATTGCAAAACTCAGGCCATTATAAGTCAAGACAAAACAATGCAAGGGAGAATGGGAGAAGGAAAGGTGTAACTCATAATGATTTGCTTATTTATTATTTAAAGTGATGTAGAAAGGAAGAGAGTGCAAGAGAGAAATAGATAAAATGACAAAGAAACAAAAGAGGCAGCTCAAAACGATGTCTCTGAAGTAAGCTAATAAAATTTGTTGGGTCAAAGAAAAACAACCATTGCTGGCTGAGAAACAGAGGTGGCTGAAATAAGCAGGAACACAGAGTAATGGTGAAGATGAAATGCTAGGGAAAAATGAAAGGTATTTTTAGGAGAGTCTTAGTAGACCAAAACTACAGATTGCACTTGCAGAAGTTGAATTGCTCTCTGAAGTCACCCCAAATCAGAATACCTCTATTATTAAGTATAACAATATCCAATTCCATTAGTTTTCTTTTAGAATTATTCTTTTATTACTGCTCACAGACCTTGAAAAGGAATTCAGTTAAAAAGAAATGCTCTTCTGTCGTTATCAGACAGAATAAAATCTGTTTAATCAGATCCTGTCTGATCTGACGGAATAATAGTCTAATAAGAAAGCAATACATCCTCTACACCTATCTCTGCAGCGGCTAGCTCCTCATGAAATAGCTCCTGGGAAAAAGCTCTCAGCTCACCTCTGTTACTGCACACCCACACTGCATGAGCCAGTGGGAGCCTGATCAAAGCATCCTGGCTTTTCTGCCAGCAGGTAACAGGCTGTTAGCCACCGGAGTGTCTCCTCATGCCGATGTTTCCCTGAGCTGCTTCCAGCAGAGAAGGGTACAGCTGAAGTGTCATGGAGGCACTTCTTCCCCAGTGGTGTCACTTTGTTTTCCAGCCACAAAGCGCAGCGATGTGCCTGGGATACCTCTGCCTGGGGGATCACGGTACAGGAACAATGTGAGGAGCCAGGGAGGGGTAAGGGCCTTGGATGTCATCTGACCAGAACAAAAGTCACCTAATACATGCAGGTTCTGCCAGTCACCAGGGTGTAAAGCCGTGATCCTTGGACTTTAGAAATGGTCTTGTAGCACTTAGCTAGGTAAGCTAGAGCTTGGTGTTTTCTGATGAGTTTATAAGTTAGAAGAGAGTCTGCAGGACTTCTCACCTATAAAATGTACACAAAATTTCAATCCAGCAATTTTGGATCACCAACTCTTCCTTCTCCTGCCAAACCAGAAGAGAATATCCACCATTCCTTGCTGCTAAGGGTAAACCCCAGCCTTGTTTTTTCTGGTGAATAATGTCCTTGCAGTAGGAGCATTTCAGGAGGTGCTGCCAGGTGGCCAGTGGAACATGGTTGGACACTTTTTCCTGGGAAGGAGAGCAATGGGAATATGAGTTTTTAACCAGCTAGCAGAACCAAGAAAATACACTTTCAGAGTGTTAAATGAGATGGATGGTAGGTAATCAGAAAAATAATTATGTGAATGCATATTAAAAAGATATGGTAAGACTTCAAGCAGTTCAAATATGCCATTAATCCATCTGGTAACCTGAGAAACACTTTCTACACAGATTTAGAAGAGGCACTGGTGGAATATCTCAAATAGATCTGACAATGATGCAAGGACCCAGTTTTGCAATCATTAAATAACTGTGTTGGTTGCTCTGGGGTATGCCTCTTGAAACCTGTGCAAGGTTTCAGAGGAAAGAACTCATTAACCTCTAAACTGATGCGTAATTGTGCCACACCACAATGCCATAAGAATGTCCTGTCACTCTGTGATTCATTACTCTTAAATGGAGTATGCTACTGCATGTCCTCAGATAAACCAGTGGGCATCATGGAAATGCACATAAAAAACAATCTTCAGGACACTCAATGGAATTAATGGTGCAGACTTCTTCACAAAATTAACATCACTTGTCCTCATCCATCAGAGCTGTAGAGAACTTCCCCTCTTCTCTTGCCAAACTCTCATCTGTTGTGTACCAGCATTACGGTAGTAGTTTGATTCTAAATTGTATTGAGGAAAACTAATATTATTAGGCATGGATATTACTGACATATGTGCAGTACCAGTATCACTCTGTTCTGCCTTGCATAGCTCAGCATTGCCTTACTATGAACGAAAGCCTGAGCAGTTCTTGCTGCATGAGCGTGCTGTTCCAGCAATGGGAAGAAGGGACCAGTAATGATCCATGTCCTGTTCTAATGCTCTTGATTTTTCCTCTTTAATGCTTAGAGCTCATCTTCCTGTCCATCAAAATGCCGGGACCCAGTAGAGATCCTCTACATGTGAAGTTGGTGGGATACCTATGTCTTGAAAGAAGTAAGGCAGAATATCATAGAATCATAGAATCATGGAATGGTTTAGGTTGGAAGGGACCTTGAAGGTCATCGAGTTCCAGCCCCCTTGCCATGGGCAGGGACACCTCCCACTAGACCAGGTTGCTCAAAGCCCCATCCAGCCTGGCCTTGAACACCTTCAGGGATGGAGCTTCCACAACTTCCCTAGGCAACCTGTTCCAGTGCCTCACCACCCTCGAAGTGAAAAATTTCTTCCTAATATCTAATCTAAATCTCCCCTCTTCCAGTTTGAAGCCATTACCGCTCATCCTATAACTTCATGCCATTGTAAAAAGTCCTTCCCCAGCTCTCCTGTAGGCCCCCTTTAGGGACTGGAAGGCTGCAATAAGGGTCTCCCTGGAGCCTTCTCTTCTCCAGGCTGAGTAACATGACGGTAAGTTACTTTGCTAATACCTGTTTTGAGGTGGAGAAGTTTACCCGTGGTGTTCCAACGCACATACCTCTCCCTGCTGATTGTTCAGGAAAGACAGACCTTTTATAAGACTGTTTAACTATGTCTAAAACAAAGGTGTAAGCTGGGTGGTCTGGATCTCATGACCTCTACACCAGGAAGGAAGCAATCAGCAGATCTACCTGGTAAGCGTGCTGGTGTCAGTAATGAGTAAATGGCACAAAGTATTAAGAGCGCTTATCTCACTGAATCCCAAGACACTGCTGTAGTTTATTGGCAAGAACAAAATCCCAGTTTTCATTGTGGAGAAAGAATGATTTCAGAACTTTCTGAGAGTTACATAGAAATCAAATACCTGCCAGCAAATTCTCACTGGGAATGGAAAGCCTGGACTTTCACGCAGCAACCGTATCAGTCTTTGGCTTTAGTTTCTTTTCTTCCATATGTAGTGGCCAGCAGACTATGGACCTACTTGTGACGGTGCCTATTGATTACTTACTTGCTACAGGGAAAGAAGTGATGCTGTTCAGGATGTGTAGCACTGCTGCACATACCAGGCAGCATTCTTGAACATCCTGAACTGGTGTAGATTACATGAGCAGACCACATCAACGACCAGCTCCAAAAGCACATATAAAGTGGGGTTTTTAGAAGCATTTTGGGGCCATCTGTAGGTGAACTTCTTGCTTTGGACTAATAGTGTTTCATATTGTAATCTCTTCATGTACCAATCAAAACATGACTTACATCAGTCCCAGGTGATTGTGTGTTGGAACAACAGGCAGCCGTGAGTGCAAGGCGCGTGGAGACTATCAAAGCTGTTGGTTAATATTGACCCACTGAGACTGGAAAAAGCAAGATGTCCTCACAGTTCTGTCAGACATGACTGGTGACAGCAGCAGAGAAAACGTTGCGAGGCCTTCTGTGCTGCGGGGTCTGTGCTGTGGAAGATACTGATTGTGCTACGAGCTTCTCAGGTGTGGGCTCACCTCACAGAATAAATGAAACGTGCTGTTGCAGGGATCAAACTCGATCAGAAACAGAAGGCTGCACTAGGTCTCTAACAGGAACACAGCTTGTCTCTGGCTCTAAAACTGCCAATATCATGGTGGTATGTCAGAATCTGACTTTCCATCTCCTTTGAAGTAAGTTCAGACAACTAAGGAAAAAAACCCCAGCCAACAATCTTTAGCTGAAGATTGACTGAATTGACCAGATGCTGAAACAAATTAAGTTTGTCTAAGGAAAATGTGGGCAGTTTTGTTATATTGCTGGAAATTAGAAGCTCACAGACATATTTTGAAACATTTAATGCCTGTCCATATGAACTCAGCCAGAAGTAATGCAGAAGTGGTGCAAGCACAACTTGATTCACTGATGATGAGGAAAGCTAGCAACAAACTCCCTCCTTACCGCAATAATTTTAGTGGTGAAGAAATATCTGCTGTCCTGCAGCAAATCTCCAGCAGGTAGTGTGTAACATTTCTGGATTTATCTGTAGTCCAGCATGCAGCCCTCTTTCTCTCAAACATCTGATGACACTCGGTCTTTCATTAAAAAGGTAGCTAGATTGAGCACAACCACTGTAGCAACTGGAAACCCAGCCACATAACCGCTTCTTTCTTTTGACTTGACTTCTATTTTATCAAGTAGCTTTTCCTATAAGGTCACTAGAAAAAATAGCTTCAGCTTTATCACTCTAAGCGGCACACTAGTTTTATTTTGCAGAATGTTGTATGTGCATAGGCAATAGCTGTGACAGCATGAAGAGCACCACATTATGAAGCTTTCATAACAATGCAATTATTAACTCAAGTCATTCAGACACATTTTCCAATAACCACTTTGTATGTTTGATACTGTAATCATTTATGTTAGATGACTCAAAATGTACCACCATTAGAAGCCTTTTTGACATAATTCTTTTCAAATCTGTTTAACAGAACCGTGCTACTTGGTGGTACCGTGATTATTTTTGTTGCTATTGGTGTCATGAAAGACTCAAGTTGGATTCAAGTGGGATTACTTGTCAGCACCGTCTTCCCTTCCATCTTCACCATGTTCAGATGTGTCTGCCCACTTGCCAGCTTCTCAAAAAGCCTCTTACACACTTTCATATGTTCTTCCTCCTTGACAGTAGCCTAGGCACCAAGTAATATTCTTGAACTTGTCTAGATAGTTTCTATGCTTCCTACATTTTAGTCCCTCCTAAAGAGCTCCCAGGTCTGTCAGGTTCCTCACCATGGGTTGAGCTGGCCTCTGAACAGATTGCCTCTCGCTACCCCTCACAAACACCTGTGCACTTCCTCAGACAAACGCACCACTAAAAAACACCTGGAACTGAGAATAACCCTCATACCAGTGGAGTTACCACAAACCAATTATGTCAGGTAATGTACTATTTGAAAAGTACACACTGAAAATGAGTAGCAGTGCATAACATTAAACAGAGCATTTCTAAAAAAGATTAGAGAAGGTTACAAAATGTTTTTTCCATTTGGCTGTAGTGAATCACTCTGTGGTTGGTATTATCTCTCCTTGTCGTTCCACTGTTTAAACTTCCCCTTCATCACAAAGTCACTCACTGCTGCTGTGGCCACCCAAAAGATATCTGTATAGTTTAAGCCAGTCATCTTGAAGAGATGCGTACTTTCATCAGGCAGTCCATCGCTTTCAAAAATAAGTTTTTAAGAGAAATAGGAGAATTAACATCTGAACTCACCAATCTGTCTTTATCACTACTCAGAGAATCCCAGCGTCTACCTTATACTGCCTAACTTCTGGAACCCAGTATGAGCAAAATACACATACCTCTGGTAATATAAGGGAAATATTTTGCTCACCTGATCTCCATCCATACTTTGCTCTAACAACCAGACTGACAGGTCACCCCTCTGACACTCCCAGATCAAACACGCAAGCTTTCTGCACTCCCCATTACACATATTATTGTAAAGTGCCTAACTGATCTAATTTCCAGTGCTTTACAATTTAGTTTTCATGGCCTCATTAGACCTTTTTATATTCTTTTGGAAATTTTTATAGTAAGTGAGCCACACTGGGCAGTACAATGCTGATAAATTTGCGGGGAACGGTCTGAGTTACCCAAGCCCTTTGAAAGGAGCTATGCAGAATTCATAACTGGTATTAATCATGTAACAGTGAAGCTGGTGGAGAGATGTAATTTAGTCTCAGGTTCTCCAACATTAATCACTAATCACAACACACAGCAAGTTGCATAGCAGGTAGAGGCACAGTATGCTTGAAACTGGTCTGCTACTGACATTACTATATTTAAAACTAAAAGCAAACACCAAAACCAAGGAGATGAGAATCTGAGGCGAGTTGTAATTGAGCTGTTTCATGTTTCAGTGGTGAGTTGTAATTGAGCTGCTTCGTTGAGCTCCTTCAAGAACCTACCTCTTCCCTGCTTCATCTCTCCTTCAAAATGATAAGTTAATCAGCTCGAAATGTACATAGCAAATTCTCGTGTCTGCATCAGTCTTTCTGTCCTTCCTTGCAGAAAGTTAGTCTTCCATTCATAATTTTAGATTAGTAAGTGAAGTGTTTCGAGTAGTAGTCTTCACTTTACATAATCCTCTCCTTTATATACTTTTGCTTTCAATTGGGAGCATATACTAAGCTGATCACGCATAAGACACATACATAAATGACAACTAACTTGGCTGTTTCTTTCCTCCGCTTTTCGGTATTGCTGCAATAGATGAAGTTTAAGTGCATCTGTGCTGACACTTATCCTATTAAAGCTCTGAGAATGCACGTCAGTGCTACTGCAATATTATCATTCTTTACATTTTTCCCTTCTGGCTGAACAGACAATATGACTGATGACAGAAAGCCTGGTTATGCAGAAAGTAGTTACTAGTAAAAGAAGAATTGCAGTCATGGATAAAGATTTAAATGAAAACCAGAACTTCTAGTTAAAAACAGGTTATAGATCAATTTATTATTTTTTTTAAAGCAAACCCTCCTTTCAGTTATAACTTATTCTATGACTTGAAACAAAACTTCAGAAGACAAGAAGTATGCATAGTACCCAGCTTGAAATCCAGTCAGGCGGCATTGTTTCTAGAACCTGAAAGATATGAAAGGATGGTAAAAATACAATCCAAATTCAAAAGAAAAAGAGAATAAAAAAGTGATAATAGCAAAATTTTACATACATAGACTGAAAAAAAAAAAAAAGAGGCAGAAAGGGAGAAGAAATGTTTCCCCACAAAACCAAAAGACTCTGCCACTCTGGCATCTTTTTAAACAACATTTGAAAATAAGGTTCTTCTGCGACAGAAAAAGGATGTGTGAGAAATGTATGAGTTTATATGGTAGCCACGCTTCTTTATTTTATTGTGGCTTTATAGTTTTTCTTGAGATTACTGTCTTATCATCTGAAAGACAAATACACTAGGAGATATACTTATATATATAAGATAAACACACTTTTATCCTCTAAGAAAAAAAAAAAAAAAAAAAGAAAGTATGAATTTCCTCAAGTCTTACTATTAAGACTATTCCTTTTTGACCTGAGGTGTCTTTTGTTTAAAGGGTGATTTCGGTCTTGCCGTAGAAGGCAGTGACATCCACGAAGTATGTATCAAGCCACCGTTGCGTTATCACACACAACCAGTAAGTTTGTGAGAACTACCCATTGCCAGTTCCCAGAGCCTGCGGGGACAGCCTCTCCCAATGCAGTTAATGCCACCTGCTGGTTTTCTGCTGCCGGTACAGGTTTCCGTGCTGCGCTCAGCTCTGGGGAACCGACTCGGCTCTCAGGGCGTCCCACGCAGTTCAATAAATTCAGAAGTTAAGATAGCTCCAAAATAGGATAAAATAGCTCCAAAGAAACATTACTTTAACATAAAATTTACCAATTCCGGCAATAGACAGTCTGGCAGCAAAGATCAACCCCATGGTGTAGTGGCAACTTGCAGAAAGGCTGGTTTTGCATTAAACCACTCTAACCGGTTGTACAAGTTTTGTCTTAAATGTGCTAGTACAGAATTCCTGCTCGTGTAGAAAAATATGAGTATAACACAAGGAAGCATCACAGAACACAAAAATCTGAGAGAAAGTCCCATTAAGGAGATTGTTCCAAAGTTCATAGAATCATAGAATGGTTTAGGTTGGAAGGGACCTTGAAGGTCATCGAGTTCCAACCCCCCTGCCATGGGCAGGGACACCTCCCACTAGACAAAGTTGTCTCAAAGCCCCATCCAGCCTGGCCTTAAACACCTCCAGGGATGGAGCTTCCACAACTTCTCTGGGCAACCTGTTCCAGTGCCTCACCACCCTCAAAGTGAAAAATTTCTTCCTAATATCTAATCTAAATCTACCCTCTTCCAGTTTGAAGCCATTACCTCTCGTCCTATCACTACACGTCCTTGTGAAAAGTCCTTCCCCAGCTCTCCTGTAGGCCCCCTTTAGGTACTGGAAAGCCGCAATTATATGTTAATTATATACCAAGTAATAAAGTTCTTTAACAAAATGTGTGAGGTGTAGCTGAAGAATCCACCTAGATCATGTAAACTAAAAAAACAAACCATTTTATTCCTTCTTTTTTCTAGCTGGTTCTTATTTTAAGGATAAAACAGCTCTAAAGAGAGAATCTGAGTGACTGCAGGAAGGGAGAAGCAGTGATAACTGCACTGCTGCTCGGTTCTTTATATGATATCACATGTCTATCACTTCAGAACAGCAGGAAAAAGTCAGTGTGAAGTTTTAGTACAAACTCATTACTGTTCTGTCAGCTGTCACCATTTCCTCACTCCACTCCTCCACCATTCATATTTCTCTTCAGGAGCCAGTTCTGCTAAGGTACTAATGCAATTTACAAGCATCTTAAGATAGACTCTATCAATTTTTTAAAATTTCTGAAATGATTCATAACCACAAGACTTTGGTATTAATCACTGTTTCCTACTTTAACAACAACAATAAAAAAAGTGTACAAGACTGGGCAGGGTGAATTGGGGAAGCAATAGGTGAAATACTTTGTCTTATGATTTTAAAAAAAATATATATTTTTATTTAAACATTTTTAACATTCTGGATGGCCTACATACAAGAAATCTCCTCACCTTCATCTGCATGGAAGAAGAATCCACAAAGCCAGGGTGCCTGATGCTGGGGATGCACTCACCAGACTGTCAGGCAGCATTTTAGTGAGACAGTGCTGGAAAGTTCACAGGTGACTTGCTGTTCTTGTCAAGGATTTGTGTTGAGATGTTCATGGGAGCCCTACATTAACTCATTTTCACAAATCAATTTTTTTCCAAAGGAAAAATCAAATCAGGAGAGAAGTTTCATTCAATGAACATCACACAAGTAGGCTTTGAAGAGCAGGGAGAGAAGCAGGCAAGAGGAATTGCAACTGGTTTATTTCTTCTTTGCCAGACCCAGGTTTGTGTCTCCACTGTCATGTAATTTTGAGGTGCACCAGCCATATTCCACTCATGGGTACTGCTTTAAAGGACCAGAAGCTCCCTCAAGACCACTGCTCTAGCACTCAGAAGCAGCTCAGGATCTGAAAGAGCCTGTCTGACTGCACTCCCATGCATGGACAAAGTCAGCAATTACTTCAATTTTGGCACAAGAGGGGCTTTTTGACATAATATAGTATTTAGAAACTCACCACATCGTGCCTCATGGACCATCAAGTAAACTTTCCTGCTTGTATAGTGGCACCTTCTGGGTGTACAACTTATTGTTAAATCTGAGAGTTTAAAGCATGAGAACATGTATACAGTGCGAGTGTAAACATGAAGCCTCACAGCATGATACAAGGATGATCACACAGAACTAAGAGAAGCAACTGGTAGTTGAAAACACAGATACTGAAATGTCTGAAGCCCGTCATGTATCAGTCCATGTAAAACATACTTGGTAAAGCACTCTCATTCTTGCTGTGCAGCAAGTGAAGGGAGTGGAACTGATGAAAGGATGTTTTTAACTGGTAAATCAACAAGAGTAAATTTGATTTTCTGCCCTTCTATAATTTTCTGCATTATTTCTTTACTGAAAATGTATTCTTGTCTTCCTATTTGTTCTCCATGGTGGACAACTCTCACCTCCCATGCCAATGCCACAAGGATGCCAACATTGGACACACATGAAAATCATGGAAGCTGATCATCCTTTGCAGGATCTTCAAGAGATCTCTAACTCAAAGGTAATTATTGTTTTACCCCAGATTCTGGGTGACAAATCAATCTTACTACAGTTGAGCTGGTACAGTGCCCTTACAAAAATCATGGTGAGAAGCAGAGTATGGCACAGTAATGGGGTCTGCTTCAGTGCTGTACTCCATTACAGCTGAGAAGTAATTCCCAGAGTTGCAAGAGCACCTTGAAAACAATGTTCAAATAGTGAATAAAATCTCAGATTGGCTTGAAAGCATTTTGAGGAGCTCGGGCAGGTCTGAATATATACCAGAGAAAAAAAATTACCATTTAAAGGATAAAGAATATCAAGCAACGCATCTCTTAACTCTATATATCTTGAACTCTTTACATCTCTTCGCATCTCTAACATAACTCTTTGCTGAGCCCATCAACTGCTTAATCAATCTGATGCTTGTGTAACACCTCTAGGATTTCTACATGACATTTCAGCACCAAGGAAAAAAGATGTTTTTGAAGCATGCCTTTGTGGCATTTTAATGGTGATACAGCTGAACTTTGTGATGAACTTGGGGTGCTAATAAAGCACCATCCCCATAAAGCTGCCCTTGAAAGACACCTTTAAACCTTGGAAATGGACCTATGATTCACACATGATGCAGCTGAATTGCTGCACGGTGAGCTGAATTGCTCCAAGCATCTGCAGGGATTCTGGCAGCTGTTATGGCAGCAGATAATCACAACAAATCTACCTTCATGCTAAGATATAACAGGCTCATTTAATTGGTTTAATTACTTCATCTGTTGAAAATGACATTGATGAAAATCTCAATTATCCAAAAGTGATTGATAGATTCAATACAGAGATAGCTTGCAAGTGGCACTAAACATAATGAGCCTAATGGATTGCAAATGATTCTATTTCATTTATATAATAGGTTGTTCAAGATAATTACTTTTGACATATGATATGCATATAGTTTGAAATGTGAACAAATGTTTTCCAGGATGTTTGTTCTTAAAAGTATATGCATATTGACCCTTTATTATGAAATTACAAATGATTCATTTTCAGAATTTGTCAGCATTTGTTGGCAAGTTTATCCTTTTTGTTTGCAAGACACAATGTTGTAACAGCTATTTTAAAGTCTCTAAATCATTTTAAAGAACACAGTTGTGAAAGCTGCAGGATAAATGATTTAACTAAGCAATACTTTATACTTCAATTCTAGCAAAGGACAAGGTGGGGGGAATTGAAGTTAGCAATCAGCAACAGAAAGGAAGTCCAGGAACATGACATAACTGAAAAATGAAGAAAATTCAAGGCTGATTTTCTGAATTAATTTCAAATGTTGAAAAAAAAATTTGGCTTCCTTCCTGTAAGTTTACATCTGACTGTGTACACATATATGCAAATTTCATTTGCAACCTTCCTCCCTATTAATATTGGGAACACTACATTTGTATTATGCTACCCCTATCACAATGTATCTTCACTCATTTTTAACCACAGATACACTGCTTGCCAGTGAAACAAATTAATCAGCCTTTTTTTTTTTTTTTAATGTGCAATACAGGGTTTGCATCATTACCAATAAATATGAGAATCCAGTGTTGGATGTCTACAGGTGCCCCTAAATTAAGCTGTAGTAGTACCTGTTGGCAAAGTTAATCAAAAGCAGGTCAAAGATGCTGATGGTATAGCTGTTGATGTCATAAAAATTTACATTCCCTGTGTATGCAGAGTCAGATAAAAAAGAAGCGGCATGAAAGAGTGGTGAATAACCCCCCGTCTACTAAATCTTTTGCGTCTCATACACAAAATAATTTAGTAAAAGCATGCATCTTTCCATGAAAAGAAAACCAGAATTCGCCTCTTCTGGTATGAAATCAAACTGCCCAGTATTCACTGGGCACTAATGAGCATTTATTCACCTTTCTTAACTTTTCTTAATTTCATCTGTTAAGGTTCTTGGATTTGTCCAGACTTTAACACAAATATTCATAGGAAAAGAAGCACAATTTTGTAAATAGGTCCAGTCCTGAGTGTTATTCATGTTAAAGAGGATTATGGGTGCATCTTTCATTTACACAAGAATAAGATACATATTAGACAGGCAGTACCCCATATTCTCGTGAATTTGTGGCGTAGTTAAACTGGCATTCATGTTTTGCAATGAGAATTTTACTTCAAATAAATTAGTAAGTACTTTCAAGATCTCATTTGGGATTCACTTCCTTTCCTCAGCAGCTACGTATGGATTGAAAATATGTATTGATATATATCGCTGTATTTATTTATATAGCAATTCTAGAGTCAGAAACTACTGACCAACAAGAAAGCATAGAGCAAATACTTACTGCAAAGCCTTGCTTCCAAAATAAATTGAGTAAAGATAACTTTCTTAATTCACCAAACTGGGAGTTTCAATGTTTGCAATATTCAACTCTATATATTTTTAGAGGAGAACCCATTATTTGTAAGGAACTTTAAAACCAGAAGCACACAGCAAGTTTACCTCGGGAATGTCTCAGAAGACGGTTCAACAGTTGCAAGAATTGGCTATGCGTTATTTTTTCCACAGAGCTTACTGCACAAAGTGTCAGCTTTTACCTTAATTTCTGTATTTGCAAACTCAACAAAAATGTCTCCATTTGGAAAAAAAAAAAATCCACAATGACATTTTTTTTTTTAAAGTAAGGAAAATAATGAAACAGAACCATACTTTTATGTGATTCTGAAAAACAAATACCTCAGCCAAGGCATGTAGTAAATCACAAACTAAAAATATAATGTACCCTTGAGTTACTTGAGTTTATAAACTACGTACATTTTTAAAATTCATCAAAACAAACAAACAAACCATTTATAACAAATTGTCCTAATCAATTTAAGATGATGGAAAGCAGACCTCAAGACAAGAAATGAGTACTTCCGTTGTAATCTGTCCTCTCTGTACTCATTCTTTTGTGGTTGAGAAGAGGAACAAATGACGTCCTTTGGATTGTTTTGAACAGCCAGATGAATCATCAGATTCTTTTTCAAGACATTTAGTTGATGCAGTAAGTAAGCTTCCACTGGGCATGAAGAAAGTTAGTGCCTAAAGCAACCTGAAACCCATCAGTGACTTCTACAGGTTGTGCACCCGAGCTGTGATTGTCAGATTTTTATACAACACTGCAAAAAACTGCTTGAAGCCCTTATTATTTTCAAGGAAAACTAGGCAATTAACCTACGCTAATTAATAGTAAATCCATAGAATCATAGAATCATAGAATGGTTTAGGTTGGAAGGGACCTTAAAGATCATCGAGTTCCAACCCCCCTGCCATGGGCAGGGACTCCTTCCACTAGACCAGGTTGTCTCAAAGCCCATCCAGCCTGGCCTCCAACACTGCCAGGGATGGGGCCTCCACAATTTCCCTGGGCAGCCTGTTCCAGTGCCTTACCACCCTCAGAGTGAAAAATTTCTTCCTAAATCTATTCTAAATCTACCTTCTACCAATTTGAAGCCATTACCCCTTGACCTATCACTACATGCCCTTGCAAAAACTCACTGTCCAGCTTTCTTGCAGGCAAGAAAATTGCTAATTAACAACTAAGAACTACAAAACAAATCAACAACAGCTTAGAATGAATTAATATTTTCATGATGTGCAGAGGAAGTCAAATTTCCTAAACGCTGTTTCAAATTTCTACAGAAATAGTGGTGTGGGGGATGTTGTGCCCGCTGATTAGATAAGCTGCTTTGCTGCAGTTGCTAAGGTCTCTATGGAGTGACAGTGCTGTTAAGATATATTTCTTGCATTCTCATGAATCAGACAGCGAGTGACTGGTTTGGAGTTACCTCCTGCTTCTGATCATGGATGGAAGTGAAAAACTGACATTACCCCAAGCTCTACATTTACTTTGTGCATCATGTCTTACGGACCTTTCAGAGGCCAAGCTTTCTACCTGAATAAGATTCAGGGAATAGATAAATCTTTTTGATATCATGTCAAAATCCAGCTGACTGACAGAAAAAAATGATGAAATTGTTGGTTACCAGATGAATGTGGATGCAGAAAAGTGGGGGGAGAGGAAAGAAGAGGCAAAAACTTCCAGGGAAGCAATAGTGTTCCAGGGATAGTTTTTCTTTCACACACTGAAACTATTTCATGCCTAAATCTAGCTGCTTAACTGACTTCCTAGCCTTTTGAAACTGAATGCAGGTGAAACTGACTTCTGCAGTGAGTTTTCTGACTGTTCCACCAGCTACGAGGGAAGAAAACAATCTCACTCATCCATGGTAGGTGGCTTATCTTTCTCATGGCAGATGCAGTTTCCAGCATCTTGCAGATCATTCCGTTATGTGCTTTTGTGCCATGTGGTAATGGGTTTGTTGAGTAAGTTTTCAATTTAATGGGTTTGGTGTTTTTTTAACTAGTAAAATAAATCATTTTGCTTTTGGATTGGCAAAAGTGAGCTCTACATAAAATGCAAACTTAGCTGCTCCTGCCAGTAATTCTACACTGACCTCCACATGTGGGGTCAGCTTTGGTGCCCTGTGCAAAGATTTGGCATGAACCACTGCATGCCAAAGCATCACCTTTTGGGAGCCCATCCTGGTGGAAAACAGTGTTGTAATAACTTGATGGGCTCTTTCTACCCCTGGCTCTTTTTGGTCAGTGTGCAACCTGTTAGTGGATGATTCCAATAGACCACATCACAACGGAGGGTATCACTCAAGACCACGCTGTCAAGGCTGACCAGTCTTTGGCTCATTGTAGCCATTCCAACTGTGCAGTGTAATTCCCGTTTCCTTTTGGTGCTCTCTGCAAGGAGTCTGTCAAATGTGAACTGCAAACCTCAGAGGCCATCACGGGACGATTCATGGACACTGTCAGCAGCTACAGTAACCGTTCTGCTGCTGCCAAAGTAAAACACTCTCCAAAGGCTGAAATGGCATCCTCCTCTCACTCACAGACATCTGTTTGTAAGAGGTCTGAGAGACACTTTATAGCAGATGCCGCTTACCCACTACGATTCTGTGCCACATGGTCACTTGGCAGAAAGCACAGACCATGTGCTACTTCAGATCACAGTACGCAGATATCCAGGGTCTCAGAGGAATATACACTTGGGCAAATAATGGGTATGACTGAATATAGGTATATCATTTAGGGAATTAGAGAATTCTGTGCTAGGAATGGTTAGAAGGTTGACAAATGGGACCAGTTTTAAACTTCACTCTTATTCCAAGCTTAGACTGTACGCCGTTACATGGGACATTTGGTACCTAACTCTGGTTCACACAGCAAGTCTTCATAACACTTTGATAACAAATCTAACAGACCAGGACTGGAGCCTTGTGTGGTAGCATAAGGCACACTAACACCTGCTTCTAGCAATTGCAGTAGGAATTTTTACTGGGCCGCTCAGTACAGTAATGCTCATATATTATTACCAATTATGTTATATTAGTTTGCCTATATTTGAGCTCAAAATAAGCTATTGTTAATTAAATCCCGCTTTATGTGATTTTACTTTTATGGGTGCAGCAGTTCACTGCTTTGGCTACGTAACAGTGAAGTGATAAGCTCTGAGGCACAGGTTGGACAATGCTTTGTGTAGCATCACTGCCCTTCTAGCAAAATTACAGTGGAGAACTTGGGACCTCCAACACCTGGATAGCCATCCCAGCCCCACTGGCCTCCCAAGACCTAATGGCAGCAAAGTAAATGGTGCACGTGGTTCAGTGCTAAGGCTAGTTCACCACAACACTCAAGTAAAACACTGTACCAAACCATCAAAGCCTTGCAGCCATCCTGCTCACATTTTTGAAAATTATTAGATTTGTCTTTCACCCTTGGCAGACCTTGTACATACAGCCTTTCTCAATGTGAAGACCTTTACCTGCACCTCCTCTACCTGTGAACCATTCTCAAGCGCCGCACATGACAGATGGGCATTCCCTAGGCAACCAGATTTGTCTCTACGAATGAAGCCAAGCTGTATTCCTTATTGTGTTATGTCTGGGTCTGTTTATACCTTTTTCTCTGTGTCACCAAGTATGTGGTCTGTGGTGGGTGCGAGAGTGTGGCAGAGCCCTGGGAGCCCCACATGCAAAGGAAGAAGGGACAGGCCATGAAAGTTACTGCCTCTGGGGTAGCATGTACCCATACGCAGTCTATGTGCCTGCCAAAGTCAATCTCAGCTGGCATCTGTAACAACTTTATCATGCTTGCCACCCTGGTGCCAGACATGATAGGGAGCGGAGGTCCCAGTGGGGACCGTGTCTGGTTGCCAGCAGGCAAGCTCTGGCTGATGTTATTTTATCTACTGCTGTTGCTATAGGAGACTCTCAGTTGAAGAGGAACTGCTGCCCTGCTTCCACCCTCCCATCTGCTACGGCACATTCCCTGCCTCTGCATGTATTGGCTCACATCTACAGGCATCTGTCCCTAAACCTCCTCAGCACTCAGCCCCACTCTCCCATGAGAAAAATTAAAGCATAAACCTAATTTTTCCTTTTTCAGCAGAAACCTCAGGCCAGATCCTATTGCTGAGTAGGATGGTCTGAGCAGGATGTTAGCATGTGAGAGAAGATCCCCTCACCTGCTTTGTTCTTGGAGCTTGGCATGATGCTTCTGGAGAATGGCACACTGCCAAAATGGGAGCTAGAGACTGCATACTTGGGATCCCCTCCTCCTGACCCAGGTCTCTGACCTGAAGACCTGCTGCAGACCAACGCAGTGAGTTTATAAATGCCAAGCTGCAGCTGACTGAGGTTTCAGCCCTGCGCTCTCCTGAACATCACCATTGTCTTCTTCAGTGTCTTGAGAAAACAGGACACGGTACTCAGAACATCCTGTGGTCCCCGAGGGGTCCCAGCTGGAGCTGAAGCCCTCTCCCTCCTTGTCTCAGACCCTCTTCCCCTAGGAGAAAGGCAGCCATCCTCCCAGCCACATGCCCTTCTTCAACTCGAGGTCAAAAAAGAAAGGAACGGGTGTTTTATAGCATGTCATTAGTATGTCCAGTAGAACCTAGAGCATGGTCTGAGGCTTGTTGAGACAAGCCAGAGTGCCGTGTCGAAGCAAGCATGGCCATGTCCATAGTAGTAAACAGTAGCGGTCCCTAGCACTCCCCAGCTTTCACACTATGTGCAGAAGATGTTTAGGGAAAGTGCTGGCTGTCGGGGATAAATACTTTCCTGAGACCATTCATCAAATTTACAGATAATTCTGAGAGTTTATAGGTTTACTAAGAGAGTCCAGTGCCAGTGAATAATCATGCACGTGGTTCAATTTAGTAGTAAAAATGGAACCAAAGTGTGATGATATAGAACTAATGCTGGACAGACATTACAAGAAAAACAAGAAAATCTGAGAGATTTCCTTTGGCTTGAGCTGACATCTCTGTGTGTTTTCGTTCAGTATGACTGTAACTTGCTGCTATGGCTGTGTTTTACTGCCAGGTTTCCTATCCACACACAGACAAAACCTTTTAAAACCTGTGTGGAACATTTCAGTTTAGCTACATGGCCAAGTAACTGGGAAGCCTTCAACAAAGAGAAATTTCTATAGTTCAGATTCTTCTTCAGGCAGCTGTTTTTAATACTCTTTTTTGAGCAACCTTCCAAGATTAAGCTGTGTTGAACTCATCAGGTCACTGCCACCACTCCTGTCTGATGTGGATCATAGAAGTGAAGCAAAATAAGTGAAGCTGAGTGATGTGATAGAGCACTCGGTCTGGAGATGAAGTTACATATCTCACTATTTTGGAATACAGCATTTATATTTCAACCTGAAAAATATAAATGAGTCTGAGACACAGAGGAAAAAATGTTCTGGCTCCAGAAAGTGTGTTACTTAAAATTCTAGTTATGTTGGTGACTCTATTGTGCTATATACACCACCTGACTTTCATTAAACAGAAAAAGCTATCAGAATTTTTATACAAGAGACAAATGTACTTCTGCCATCTGTAACTAAAGTACCTTTCTGCTTCTTTGTGTGCTCCAGATGTTGAAACTTTGGGCAAAGTGGTGAAAGTGAAATTAGCAGTGGACTCCTATGGAAAAGTTTTGAAGTTTTGAGCTTGAGTTAATGAAAACTTATAAAGTAGTTATGAGATATATTAACTGGATAGTTGAAGATAATTTAGAACATTGAACAAATTTAAGTGAAAAATGTATGCAATCATATTTTAAAACTAGTTTTATCTTTGTATGTGCTCAAAGTTGAAGGTAACACTAGATTTATAGCTACTTGTATAAAACAAATAAACCTGTTCTGTTTAACATGTAGTTACAAAATACTGAATTTAAACACACATATAGAATATAACACTACTGTACTGTTTTACAGAGCAAAAAGCTGAAACCAATACGTCATCTTGGGAATAGCTGGAAGATCATTTACTTATTCTTAACAGGATTTTTATAGCCTGTTTCATCATTTAAATGAAGCTAGAACCTCTCTCATTTTAGGATCAAACAGCTGCCTGCAGCATGATAGAGACTTTGTACACATAAAATAGGAGGGGGAATAATTTAAAAGAAATTAACAGCGAAACTCTCCCAGTTAGGTGTGATGATTGTATTGTTGCATTTATATCAACATATCAGTATACATTTATATACTGTGTTATCAGTAACACATGGAGCTCGAGAACTAAAACATACATTGAAAAAGATAAGGTTATAACCTTTCAGTTGGGCTTCGTATTGAAATTCATCACCTTTGGTCTTGAATTCCATCGAATTTGATCAGTGAGGATAACTCACCGGGATCAACAGCTGACTTTTTTAAAAAAAAGGAAAAAAAAGAGGAATAGTAAATAGAAGCTACAGTGTTAAAAAAAAACAGAAAGTAGTTTAAATAAGCTCTCCTCAATATCTCTGAAATATAAATCCCTGGTTCCCTAATGGATCTCCAGTTACTTTATTTCACTGTTGGACCATCTTCCACCAGGAAATTTTATTTCAGCAAAAAATTGTCAGGACACGTTACCATCTGTACTAGGAACAGCATATGGGATGGCATTGCTGTTAGCAATCTGTGAACAAGGAATTACTGTGTACATTTTCACATACTGAGTTTGCAACGTATGTATGAATGCACATATACATGCTTCTTATCTGCCGTTGCGTTCAAGACCAGTACTGGGGAAACAAGTTTCTTGCCCCTCCAACCTCTGTGGTGAGCCCATGGGACCGTCAGGGTGTTTGGCTCTTGGGCTGTGCGCAACTGGGAGCACCTCCTATGCATATGAAGGGTATGTATGCACTGTGTACAGCTGGAGCACAGAAAGGAAACCATGACAGCAGAGGCAAACCTGGTTTTGAGATGACTCAGAGGTGATTTCTGATCCTCTAGCACACTTTTGTGCCAGTTGAGGCTACACTGGAAACCCTGGGAGAAACCCAAGCTGCAGCTCACAAACAGGATGAGTCATCCAGCCACAGGCTTTCTCCATATCACCCTTTTCCAGCAGGACTCTTCATCCATAGATAAAAATACATAGCCAGCCACATAAAAACTTCCTGTTGCTGCTAACAAGTGACTATTACTCTCTCCCAATGACTATCCTGTTTGATGAATGATCACTCACTACTTGATCAAAACCCAGATTTCCTTTTCCCGTCCACAGGAACACATGACAGAAATGAACACTTGTGGTTTATGTCATGCTTCTGTCATATACTGGGGAGGCACATGGCATTTATCCCTCAAAGTCCTTAGTAAAAGAAGTGTGGCCTATGCCAGGTGAAAGGCTTGGCTAATGCTGGCCTGTGCAGTACTTCCATATGCAGATACATGCCATGTACAAGCCAGGACTTGGCATCCGTTAAACAAGTGGAACCAGCATAAAGTCTTGAATGTTAAAGTGACAGCTGAAACAGGATCTAGCATTTAAAAGGTTTCTGAATGTGACACTGGCATTCACCATTTCTAACCAGCAGTCTTCTAAGGTCTGGGGTATGTTTTTGAAAGCTACAGTTGGTACAGGTTGCCATGACCGCAGATGTTATATCAAAACCTGTTTTCTGTTCCCAATAATTTTATTATCTTAGAACAGATATACAGCAAATTTTTTAGAAATATGTAGTCTTTTTTATTTGTATGAAATGGATCAGAGTCTGAAAGAGTAAAAAGAATAACTCAGCATATTTTTTTTTCGACAAACTTGAATGAGTACAGCTTGAAAAAGTTTCAACTCTTTTGGCACATTCTTTAGATTCAGAACAAGTTGACAAAATTTTGTTTAGATTTAGCCTTTTCAATGTGATCTGTTCAGCTGTCTCTACCTTGTGTGTTTATAAACTGCATGCTACCTTGCTGTTTCTTTTAAATGACCACATTATTCCAATTAGTAGGGAATTTAAATACAAAACCAAAACAAACTCTTACAGTAGCCAAATTGTGCTCCAATTGCTTGACTATTTTATTCATTATGGCCATAAAAATATAACCCAATTAGTCTCTGGCAAAGTTTTTACTGGCTATTTTACTGTGCTATTTAATTTCCGCTCCTATCTTAGCGAGGAACAGTGCTTCATATGCTACAAAATTTTCTACCCAATACAGCTGTGCTGATACTAGCCTGTCCCATGACTGGAAAGTAACAGCATATTCTGCTTGGACATTTCAAGTATCAATGTAATTTTCTGTCACATTTTCAGGTCTGGTATTCTCTAAAACCCTAAACCTTTCCTCAAGCATATTTTGGTGCTCAACTTAATTTAAGAAGGTGATGCAGTTGTCTGATCTCCTATTTTTTCATAGAATCATAGAATGGTTAGAGTTGAAAAGGACCTTAAAGATCATGTAGCTCCAGCCCCCCTGCCATGGGCAGGGACACCTTCCACTGGACCAGGTTACTCAAAGCCCCATCCAACCTGGCCTTGAACACTTCCAGGGATGGGGCATCCACAACTTCTCTGGGCAAACTGTTCCAACCTCACCACCTTCAGAGTTAGGAATTTCTTCCTAATATCTAATCTAAATCTACCCTCTTTCAGTTTGAAATTGTTACCCCTTGTCCTATCGCTACACTCTCTGATGAAGAGTCCCTCCCCATCTTTCCTGTAAGCCTTCTCTAAGTACTGGAAGGCAGCTACAAAGTCTTCCTGGAGCCTTCTCTTCTCCAGGCTGAACAACCCCAACTCCTTCAGCAGACCTGAAATCAAGTGGTATACACAAAATGGAGTGAAATAATTTTTAAGTTATGCAGAAAAAATGTGTTGTCATTCATCATGAACCCATTTTGGTTTATCCATAGCATATTTTCAGTATACCTACAGAATTCTTTTAATTCACAAAAAAGAGACAGTAAACTCCTAAACCCATTTATCTGTTGCCTTTTATAATGACCACCAAAAGTTCTGGTCTGGGTTAGCTAAGGATGTCATCATTAAATTAATTGAGATTTTTACAGAACTATACACTCTAACCTAAAGAAGCACCTTTTTATTATACTTGTTCCACTGAAAGTGCAGACTTGCAGAGTTTTTGACAGTGTTTATTATTGAAGAACACCATATGAAATCAACAAGCTGCAATGAAGCTGCCTAAGTTGGCAGCTAAAACACTCCAACAGAAGTCCTTTGTCTGGAGGAAAAAAAAGTCACATGGAAATCAGGTACAACCTCCAATCAAGTTCTTGCTTTCATGTCACTAGATGTGATATTTCAAACATCGTCCCAGGGACCAAGAGAAGAAACAGTCATTGACTGTTATTCCCCAGATAGATAAATTCAAACCAGTACAATGTGATCAAGTATACAGAATGGAAGAGATTAAAGATAAAAAGCTGGAGAAAATATTTTTCCTTATTCAAAGCCCTTACTAGTTAATTTCCCTTCCTTCCTGCCACACCCCCAATCAGGTATATACCTTCACCCAACAATTACTAGATGGCAACATGTAGACCTAATTCCTCACTGAAATGTTAATGATCAGGAGAAAAAAAAAAAGTGAGGGAGGCACAGCATGAGGCCCATGAAGAAGAGGTTCAGCTGCTGAGTAGCAGATGGCACAACTACTGTTTTCATTTACTATTTGCTTGTAATTTTGCAAATGAAAATCAACCTCTTCTTTTAGGTCCAATAACTTAAAATACCAAGTTTATGAATGAGATCCCTTTATATAAAATATTTTGTGATATCCAAAACATACATACAATCCATTGTAGCAGAGTGGTTAAAGAACAGGCTGCATCAGCCTTTTAACATTTGGTACATAGCATTACCTCATTCTAGTGTTTCTCTTCTAGATTTTTTTTTTTCTAATATGTAAAATGTGGATGTTCATGAAGAAAATGATCTGGATAAAGAAGCTAGCAGTTTGAGAAGGAAACCCCAAAAACATACCCTATGTTTTGGGGCTTTAACTTTCACATGGCCAGTGCATTAAGTATCTCATCTTTTGTAGTTCTTTCTAGTTTTGTAAGCCTATTAAGGTTTCGAAAGTTGTTTTTCTACTTCATGCAGGAAAATAAAGATTATTAGATTATTCAAGGGCACTCCTCCACTTCCAGTCAGGCCAATGCAGAGTTTATACTAGTTGTAAAGCTAGAGTTTTCCAGTAAAAAAATGTAGGAAGTGATTTAGTGTTGGCTATATAAATGCATTATTTCTGATCTGAATGCAAAGTCTGTTTTGCCACCTAATCGATCTAATCCAAACTGTTAGGGCATAGCACAGTCTCAGCATTGGAAACTTCTGAGGATCTGTGGAAATGTTGCCTCATTCACATTGCTGCAGAACAAACATCTGTCAACGTGGGATGATTTAACAGTGAGAAAGAACATCTATTCTAGCTCCTTTAAGTGCTGTTACCCTACTTTTTTCTTCATATTAGTTTCAGGAAATAAAATTAACTCTTCACTAGGAGTTTAGCAAGTCATGCTTTGGTGAGCAGTCCCAGAAACCTTAAGAAAAGTGACAAAAAGGTCAGTGAAACTAGATTTTCTTAAGATGCAGTAAATACATATAACAGCACTTAGTATGCCTGGGCAGGGCTTTAGAAGTAAATTGGAAGCACAGACGATTTATAAATCAGGAGCAACACGCGTATGTGAAATGTGAACAGTTTAGAGACCTACATTTGACCTGTGATCATCCTTAAACCTAAACCTCCACAAAGAATTTCTCACCAGCTGGGATGCATTTAAGAGTTTATGTATATATGAAAATAGCCATACTGTACTCGAGACCAATTCTGATTTCTACCTGAATAAATGAACTTTGCCTTTATCTTCTGTGAATTTTTGGGGCTGCTGAGATGCAACCTCACGTCTGAAAAATGAAACGTTGAATGAGTGTGGTGGCAGACCTGCCTTCATAGCAGGTGAGCATGAGTGGACACTGCTATTTGTCTTTCAAGACCTTCCTCTGGTCACAGTGACTTCCACAAAAAATTTCCTCTTTTATTCCACATTGTCTCACAATTTGCAAGTTACACAGAGTGAAGGCAGCATGCTAATTTGGCTCCAAGACTAATTTTTTCACATTTTAAAGTCTAAGGTTGGATTCTGCCCAGGAGGGAGAGAAACAGAGGAGAAATGGTGCAGGAAATGGCACTGCTGCCTCCTACCTCTGCTCCCCCCAGCTCCCTCCCCACTCCCCGCAGATTGGCTCCCCATTTGATGTCAGCCCTAGACTGGAAAAAGAGGGTGACGGGGGTGACATGGTTTGAAGAATCCACAACAATTTATTGTCATTTAGACAATTATTCTATCACATGGTGACCCCTCCCCACCTGGGAGGGGGAATCAGGAAAAACAAGGAAACCCAAGGGTTGAAAGAGAAACAGATTTAATGGAATAAGACTAGATAATTAACATTATTAAAACTAAAGAACCGGTATTGATCCCAATGCCAATATAAAATCTACAAGGATTATACTCAGCCAATTCTATCAGTAGGAAGCTGTGCACTCCCAGCAATGGACAGCAAATGTTGGACACTGTGAGCACTACAGCTTCTGGAGGAAGGGAAGGACTCAGGGGTCTGGCACCGGGGCAAGAAGTTCCCAGGATGGCAGCCATCAAGGGAGAGAGAGCACTTTGCAGCAAACTTTCCGATTTATATAGAATATGACGTTTATGGTATGAAATAATCCCGTTGGCCAGCTTGGGTCAAGTGCCTGGGACTCGATCCTCCTCATCCCTGCACCTGGTGAGCTCGAAAACACTGAGACCTTGAAACCCACACTCCATAGCTGGCTATAAAGTAAATATTTTCACAAATTCAGACACCAGAGTTTTCTAAAAATACAGTTTTCCCAGGCATTAGAAGACACCTTACTGAAAAGTAAAATTACTGAAAGAGAAATTAGTCGTGTGACGCTCAAACCAGGACGCGGGGGAGAACAGGCCCTTGGAGACTGAGCAGTGAGGGGGGCTGAGGAGGGGGATAACGGCCCGGGGGGTGAGGGGCTGTGGGGGGGGTGACGGTTGGGCAGCCACAGGGCATCCCCAGGCGAGCGGCCGGTCCAGGGCAGGGGGCAAGGTGTGCAGGCTGGCGTGGGGCTGGGGGTGCCTGTCTGCTGCCGAGTGGGCCCCCGGCCTCAGGGGTGAGCAGGCCATTGCGCGACAGCGAGCTTGTCGTGGAGGGGGTGTGTTGAACCACTGGGTGCCCGAGCATCTGAGCCTCCTGGTTACGGGAACCGGTGGCCCCTGAGCTGGCGTGCATCCACATATTTGTTCACTTATCCATGTTTGTGTGTGTGTTGGTGTGTGCGTGCCTGCCTGCGTGCACACCCAGGCGTGCTCATGGAGGGGGCCTGCGCAGAGGAGCATGCACCTTTGTAACGGGGGTGGGTGCGAACACCCTTGGGGGCCTGCAGAAGGGTGTGAGTCTCCACGTGTGCTTGTGGAAGCATGCAGGCATGCATGTGCGTGCAAGCTGACGTGTAGTGCACCTCACTGAGTGTTTTCCATCCATGATTTTTCGCATTTTGTCGCGTTTCATAGAATTCAAAGGTAGGGAGCAGATGGTCCACCAGAGTGCTGCCTAGGAGCACGCAGGGGCCCGCTGGCATACACAAGTGCTTATGCACTGGGAACTATGCATGTGTCTATATGTATGTATTTATACACAGGGGCATGTCAAAATCTCACAAGCGCTTGGATATTCTCATGTCTATATGTATACGAAGATTTGTGCTAAGATATTGAATGTCTGTCTGCAAAGAATGTGCATATATGACTGCCAGTTTGACAGTGTCTCTGAGCGTGCACCCAGGTCTATTTTTATATGTGAGTAGTCAGAGGAAGCAGTTTTGGCTGTAAAGTGTGTGGTAAGAGGTGTAGCGTTTGCACATCCTTGATGACGTGTGGAGAGCAAAATGCCTTTTATCAAGGTTAGAGAAGCATGTTGCCTGTATCGTAGAAAACAGAGAAAGTGTGCTTGTCTGTTCGTGTTTTATCCGTATAATACTGACTGCATTACTGAGACAATGTGTTATGTGAAAATTTTATTAAAAAATATGTCACATGTATCCTCACATGTTTGTATCATACAGCTACTATGCTAAATTAATATGGATATTTGTATATTTACATACAATAGTATGTATCTGTTCTGCAGTGCTTTTGTTTGGCATCTGAGAATGTATGACTGCACAATTATAAATGGGAAGCGTGTGTAGGCTGATTGGGAACTATAGCCCATTGTCACATATGTGGTATATGTTTTGTAGATCCAGTCTTGCAATGCATTGATTGTTATTGTTCAGCGACAGTAGGTAACAATGACAGACATGCTGTTTTGTTGAATTTTTGTTTGATTTGCTACTTACATGGCATATTTTCATCTGTCAGTTTCCTATAGTTTCAACAGTTAGCATCATCTCCTCAGTCTTTAAAGGACTGAAATGAATGCCATGTTAATGACTCTGTCTCACTACCTGATTTAAATGGTTTGATGAAAGCCTGCATATAAACTTTTAATCCTTAACAATATTTGTAGATGAAATGTGAAATGAGCATCAGGGCAAGAATTCTCACATTGGCCACTACACCTCAATCTGTGATCTGAAGGGAGAAGCTCCAGTGGGAATACCAGGATAGTTCAAACTCTGGAAATATTTGCCCTTTGACTTGTCAGATATCAGTGCCAGTGGAGGTCACATTCATAGTTGCCCTTTCATTTTCCCCAGGACAAAGACTATCATTTTAACTGAGAACTTGAGAAACCTCCACTCAAGCTGCTGATGCAGTGATAACATTTGTTGTTTGGTCAAGTTCCATTTGGAAGCTGAAGTCAAACTTCATCCACGTATGTGACTTAACTGAGATAGTTTTCCTGCCTAGTTCATAGTTAATTATCTATTTAAAAAAAAAAATGAAAAGAAATAAAAAAAATATGAAGGACATTTTCATTAATGACAGGATGATGAATGCATCGATATTCAGTTTGGGAGTTTAGTTATGAGACACATGTAAGCAATTGCTTTTCATGTATCCCAGAAGATAGGAAGGCTGATTTGATGTCATTCAAGTTGAAGTTCTCTAATCAATATTTTTTTGAAATGGTCCACTGTTACAGCGGCTGTCATTCCACCCAAGGTCCCTGTGGCCATTCTGAACAGATTAATTATAAGTCTGAAAAATTGTTGAGGCCAAAAAAATTTTGAAGACCCTAAGAGATTAAGAAACTAAATTTTATTCTGTTTCCTGTGCTATGTGGGTTTTGCAAATTGTTCCACGGAACTCTGACGTGGGTTGTTAAGTGCCATTGTTGTAGGGGCTTCAGTTGAGTTAATTTTTAAGGGGGTCAGAAGGCAGTGCTATGTTGAAAACCCTATAAATCAGTTCTGCATGTCACATGGTCTTTTAAAAAACTGTTAAATGTACTTCGTATTTTGACATTTTTCCTATAATCACAGGGAAATGGCAGGCAAGAAGAAAGAAACCCAGCTCCAGGTATAAATCCCGATTACTTGAACAATCCTAGAGATGAATAGATCTTTTTCTGCCTTTTTAAGATGTTAAAATGTCAGTTCGTTTTATTTCAGGCTGTAATAACTGATGAAAACCAATGGGATGAAATGTTGCTGATAAAAGGTGTAGTAGGTACTAAGTGTTTCTATTTTCTGTTTAATCTCTCATTAAGTCATTTACAGTTTTTCATACTTATATATCATATCATCTTTAATAGATACCTGTCATAAATCTAGAAGACTGGTGCCAAATTATCTTTTAAAGAAAGGTTATATTAATATATTTATAAGTGTATATACTGTGTTTAGGAATACATACTGTCTTCTCTGATAAATAAATACTTGTTGCAAATCATATTATCCATTATTTTATGCAGTGCTACAGACTTATGCTTAAAAAATATACCTTTCCAATTCGGTATTCTGTATGGTAGGAGGTAGGACATTTCTGTGGAAGTTTTTCCCTAAAATCTTATACAAACTAAATTAATACTGTACAGTTGTACTTAGCAATTAATAGGTCAGCATTCTTGAGAGTGCACATTCTATGATGTACATTATCCCCAGTTTTGAGTTTGCTCAGTCCAATGACAGTGTCTCCTAGGTCTCCTAGGAATTGTATTTGGGTAGAAGGAACAAATCTGTAATGGGATTGTATCAACAGAGGAGTAGTAATAGGAAAGAAATGATGGGCATGGGCTTACTGAGGTAAAAATTCTGTAGAATAAAGATCTAGATAAGAATGAAAACCACCAGTGGGAAAAGAAAAAGAACAATTAAAAGACAAAGGAGTATGACAGAAATGTAGCTGTTTGCATTATCATCTCAAATGGCATTGTGAAGTAGATTGTGACGTCAAAAGTAATTGAAATAAAAGAGGAAACTGTGATGTATCCACTGAATAACATCGATGTATTCATGATGCATTAATTGACTAGGAGAGGACTGAAAGATGCATATGCACACCTTCCCAGTGCTGTTCCAATACACTCATATATATGTCTCAATTTATAAGTTCCACAGGTCAGCTGTTTGTAATTCCAAACTATTATATTTTAGTAATAGACGTGTATCAAGCTTGGTGCGGTCCTTGCAAAGCTGTGTTGAATTTATTCAGAAAACTGAAGAATGATTTTGGTGAAGATGATGTGTTGCATTTTGCAGTGGTAAGGATGTAAATTCCTTATGGAACTTTATTTACATTTTATTTTAAATATATCTTTTTGTCTGTCTGCATATACAGTGCTTTCATTTTACTGTCCTTACACCAAACCATCATAATTTTGGCCTGGTTGCCTCTTCTGCATATGTCTTCATAAGACTTTGTTTAGAGGTAGATTAGAAATGGTAATAAATATGGAAGGAGCTACAACAGAATGGGAGCTGATATCCCACAACTTTTGTTTTCCTTGATGAGGAATCCTATATGATTTTTAGTTTTAAGCCTGTACATTATTGACTATCACATTTAAAATTCTTACATCTCTGAAAAATGCTGGTACACCTTTTTCCCAAATATTCCACTGTATTTCATTTTAAAGAGAACTAAAGGGGGGAATTGAAAAGTAAATTATCACAAAACTATAGTAATAAAAATATTCTTCTACACTATCAGTATAAAATAGGAGGTATATAAAATTTAAAGTAGATAAATTCGTTTCACAGATTCAGTTCCTCCCAGATGCTGACCAAACTCATCCTTTTTCATGTTACTGAAAACTTTTAATTACTTGATCAAAGCATTTTTGCAGAAAATACATGTATTTTGTATACACAAAAAGTAGGCAGCTATGTTCAGAGATCATCTCAAGTACTTTCATAGAGTTGACCACATGTCACAAGGAACTTCATACAGAGGATAATCTCTTCCGTCAAGACTACATGGACTGCTTCCTCATTTATGTATGTTATTATAACAGTATCAGGGTAAAGTGTGTTTCCATGATCAGCTGTTGTAATACGAAGGGAGACCAATCCCATGTTACCAAACCAGTTCTTTGTTCATCACCAGCAAGTGCCATAAGGACTGCTAGTTGTATTTAAGATGGCAGTTTGAGTGTGTAACATCAAAGTACGTAAGACTGCAGTTTTCATGCAGACAAAAAGATTTTTTTAGATAGATAGATAGATAGATGCATACATATACACACTTACATAAGTAAATAATATTTTTCATCTGACTTTAGGCAGAGGCTGACAGCATTCCGGCTCTGCAACCATTTAGGAATAAATGTGAACCTGTGTTTCTTTTTTGTGTTGTAAGTACATCACATCAGTTTCTTTTAATGTGCCGCCTACTTTTGCCTTCATTTTTCAGTAGATTGAAAAGAAACGTGAAGCTGTATAAATCATATCTTTACACTTTACAGTATGTAGGATCATATCATCAGAGGCTGTTTCCTGTGCCTAAATCTGTCGTTCTTGAGCACATTTTTGTTGTGGCTGCTGTACATACAGTCACAGAAGATTTGTGGTAGCCACAGTTTTGGAAGTTACTTAGTGAGAAATTCATGTCAGTTATCCAGGGTTGCATCCATAAAGTGTCTGCATTTGGCTACACTGAAATTATGTGTGGCCAGGAGGTCGAGGGAGGTTATCCTCCCCCTCTACTCTGCCCTGGTGGGGCCACATATGGAGTATTGTGTCCAGTTCTGGGCTCCTGGTTCAAGAAGGACAGGGATCTGCTGGAGAGGGTCCAGCAAAGGGCTACAAAGATGATTAGGGGATTGGAGCATCTTTCTTACAAGGAAAGGCTGAGGGACTTGGGTCTGTTTAGTCCAGAGAAAAGAAGACTTAGGGGGGATCTTATCAATGCTTATAAATACTTAAAGGGAGGGTGCCAGGGGGATGGGAACAGTCTTTTTTTCAGTGGTGCCCAGTGAATAAAGGCAAGAGGTAATGGGCACAAACTTGAACATAGGAAGTTCCATCTAAACATGAGGCAGAACTTCTTTACTTTGAGGGCGGCAGACCACCGGCACAGGCTGCCCAGAGAGGTTGTGGAGTCTCCCACTCTGGAGACATTCAAAACCCGCCTGGATGCCGTCCTGTGCAACCTGCTGTAGGTGGCCCTGCTCGGGCAGGGGGGTTGGACTAGATGATCTCCAGAGGTCCCTTCCAACCCTGACTATTCTGTGATTCTGTGATTATTTTATGCACACTTTCCCTGAGGGAAAAAGTTTACATTTCCTGCCACTTTAAGGTTTTTAAGATAAACAAATAAAACTGTATTTCTCACACCTTAGAAATTGTAACAATTGATCTCACTGATGAATACAGAAAGAATGTTCTCCTAGGACTCCACTGTAGAACACTGCGCACTTATGAGGCTGTGGGTTTTTTGACTTCAGGGTGGTAGGCTTTGAATTCCCACAACTAGAGGCCAAGAACAATGATACTTTCAGGACACTTGGGTTTGGATCTGAATGCTGCCAAGTGAAGTTAGCAGTATCTTTGATCACCAGAAATTAGCTTCACTGTGGTGCTCCTGAACGTGATAGAGCGCACACTGAAACATAACGCAAATAAAAAGATAGAAAACTCCACGTTACAGAAATTAAGAGCTATTAAATTCCATATTTGCATTTACTTCTGACTGTCATATTAATGGTGAGCCTAGAAATAAACATGGAAAATTAGATAGAGAAGGAAGGGAGGAAGTAAAAGCAAGAAAGGTTCATTCTAAACTAGTAAAGGCAGTAGTAGATTTGGTGTTCACTTCAGTGGGCCTGGGGAGTTGTCCTGTTTCTGGAAAAAATAGCAACATACAGCATGTTCCAAGACTCAGGCAAACTAAGCAATGAAAACTCACCAAGAGTGTTATTTTCTCTTTTACAGAATGGCAAAATTATTGCAATAGTGAGAGGTGTAAATGCTCCTCTTATAAGTAAGAAAATAACCGAGCTAGTGCAAGAAGAGAGGAAAATTGCAGCTGGACAGAAGGAACGCTCTGAGGTACTCAGAAAACATATATTTAAATATAAATTAGTTTTTTTATTATACTTAAATTGTTTCTCTCAATGCCTGTGATAATGTTTTCCATAATGTAATGTTTAAATTTTTGTATGTTTTTCTTGACAGTATAGTGCCATATGTGAGGGAGGTTTTAAAGAAATTTCCATTAAATGGTACTTTATAAAAACTGAAGAAATTTATGGATTAGCATATTAATGCAAGAAATTGAGAGATGGATGTAATGTCACTAGCACATAAAGGTTTTAGTCATCTTTTTTCTTTCAGGACTGAGTGTTTGTCATATATAACAGTCAGAATGCATCATACAAAACAAATAAAGACTTGGGAAGTAGTCCTGTCTCATTGTTTGTTTTGAGTGAAAATGGAGATCAAAGAACTCCACTTTCAGTAAAAGGAAACTTTTAACAAACTGTAGCTCAGTTAAAAAATATCAGCCCGAGGTCTTTCTTAGAATTGCTCACTTTCCTGGGTAGAAAATATGTTATTACATTAAGATAAAAGTGTTGTAAAGTTCTGACAGTGGTTTGGTGACTTTAGCTTCACACTGTTGATGTATTTCTACTGTATTTACAATTACTTTAGGTAGAAGAACTTGTTTTCCTAGAAGAGAAATCATCAGAAGAGACTATTGAGGAGAATGTACCAGAAGGTAAATGTATTTTGTTTATTTTAGAAATGTTAGTGGAAAGAAAAAGAACAAATGTCTTTTTAGTTATTTGATTAAGAATTGTGTATGTCCAGCACCAATAGACATTCCTTTGAGTTAATAGCATGAGAAGTTATGATTGAGGATATCAAACTGATGGGAAGCTTTCTTCTGTAAGGAATTAAGATATTGGACTGTCATCATTAGTGTTTTCAACCCCCCTTTGGAAAGCTTCACAATTCAGGTCCCTGGCACATAGAAGCAGCACCACATGCCAGGAATTTTCCTGTGTAAAACTAGTACCTGAAATTAACTTCTACGCAGTCCCTGTGTTAGCTATGTACCTTGTTGAGATGGTGCTTGTTAACCCTTGGGTGTTCTACAGAAGCACCGAGATGGGGGCAACCTGTAAAGACTGGAAGAGTTAATCTGTGAAGGAATGGCATGCCTTGTATTTCAGATTATTAACTCATTCACCAGACCATATTTAAGCACTAAAGAACAGTCTTACATAAGAGCATAAATCCACAATAGCAGGATAAGGTTCCAAAAATATTGAAAAATATGCACCATCCTGCCTGTGAGTCTCATGTGAACAATTTATTTCAGGCTTGTCATGAGCTGGGACCAACATCTTTTCTATTCTTATTGTTATCTGTGGCTACTGAAGCTTTCTACTGCTTCATATATGCACAGATTGTCATTTAGCAATGTTCAGATGGAATAAACTCCTCCATGCTCTCCTTCCTTCTTCATTAGCTTGGCTTTTTTTTCCCTCTGATCAATGTCACAGATTAAGTTGTCTCCATTCTCCTTCCTCTTCATGTCTTCTTTGTTGTATGGTTCAAGTGACATGTTCTTGACCTCGTCTTTAAGCACTCTGAGACCTAGTAGTACAGTATTATAAATCCTTTAGCAATTATGTATAGACTTTGCACTAATCCACAGAACGTAAATGTGTGACAAAATCAGGGAACAGAGTTTTCAGCTTGGGTTCAGCTTCAGGTTAAGGGATCCCTCAGAAACCATAACACCCTAACACTTTGTGTTAATACATTCCTTACTGCATGCGGGTGCCTATGAGTGTTTTCTAGTACTGGAAACAAGTAGTAGTATGGTGTTTCCATTAGAGCTATCAAGGTCTCTACAGTGTTTGGGATCTGATTGAATTACATGCTAATGCTTAATTGTAAACCTTCGATTCTGCAAAGAAAGATATATTCTCTATTCTCTTTCTGACCACTTTCTGTCATTTTGCAAGGATCTGTATGCTATGAATATTGTAACTGTATGTCTACAACCAGGAACACCTCTTGTTTTAAACATTAGATTGTGCTGGCAAGCCTGTGTTACTTCAACAATTATTGTAAATTACTTCAGCTTCTACAATGTTAAGGAAAAAAACATCTACAACAGATGTATATTTTACTGGAAATCCCCAGTATTCATGTGAATTTTCACCTAGTGAATTTTATCTAGTAATATCCATTCCTTTCATATTTCTAGTCTTGTACATGCAGAGCTCTCTAGACAAATTGTAATCCTAAATTGTAGTTTTTCTACCACACCTAGCTCCAAGTGAACCATTTCTCCACCATACGACCCAAAATACCAGTGGTTCATCAGGAATGTGGATTCCAGGGATGGCCAAGGATGGTCCCACACTCCAAGACATACTTTAAGTGCTGGAGTGACTTATGTTTTGGAACCACTGTTTGGCCATCTCAATATTAAAATGGAGAAGTATTTAGAGAAACCCACCTGTAAGTAACAGAAAATTTACTTGTCCATTTATGTTGATAAATGTATTCCTTGACACTTTTTTTTTCTCTTGCTCAGAAGAAGTAGTCAGATATTCTGTTGGAATTATAAAACCTGATGATGTCTTACAGGGACGCGTAGAAGAAATTAAACAAAAGGTAGACCAAATTTCAAGATGCATTCATCCTATTTAGCTGAGGCATAGTAGCAAGATGCAAGATTAAATAGATCCTAATTTATGCCCAGGGTTTAGAACAAAATCTATTAATGTTTCTCTGATAAGGATGATAAAAGCAAGATAATTTTGACCTGAAATAATATGGTATTCAGATTGGCACTATTGCTTCAATATTTTATGTCACTAGGTGAGGTATGACAATGATTCATGCTGTGTTGATCAGTGACACGTGAAATCTACGAATGGAAAAGTGTCTTTTTTTCCTCACATTGCAATAAAAGGGAGAAGTAGAAACTGTGGTGGTGAAGTTAATTCTTCACACAACATCTTTAAGAACTGTAGGCACACATAAATCAACTAACGAATTCCTTGTGGAAGTGTGTGCGCAGGCGCATATGACGGTATATGTGTGTGGATGGTGAGGTTAATTCACGTGCACTAGTAATCGGAGATTGTACACTAATATTTTTCAGTAGTGAAATATTTATTCCTGCAGTGAAAAATGTGATTCCAGCAAGTACGCAAGGGTGCATCCAAGGGTCCAGTATTTGTTTGAGCCGTCAGACAGTGAAAGAAAAATTCTTTTGCCTTCTAGAATATGATACTATAGGAATGCTCATTTCAATTACATGAATTTCTCACTGTTTCTCTTACAAAAAAAAAAAGAAGTCTTATAACACTATACATTAAGATAAATTATGCTAATTTTAAGAAGTGTTATGACAGGGCCAGTGACCTTGGCAGGAAAGAAAGTCAGAGTGTTGTACAGGTCATTTCTGCAATTACTCTACCTTGGCCAGAAAGGAAGGAGGTTCAATAAATGTGAAAAAAAAAAGCAGGCAGTGCTTGAAAGCAATTTAGCTGGAGCTGAGCAGCTGCTAGTTGGCTCTGCCTTTGTACTGCCTTATGAGGTGTGTACCCATACTGTTTCCACACTCAGCCTTGTCAAGGCAGTCTGGAAACACTCAGCAGCATCACAGGGGCTTTTAAAGAGCAGTGAACTGATTAATATCGGCGTATGATCAGCACTGGGGCTGGGTAGCGCCTTTGTTGTTTAAACATCAGTATATGGTATAAACCTCATACCAGTGGACTGTGAATTTTTATATAGGTCATGTAAGTGTGTATCTATTACACGTACTTGAATTGTGTGCACTGATGTAATTTAAAATAGATAATAATAAAATAGATTTTATTGTTGTTTATTTGCTGTTTCTAAAGCCAAGTAGTTTAGCCTAATACAACAATTGTTGATGAATACACATTTATTTGACTGCTATGTATATAATATAGTTTATAACATCATTTTTAGAAGTGGTTGCATGTTAATCACTCACAATGGTTAAAACAAATTTATTCAATGTGAAATAAAAGGGATTACTAACTACTGAATACATACATTGAACTGCACTATATTTTTCACAAACATTAACTTAGTGGGCATTGTAATCTTCAATTTAGTGAAGTGCTTTGAAAACCTGGAACGTTAGTTTAGGCAAACATGTAAGTTATATTTGGAGTATTTCAGAGAATTTTAAACTTAAGACAGCTTACAAAACTGGAATAATAATGTAATATTTTGCGTATATCCATTTTCAAGTGTCATTGAGTAATAAATGAATAATTGCAGATTAGAAATGCAGGATTTGGCATTGAAGCAGAAGAAGAGAAAATGCTAACTGAAGAGCAAATCAGAGCGTTCTACGCCCGGAATAAAGAGCAGGTAAAAACAGACTAAAATCCTACACAAAAGGAACAGGCAAAGCATATAATTGTAGCTACATGGGTTTGCAAATCTCTGGCTTGTAAATTTTTAATATGTTGAAGAAAAGAGTTAATGTAGATTTAGTACACAGAAAAAAAAGGAAATATGACCTCACTTTTTTTTTTTTTTTGTCAATTCATACAGATATGGCTTGGTAGCACTCTAACTTTCCAACTAAATTAAACAGAACTCCAATAAACACCAAAAGATTTTGTAGTTCTTTCTGCTATCAGAATATGTATGACCCTTAATCCTGGCCCTAAACATAGGCTAAGTTAGGCACTGAAATATAGCAGAAAACCAAAATCCAGTGTCATCTATATGACCGTATGCATTTATTTGACACATACTCTTCCAGCCAGAAAATAATGATTGTATATATTACATCTTTTCTTCACAGCTTTTATCATGGGGTAGTACTGGGAATAAACAAGTGCACAGGCAGAAAGACAATGCATCTTTCTGGCCCTATACCATTTTAGGAGACAATAAATAGCTAAGGAGAGAAAGTTAGTTCAAGAAAACAATGAAATTAATGTTGGTCACCATTAAATGGTACTGCTCTAGCAAACTAGCACCAGGATATTGTCAAGTGCTTTGCCAGTGTGATAACTAAAGTTAACTCTACAGAAGGATCTGAATGACAAAAATGGTGCTACTTAGCAAATAATTATACCTTCTCCTGTTTAAGATCTGCATAAGTTAGACAGAGGCTGGAATTACATGCAGACAACTAATTTGTTTGATATTATTGGAGGGACCCATGGATCAATGAAAGGGTTGGCGTAATCAAAGTAGAAGCTGAGAAAGTGTTCCTGTGGCATTCCAAATGAATGAGAGTGAGACAAGATGGTTCCTACTGGGGCCAGAGGGAAAAAAGAAATCTGGTAGTAATCACCAGGTGGCTACACTATGGTAACAGGGAGAGCTTGTAAGGAACCAGAAAAAGCCTGGTCTTGGCAAATAGAGGTAAAAATAAGTTATCTTCATGGGAACAGCAGCCAAATTTGAGATGAGTTAGGTGTAGAGGGAGACATGGGAGGTACAAAGACAGGGATAAAGCACACAGCGTTTGATATATGGCAGCACTACTACGCCACAGCAAATCCTAGCCAACATTAGGGCAGGGAGAATAACAAAACTACTACGAACTATCAGAAGCAGTTCAGAGGGCGCTATGCATATTGAGAAGCCAACTATTTGCCATTCTTTGACTGTAATTCTAAGCTGAAAAAACAATTATGTTAAAGTGACAATATGGAATATAGATTCCTTTGTGCTCAGTGGGCAAAATTGTTCCTGATTTAATACTCTGCAAGCTTGCTGAAGGTCCAGAGGCTGCCTAATATGGAGACTCAAGGTAACAGACCTTCAGATATAGCTGGAAGCAGAAATTGTTTCTTTTTAATGATGAAGCTGTGTGAGCAAGGAAAGACAGATCTAATAGCCACATCTATTTCTTTTAACATGAGCAAGTGTACTTTTGAAGCCACAACAGTATATTCTCTCTGTGCATTGTACTACATGTTTTTGCGTTTGCATTCATTCTGTCTCTTTCACTTTTGTTCATTTTGTGAAATGTGTTTGTGCATAGATATGAAGAAAACTGAAAGACAGAAGTAATGAATTGAAAGCACACATATGAACATTTCATCCTCATATTATTACAGGAAAAGTGTATCATACACAGTCAGATGAGGGTGACTGGTAAAGAAAAGGCTTAGTCAAACATTTAAAAGGAGAGAAGATATTTGAGGAAATTCACAATACCAAAGAAAAAGGTGACATACAAGGAAAAAAAAGACGAAAAACTCAGAACAGTTTCAAAAGTTATTTTCTGATGAAAATGTACATTTATAGGATTGAAAAGATAAACTGAAGGAGTGAAAAGAACATAACAAAGAGAATGAAAGAAAAACCTACAAATGTCTTGCAAATATCTTAGTGTTCTGTATTTGCAGCCAGCTACATGATTTTTAGTTTCAAAAATTAAGCCCGGAACTGTATTGCAGTTTTTTTATGTCACACTATATGTGTTACTGCAAGCATGGCATTTGCTCACATCGAGTTTCTACATCATTTTCTTCACTCTTATCATTTGCATTTTAACCTGGAGGAACATGTGGTACTTGCTTAATGTAATTTTATGACTTAGTTTACCTTAATTAATTGTGTTTTAGACATTTTATAGTGGTGGTGTCTCAAATGATTGATCAAAAAACTCCCCAAACAATTTGACAGGTTGAGTAATGTATGTGAATGCCATTTTAGAACAGGCATTATTAGTTACTTTGGAAAGGCCAGTCGTCTCATTTCTGATGATAAAATCAGAGTTCCTGCAATTCATAGAGGAAAAAATCTGTTTTTTAGCCTGATTTTGATGATTTTGTTCAATTCATGATGAGTGGACCATGCCATGTTTTGGTAATCGCTAAAAAAGAAGCAACTGATCCTATTCCTCACTGGAAAGAACTACGTAAATTGAGTGAGAGTGGGCCTGATGAGCCTGAGAAGCCAGACAGGTAACTAACAGTGAAAATGTGTATATGTGATTCGGTTACAGTATTCAGAGCACACCATAAACCAAGGCATATACCTGCAGACACTCACGTTCTCGTATGCACAGGGTCCAGGGAACAGGCAGATTTCTTCACCTGGTCTTTCGTAAGACCATTATTAGAGATGTAATCACAGTACCTGGGGCAACATAGAAACTCCTTGCTTCCTAGGTAAAGACAACAAGGAAAGGGCACAGATCTCTCGCTGTTTCTGAACTAGCCTTGAATGGGTTGTCAGACCAATGGGAACAGTGCCGTACATCAAAGCTGATGTACTCCATGCAATTCCACTTCATACTAGTTCACCCAAAGCAACTGCCAGCTTTGCCCACTGAGGGTTACACTCTTGCCCATGTTTACTCCTGTGTATGCTGGGAAGCTGTAGATGTGGCCCAAGGGAGACTAGGGGACGCCTGAAGCATGGTGTGCTCCATGGGACCGCTCTGTAAAAGTCAGAAAACAAGTCAGAGGGTTTTGCTTCCCCCCAGCCAAGATGCATAAAAACAATGTAAGGATTAGCTGTTCACAGTCACAGTATCTTGAAATGTCTGGTTGTCTCCTATGCCAAAAATTTGTAGAGAATTTTGAAGAGAATGATAGTTGTATACACAGCATCAGCCAATAAAGAAAGTATTAACAAAAATTCAAATATTTGCTCAAGTTGTTTATTTATTTTATTTTTATTTACTTAAAGCAACATGAATTTAAATACTTTGTTCCAAAAAAGAACTTGTCATAATAATTGATATTTTTGTTGATGCCTGTTATATCCCTTTCTGCATTAATTCAGTAAAACTGGGGAATGTTGCGTTTTCTGTAAGTGGCCAAGAGTGACTGTATTTACTTAGCTAAATAAACCTTAGAAATACCAGCTAGTAACAATTAGAAGTATCTTTGTTAAAGGCAATTCTGTAGTGCTATTGTTTTTATGATCATGCTGTACATCAATTAAGGAGAATCCCTTTACTGATCATTCATTATACACCGTACACTTGTCAGTGGTAATTCTGTCTAGTGAAAGAGACTGTTTTGAATAAGCTAGAAGGGAATTAGAAAAGCTGCATGGCTGAGATTTCTCTTTCATAGCACATGACAAGGCACTTTTTGAGAAGATTAATAATTCTCCTCTTAGAAACATTACTTCAGTCATGAATCAAAATTTAATAAAAATTTAGTTTGGCATCTTAATTTTTACTAAACATTAAGAAAGTACATTTTCAAGAAGTCAACCGTTAACATGATGCACGCAGTGACTTAAATACTGTTACTTTGTGTCTCATTAGTTTGGAAGGAACCATGGAAACTGAGAGTATATTAAATATATGTGATGTGCAAGACAGTGTAGAAGATGCCAGCAGGCAACTTGCCTTCTTTTTCCCAAATTTTGATAAAAACAAGACAGAGCAAAAAGCTGAAAAGACTTTGGCCTTAATTAGACCTTGTCTGTTAAAGGAAAGACGGAGTAAGTGCTAATAACTACATTTTCCATCTAGGCTATATAAAAAGTCTCATATTTTGAACTTTAAAAATTCAAACTCTACTAATGAAATGTTCTTAGGTTGTATTGTCTCCCCAGCATTAAGCTGACAGTAATCTTTGTCAGGAAAAATGTTACATGGTTAATGTTTTTGATATATTGATAATGTAAACATCAATGTTACTTTGTTTCTTTGCCTGATTTTTCAAGAATGTCTTTGGATTGTACCTTTGGATGGAATTCTTTTAGAAGACCTCACAGAGAAGCTAGTAATTTCAAAGTGTAGTGTAGAGGATCCTACTTCCTGCTGTAATGAAGCAGCTGATATTATCCTTGAATGGCAGGCAAAAGGTAGATCAATGGCAAGGCGAAAAAGACCTGATCCAGGATGTTCTATGCTGCATATTTTCATTTTTTCCTAGATTCTAGATAGCACCTTTGTTTCTAACTTGAGAATCTCTGTACTGGAAATAACCTATATGCAGAGATCTGAAAGGTACAATTCTGATGTCCCCTTGACAATTTTCTTGATTATTACCTAGTATGTTACTTAGCGCAGCAGTTTTGCAGTCCAAATATAGGCAACTATAGAGTCATTTTGACTTGTACCAAACACTACTTACTTATGCATGTGGTCTTGTAAAGCTTAGTCAAATGAATATTTACCTATTCAAAATACTTAGACCTTCTTGTGGTGATATACACATACCGTATTTCTAAGTCAGGAATTCCTACTGATATGTCTGAAGTGAGAGAAAGCCTGAAGGTCATCACTAGCTTTCTGACTGTCTAGGCAACTACGGAAGCCCTCTAGCAGTTGCTTTGAATTCATTTTCTATTCTTCAGTTAAGAAATTAATTCACCTGTAAAAATTTAACATTCTGATTGGAAAGCCCATGTCATTTCTTCGCAAGTGTGCAAATTAATGAATGGATGGGAACTTAGCATTATTTCAATATTTTAAACAGATTCTATCATGCAGAGAATAAAGGATGATGGCTTCAAAATAGCAATGCAGAAAGAAATAATCTTATCTGAAGAACAAACACGTGAATTTTACAAAGAGCACGAAAATGAAGACTATTTCCCAATCCTTCTAGAGCAAATGACCAGGTATGTTGAATATGAAATAAGCATGTGAGTATATAAATAAGACTGAACTTTACACAATGAATAATTATCCTGAATAATACATGGCTAAAAGATACATGCGTATCTGAGAGTTTAGTAGAACTCAAAAATGAGACCAGACAACTGCAGATAATGAGACAATTCTCAAGTATAGTAGATAAATAAATCAGGTTTTTAAAAATTACTAGCTCCTCCGTATCTCTGTATGTAGGATGTTGAAGTCAGTGGCCAGTTGCATTGGTTTAGTTGAAAACAGTTGAGCTCTGCTCTGGAAGGCTGCATTTAGGTTGTCTGTAGGAGAGTTTTGAAATCTTCATCCAGGCTGTGTGCTGGATTCCATAGGGAAGAAAAATAAATCATGTTTGGATATTGCCTTTATATGAAGCTGGGACATGGCTTGGACAAATATAAAAGCTTAGGAGCTGATCAGCATTTTTGTGTCTAATAATAAAGACATAGCCCAATTCTACAACATTCTTGCTGTTGTGTTAACATTCAGTAACTTTTAAATTTAAATTTGTGTTTAAGCCCCTTAAGGTTTTATCAGACTGTTTCTGTTTAAACTGAGACGGGTTTTTAAATCCTACAATACTAGGGCTCATTTTCCTGGCCTGGCCTATATATAATCAAATTCCCTTTAGTAATTACAGAGAACTTATTATTTGATGGTTTTAATGCCAGTTTTCCCATTTTACAGTGGTCCAACTCTAGTACTTGCTCTAACACGAGAAAATGCTATAGCACACTGGAGAGATCTATTAGGCCCAAAGACTGTTGAAGAGGCTCAGAAGGAAAATCCAAACAGGTAATACTTACACGAGTAAACCATTATTCTCAGCTTCCAATTTACTGTCATTTTCCTCATCCAAATGAATACCACATTCCAACTGGTGTAACTATAGTGCCATCATGTGGAAACTGATAGATATTTTTGCAATTTGTTAAGCTTTTCTTGGAACAGTTGTATTACACACAGTGACTATAGCATTTTTTGAGTTTAAGTTGAATTTTTATAAGGGTATAGAAGCAAAAGAAAACCTTTTGAGTCAGAGAAAAATCCTTGACTGACAGAAGCACATACCACAGGAAGAATTCTCCGGTAATAATCTTTTTATAATCCTGCTCTGACAGCCGTATGAACAGGTTACTTGGCTATTAAGTTGCATCTTTGTGACCTTGGATGGCAATTTTTAGGCTTTGAGTTCTACAGAAGTATTGCTATTAATTTTTTGCCTGCAACAATATTGGTAATATCTCATACTTATTGATTATTTTGCTTGAAATAGCATCATTACTTTTTAGAGCATATGCTTATTTTCTTAGCTTAATTAAAACTTTCTATCAGTAGCATATTTTATTTGTGACTAAGTTTCTTCTACACATTTTATAAATGAACACCTTAGTTTTACCTGCTTATTTTATCATTCTAAAAAGCTGTTGTAGTATCATCTTACCTGTTGTTTCATTAAGCAAGGACTGTTATTATCTTGGAAAATATAAGAAGATGACAGATAGAAGGGAAGGTGTTCATATTTAGACTGGTTAATTAAAAAGCTGGTTGTTCTTTCTGTAGATACTGAAGGCTTCTTACTCCTATAGAGAGATCATCAAGACCTTAAGTTGCCAGATCAACATTAATTTATGTTCACTGGGTTAAGGCTAGTGATAGTTGAAGCTCAAAATGGCTATTCCTTTAAGTAACTTACTCTTTTAATAACTCTTAGTTTACGTGCAAAGTATGCAGTCAACAATGTACCTATTGGTCAGCTGCATGGTAGTTCTACGCCCGATGATGCTCAGAAGGAATTACAGTTCTTCTTCCCTCAGGAGCACACACTGGCGTTAATCAAACCTGATGCTGCTAAGAAGCATAAAGGTAAGTGGTCTAGAAAGTTTGGGCTATGTCTACAGATGTAATTTCTACAAAATATTAGCAATATACACTGCAGTAAATCATGTCAGACGCATTCATTTTATTCTCTGAAATGTTTTTTTCCTTACAGAGAAATGTTTTTACAAGGCTTTCATAACTCATATTGAGGTCTCAAATGTCACATTTCCTTTGCTTAAAGCTGCCTATAGCTCTTTCTTCACAAGAATGGTGGTGAATTAAAGTAAAGAGTTCTTAGCTAAGTTTAAAAGCCAGGAACTTGTGCAAACTAGCCATCCAGCATCCTTCTAAGACAAAGGAGAGGGATGCTTTCCAAATTCATGTTACTTACTTTAAACAAGTATCTCTACTGACTCAAAAGGGGTCATTGCTCAGTTAGATGCGTTCCCATCCTTGGTGTAACTTGCTATTAGACAAAGGGAATGAGGAGGAAAGGTCAAAGTAAAAATTTCACTATATATAATTTGGAATCTTACCTTAAAGATTTTTGCTGCCACTTTTTTTTAAACCCTGTATCTAGACCCTCTTCTTGGCATTCTTCTTCTCTGTCCTAACAAATTTCAGTAGTCTTTCTGATGTTAATTCATCAATGGCTTTTTTAAGTCTTTCTTCCTTTCTTGTAACAATCCAGATTGATTTTAGCAGGCCAGCTGGTGTGTGATGCAGCATTACAACTACAGTTCGTGTTCTGTCCAATGTGAGAAACAGCAACGACTGCCACTGGTATAGTTTATAACAGCCTGGGACTGTCACCTGCATAGAGATGGATTAGGGCAATGACAACAGTTTCTTTCTATTTTAGAGGACTATTGAATTGTTTGTCATATTTTCCATGATTGTTTGATACTGTAAGTAGAATTTTAATAGGCATTGGTGACTTTTGTTTTTAAAAAGCATCCAGTATTTCCTGAAGCTTTTGAAGTTTGAGTGGTTTTTTGCATCTAAGCTTTTAAATTTTTTTGCATCTAGACTATTTCAATTAAGAATGAGTTTGCTTGTTATTCTTCCAGATGACATTATGCAAAAAGTTAAAGATGCTGGATTTACCATCTCAAAGATTAAAGAAGAAGCTTTGACTCGTGAAATGGCTACACAGTTTTATAAGGATCACTCAGGAAAACCCTTTTTTGAAGAGTTAGTGACTTGTATGACTGAGTAAGTGTCATGTTATACAATACTGAGGTATGTAAGTATACATCAAACTTTGAATTTACAGTGCAAACAAAACATGCTATGCCCAAAGTGGGCTAAGGATTTTACATTCTGTCACTCTTTCTGGCAAGTTTAGTGGCTTCTAGCATGGACTGCTCTTCCTTTAAAAGGAAGATTTAAAATTCTTTCCAAACTTATGGGTAGTGACTATTATTTTGGAATTTTTTCTAAAAAAAAAAAAAAAAAGAACTAATTTCTTATGGAATCCTTGTTCTTCCCCTGTAGGACAAATATCTTCCTCATAATATTGTTAGTATAGCTATGGATAAAACAGTATGTATCGTCTTGCTTCAGAAATTATTGAGTGAGAATCTTTTTAGGACTAAAAGACCAAATCCAAATAGCTGATCATCATAGTCTTTTTGACTTTTGAACACAGGACATTGCCTTCAACAAAACACTCGGAAACAAATTTTAAGATGGAACCAGGTTAACAAAATTCAGATAGTCTAACACTTACCATAACCCTTCATGGTACATCCAAAGTCAAAATTAGATCTGCATCTCAGAATAGCATAAGAGTTTCCTTATATTGATTTTACAGGGGTCCATCGGTGGTAATGATCTTAACCAAGGAAAATGCTGTGGAAGAGTGGAGGCAACTAATGGGTCCAGCTGATCCTGAAGTGGCAAAAGAGACCTCTCCCGAATCAATTCGAGCTCAGTTTGCACGAGATATTTTGTGCAATGCTGTTCATGGATCATCTAATAGAAAACATGCACTGGAAAGCATTGAGTGTGTATTTGGAGAGATTGATATAGATTGAGCGATTAAGACGCAGTCTCTGAAAATGTATATTCGTGTCATTAGATGCATTAGATGCTGCCCAACCACCTACATTCAAGACTATGTATACACACATATTTTCCTTCATACTCCATACATTTTTTTATCAGCCAGTTTTGGGGTTTTTTTATCAGCTTTGTCATATTGCAAAGCATATCAATGTAACAAGTAATACCTGCTGGAAGTTTGATGTTAGTAATTATTTCTTTCTGTATGCTTAGTAGATAGTTTTTCTTTTATCACTTTAACAGATTTATGCCTTTCCAATAGTTCCAGGAGTCTAAGGTGTTTTGTAAATAACCACCTTTAAAAAACAGGGTCAAGGAAGGTCGTTAAAACACTATTAATGATACATGCACTGTGATGTGGGTTCAGTCCTCCAGTTTAGGCAACCTACAAAGGAGAAGTGCTGAAAGGTAGCGAGGAGGCACTGCTACAACGGTGGTAGGCAGTAGCAACAGCACGTGTGGGAATGCTCCACGGGAGAGAAGGAGCCAGGGGCCAGGCATGGCCCAGCACCCTTACCAGTGGGGTGCAGCCCCACAGCATCCAAGCAGAACTGGATAGCCACATCTACCAACAATCCCAGATAAAGCAAGTAATGAAGCAGGTCCAGGACCCATTTAAGGCTCCAGTCAGGAAGAACAGGCAAGAGGGACAGAGACAGGTACACCTGCCACACAACTCAGGCAAGGATTAAGCCTAAGTGTGAGCTTAAATGGGGCTGCTGGGGCCATTGACCAACAGTATGGGTGTGCGTCCCAGGTGAGACTGCTCAGGGCTATTAAGACCTATTGGTTCCCTCAGGGCCCTGAAAAACATTTTCATTGTTTATTTATCCTTTCCCTAAACATCTTCTAGCGATTACTGTCATAGGTAGGATAATAAACTAGGAAGTCCTTTCCAGTCCATTTACTCAATTCAAATATATCAAATGAAGTAAACCATAAAGTCAGCTCTTACATAACAGCTATTCTTGACATATACCTCCTTGCCAAACCAGAGAATTTGTATCCTGCCTCAGTCTAACTTGGCTGGCCTTCATGAAGAACACAATATTCTTCGGAAGCTGATATATTCTCACTTTTGCTGTCTGAGTCTGTTGAAGGTTGAGATACTAAAGAATAGCATTCGATTGAAGCAATTTACTTACAGCATTAATCATAAGTGTGAAGTCCAGGAAGAACGAAGCATTTCTCACACTTTCTTTACTGTTCCTATTGTATTTAATACAACTAGCTGTTTTAAAGAGCTTCCTGACAAATATTTCTGTTGTGATGGGACATTTGTTATTATAGACATTCCTCCAGCAGAAATTGGACTGAACATTCTCCTCGTGGCCCATTTTCACCTACAGCTGCTTTACTGCTGTAAACTCAACTTGAGGCTAACTAGCCTGCAGGAAGTTGTGATTAGTGCAGAATTTATATGTTGCCTCGGTGATGTGAGTTCTGAGAAGTATACTTCAGAATCGCTGTATGTTCTTTGGCTTGTTTTTCACTTAAAAAACCCATTAAAACTGTTCTTCCTGGCATTATTTCAGCACTCTGGGTCTTTTGGGTGCTGGCACATTGTACTTTAAACCAACAAGTAGTCTCAGAAAAGGCCAGAGTAGGACAGTTTCAGATACATCAATTCAGCTCATTTCCTGAGATCTTTGCTAGAGTTAATGGCTAATGGGACAAATACAATGTTGAAAGTTTAAATGGGATTACGTTTTGTCAGGAGGAGAAATGCTGAAAACAGCAAAATGTGTTTATGTCTTATTAAGAGTTCATTAAACTTCTGATGGAAGTTCACAATCAAATAGCTCGACACGTATCATACACAGATTTTTGAATACTGTGGATCATCTCTTGCACTGGTCTTAGAAATCTAACAGCTGTAGGGGTACACTAACTCTGCCTGTTTAAATGTCATATAACTTTATATACTGAGTTATTGCTTGTTTAACCATCATTCTTCATCTTCCATTACATCAATCTTAAGCAACATAACATTTTTTTCTGTTTGGTTTAACTATTAGATGTTGAAGGATTCAATTTATTTGGGTTCATATATTCATGTGTGTCAATTATGACCCCTGTTTTGTGCTTGGTTAAAATGATCCAGTAGATTACACTGACATATTAAGCATACATCTATGACAGTTTTTCTTCACATTGCTTAAGTATCCAAACCCAAATTGAAATGTGGGAACATTTAATTTACTAATATTTATTTGCTTCTCCTAAATATGTTCTTGATCTTAATGTCTTTTAGCAGCTTTGGAAAGGAGGAATTTAAGAGATACATTTCAAAACAAAATAACTATTTCAGTCATCTGATGAAGAGATTCAGATTCACACAGGTTTTACATCTTTGAGATACAGACTTCTGTAGAATTATCAAAATATCATGTATTCAAAAGCATGGTAATTGAAATATTGTCAATCTTTTAAGAGATTACTTTGTCTCTTTAAAAGTTTAACTCAACACTTAGGTATTGTATACATAATTCAGACCTCCATCCACTCTTACTCGAATTTTGTATTGCTGTGACATAGACATGGATGTAATTTTTAATTTACATTTATAGAGTCAGGAGGAATGTGTTCCAACACAAATTCCATTGAGTCTCGCAGATGAAAATCTTCTTGCAATTAAATTTACACAACTCCTTTGCCTACAAATCTTACAGAAAGTCTGACTCTGTCCTTTTATCTTATATCTAAATGCCAGACCAAAGGAGAATGTGACCTTCATGACCGTTTATTTAGAAAATGTCTCGTGGTTCAGTGTAGAATTAGGTGGTTCAGAGATGTGATGAAAATTCTTCCAGCACTAACAAAAGATAACAAAATTATTCTTCTGATTTTTGTCCTAGCAGGAGAGAAATGGAACCACAGGGCATGTTTATTTTTACAACAGACCACATATTTCCTTGTTTAGGAACTTTAATGAAATCATAATCTGACACTAAGACAGTTTCAGTTTAGAACGATAAACAAGCTGGTTTTAAATCTCAAAATACTGTTTAAGAAGAATTAGTATGTCTGATTGTAGTGAATATTTGTACTGAATTACTGCATAATAAAATAAGACAAGTGGGGAAAAAGCTTTTTTCCCCGCCAAGAAGTTGGAGTCAATCAGCTTGTGGTTGTGTACTACTGCACTGTTTTGCCTTTGCTCTGACTGCTGAATGAGCTATTCTGGCAAGTCAGACCTTGCAAGTATCTATTCACTTTATTCACAGGTTTTTTGCGAGCAAATGATTAGCTTTCTGATTAGCTTGCTCAGAGGATAAATACTGATGTGCTCTGAGTACCTACAAACTGAAGTTTTTATCACACTAACCTGAAGGACTCAAAATACTTAGGGTGTTGGTCTGTTTGGGGTATCTCTTGATCACTCTGATGCATCCTTTAACCTTCTGTCTGTAACATAGACCGTCTGACATATTTAAGGTACCTCGGAGTTTTGGTCTTATTATTCTCATCTAGAGGAAAGGAGTGTGTCCTCCCTTCCAGACACGTTCCTTTCTGCTTATTGCCGTACTGGTTTATCCACAAGCCCTTTGGCAGCAACAACAGGAGCCAGTCTGATATTAATAGATTATCTGGAACCCTCGGAACTTACTGCATCTCTAAGAAGCAAGTTTGAAATCCTGTTTCACCTTCCAACAAGGCTGGTGTTCAATTTTGGAGATGCTACAAGAGATACAGTGTCAGCAGTTGAAATGAAACATAGAGCCATGACTAGGTCTAACTAGAAGTAACATACCTCTACAGAAATTAAATACTTATTTCTTGGTCCTTGCGAGTTATTTTTTACCATAAATGGAAACGTAGTTTTGAATCCTTGTTGACCCATATTGATGGATTTATATTTATTTACAAAATTAATCGGAGCTGATGTGGTTTACCAGAAAAATCTGGTTGAGGAAACGATTTCAGATGTGCATTTACATTCAACTACTAAGCGCAACCAAAAAGAGTGTGTCGGTTGTGCATAATTGGAGTAAATATTTTTTCAGGTTTCATTCATTTGGAATCTAGGTTACAATGCTGGATGAAATAATTTAAAAGCTGTTTGAGTATTTTGGACTGGAAAATCTTTTTATTTGTACAGGAAGTATTTCTCAGTTATATGCAATGACTGGACAAAAGTAACAAAGCTGTAACTCTGAGTTGAATTAAACTGACCGGGTCATTCGGATCCTGTTGGAGGGGGGTTTATGAGGTTTTTAAAAATGTGGTTCATAAAAGAGTTCTGATGTGCATTTACAGTGAGCTTCTAAAACTGTGCCAATTATTCACAATTAGAGTAAATATTTTTTCAGGTTTAATTCTTTTGGAACTGAGGTTAGAACATTCAGTGAAAATATTCAATGGCACTTCTTACTAAACCGGGTACATGTGTGTGGGAGGTAGTAAGAAATGCACTAGAAACATCTGTTTGGTGTTCCAGGCAATTTTCATTTTATATGAAAAAAAAAAATGCCAAGCCCCTCAGTAAGTAGGCAGCTGTAACACTGAGAAAAAACATATGACACTTCAAGTTTTGGCCTGTTCATTTTTTCAGCTGTAAATAGGTACACTAATTACTTTCATTCATCAGTAGACTATTTGCCCACTCTGCTAAACCAAGGTTTCATGGCTCCAGTGCTGGGGTTCACTAGCATGGCGATGACCACACCTGACCATGGATGTGCACGAGGAGAGGTGAGTCTGACTTTTTGCCACATGCTGGGGAGCAGAAGTGGTGAGTGGGGCACATGGGGACACAGGATGATGCATCTGCCTGCTCGAGCAGCCCTTGCTGCTCCAACATCTGTTTCACTCCTTCGCAAGGGAAGGGCAGTGGGCTGGAGGGCACGGATGTTCTGGGTCTCGATTCAGCCGGCATTTGATGCTGCAGTAAGCTAATAATTGTAAGGGATTTTCAAAATGGAGTGACTTATATTAGTGTTGGATTGGGTTGACCCATGGCTTCTTAAAAAGTAGGGAAAAATGGCTTTGGGAAATTACGCTACCTCACTAATTCATCCCCTCTGTCTGCACATCTGTTCTTTGTATTATGACATCATTTTTGTTGTATTGCCTTTCCCTCTTCCATATTTTTACCATATCAGAGTGAAAGTTAGTCAGCATGAAGCATGCATAAAAATGTCATGGAATTTGGAAACACCGAGCTTGGTGCATCAAAGTATTCCAGCATACTGGAATGGTCAGTCTAATGATGCTACCTTATAGAAGGAATGGTGACAATTCCCTGGAGAAAATAATTTTTATATTATTTTCTCTGATATAAAAAAAATGAAAACAGTTTGATTTTAACCATTGTAAAATAATATGTAATGCTGCTATGAAGTCTAGCTAGCTGTTTCAAAAGTTTCGGTCAATAAACACCACACTTGACTACGTTCACAATAAAACTTGTTAAAGTGAAATATTACAACTTTGGTATTTATTTCAACATCATGTTGATACGACTGTCATTCATTTTTAATAGGTAACCTTATCCATATTTATTGGGGTACTCTAAATTGGGATCGATAGCTAATCAAAGCTTAAGAACTCCTGCTACACAGTAGACGAAACTATTTTAGAAGCTTTCCAATCATGCTGATCTTTTAGATCATGCTTACTTAAGTCAGCATTTTCAAACCCACCTAAGTTAGTCACCTGCGGTGAAATTCCATCTCCTCTGATTTCAGTTTCAGCTTTTCCAGTTCGTTGTACAGGATTAAGATTTCGCCTATAGTCTGTATTTAGGCACCTAAGTTTCTGGTCTGTTTTTTTGTACATGTCAAACACACATAATTCCCACTAAAGTCAATAGATGCAATATATGCTCAGCATTCCTGGCACCTGGATTGAATTTTGGATCTAATTCTGCAGATAAACGCTGACCTTGGCATATTTTAACCAACTGCTCAAAGCTCAACCGATGATCGTGTTGGGTTGGGTGTTTTTTCACCCTGAACTACCCTATATGCTATTATTCCATTTTTCTGTAACACCTCTTTCCCTTTGTTTTAAGCCTTCTAACTTGGCATCTATGTCTTCAGCTTCTGTTAGCATGCTACCAAGTATATTACCGCTGCTACCGAAATCACTCCAGCATATTCTGCCTTAAATTTAACGCATGCAAATTTCATTGGAATTCTTGTAATAACAAGAGATCAGTATACTGATATGACCAGTTGTGACTCTTTATGTTAACCTACACAGAACTCTTGGGTTTTTTTTTCTGACGTAGACTGTCTCTATTCTAGAAATGCTCATTTTCTTTTACAAATATGAGAATTGCCAAGTCTAGTCATTAGTTTTGCTGCAGGAATTCTTGAGGGTCTTTAAGATGCCTGTCATGGGCTCTTACAAGGTTAATGCAGGTGATCTTCTTTTATGCTAACAGAAATCAGACTGTGCTACCCAGACTGCCTTATCCAGGTAAAGCTTGGGCAGGAATAGCATAAATGCCACCTTGGAGTTACGCCGATTAGATTTATATCACCTTTGCTATTTTAATACCTCACACAGCAAACGTTGTCAGTAAAATTTAGTACATAAGTTAAAAGCATCTGCTTTGTCTGTGACCCTTTGCAGGGTAAATGTTACCTTCTGATCAGCTAAACTGCAGACAGGCAGTTGTTTCGAGAAGTTCAGGAATAGGGACAAGCCTTATTTATTTATTTGTTTATTTATTTATTTGGTATCAGAGAAAGATTTAGAAATATGGTGTCAAATGATAAAAAATTATCCAAATGAACGCTGAGCCACATGAAGCCGTATCTTCTCTTTAATACTGTACAGTAGCTGTCAGTTATGTTTAGAATAACGCTTCTATTCCAGTTTTCATAACAAAGCTATATTACAGCGAACATAAGTGTTATTTTTAAGAATTCTACAGATCTGCTTCACTTTAATCTGTCCTTTTAAAAAATACTGATTTTTCAATTAGATGCTTAAATATATTTGAAATTATAACAACAGAAGCCAGCCTGAAGTACAATTAAAAAAAATTAAATGTCTGCTTTCGATGCATTTTTGCTGCACAAACCCACAAGATCAAATACTGACACTGTAAGTATATTTCTGGCACCCACATAAAAATAATCACATAATGCATACCCAGATGCTTATCGGTAAGCTGTGCTTCTCAAGGCTGTGAACAAGGGCTGTGATTCCAAACAGCAGACAGATTCAGCTCCAGCAGCGGCAGCAGCCGCTGCCCTCAGGTGTCTGCCAGAGGTTGCCATCCCTCTGCTGCTCCTCAGCTGCCATGGTTCTCAGCCCACCAGACTCACTCACAGACTAACTCACCAACTACTACCCCGGTACTCTTCCTGAGGAGAGAAGAGATGCCCCATGCAGCTCTTCAACCTCTGGCAGGGAAGCGGGGCAAGCAACCGACACAAGGAGTTAAAACCTCTGGCGGCCAAGGCTAGATCTATCCAGAATTGCAAATCAGAGCCCTAAGATAAAGTTCAGTCAGCTGGAATATGCCTATCATGTATTAGTGCAAACCTATGCTCTATGGCTTGCGGTGGCGTGAAAGGAAAAGCAAACCTTTTAAAAGGAAAGTGCAGCCAAAAAATGTCTATGCAGAAACTGCCGTCAGTTTTTAAGTCGACGAGTTCTGGATTAATAAAACATGCCGACCAAGCCAGATTGCGACCCTCATCGTGCAGGAAAAGTCTTTCCTTTTGCAGCTTTCACACTCATACTTTTTTAGGGTTGATTTCTTTCTGACCATTTCTTAGTTTAGCGGCCTTTTTGGGGCCACTGACCAGCGGGTTGGTGTTCTTGGTTGATGGTTTCGGGGCTCCACTCCGACCACTGCGTCCTGAATTCTGGTTCTTACTCCGGGCTGTTCGCAGCTTTTGTTCTTGCAGTCTCTGTTCCCACCTCTGTGGAAACGCAGAAGACAAAGAGGCCGAGTTACAGAAAGACATCGCCATAACTAATTATTACATCTTAATCAAAGCTTTCCTGAACCTTTGACAGTAGCGCTGCTCTTCACGGTTTCGTGCTCTATCCTGCAGGGCCGTTGAGCTCAGCGTGTCACAGCTGCCTGCAGGGGAAACCTTGTCTTGGGTGGGGGAATTTCCACGGTTGATGAAAATGACAACTGCACATCTTGTGTGCATGCTGCACGCAAGTGCATATCTCACGCCTTTTCAGCAACCCAGGGGAGCTGGCACCATGCCATCAAAAAGACCGGGTCTGCACACCGGGGCTCCTTTGCAAACCCATTCTCTGCTGTCTTCCTGAACGTGCTACTTGACTTTTCCCCAGAAAAGCCTGCGGAAAGCAGGCAATCCTTTCACAACTACGTATTTAAACACAAAGCTACAAGGGAAGGTGGTTATTCACCTTCTGGTTCTGCTTTTCCCTGGGGTGGAGAGGACTGGGCATATGTCATGCACAAAAGAGCTTATGCTATGGACAGACAATGGAGGTGACCGCTGAAATCACAGAGCGTTAGGAGATGCAAAGGGACAGTTGTGAATAACGCACCTGCAGCTTTATTCAGCGACATCCCTGAGAAATTTTGAAATGCAATTTGATCAATAAGCCCACCAAAGAGAATAGCTGTCAGATTTCCAAACCCCAAAGGGCAGCGGTTAGAAAACAGGTTTTTACAGTGAGGATAAGTCGTTAGGTGGTCCAAAGTATGGAGAGATCCACAACACTGCAGCAAAGGCTGCAATCTTTCACCTCTAAGAACAGAAATACTTGGAAAGCCAGGTACATAATAGAACCTGGAAGGGGTCTCAGCTTTCCCCTCTACTAATGAACTTTCTCTTCTGAAAATCCCACAGGCAGGGACTTTGCTCAGTGATCAGAGCAAGAGAAGTGTTATCCAACTTCACTCTTACTAGTGTCTTTGCACTGACCCTGCTGCTACTCAAACTCTTGTCCTGGCTAGACAAGAGCTCAGCCATGTTGTGGTTATGTTAACAGATGTCTTCTGTGGTCCCTAGACAGCTCAAAATATTAATTTTAAGTAGTAATTCAAGATAAAAGTTGGATGCAAGTCTTCAGAGATGAATGGTGGGCATTAAAATGAAGCTACTGTGAAACCTAGCTCCGTACTCCCACATTTGCGTAGTCAGGGTCACCATACGCATCTTTATAAAGCAAAACTATCATCAGGCATTTATGTGTGTCCCACTCAAACATGTTTAAATGAGGATTTAATTTATGAAACTATTAGTATCAGAGGGAATGACACGTGTTTGAGAACTATTTGTTTTTGGCAGTCATGCATCTATTTTACAGTCTGGAAATGAACATCCAAACAGGTTTCAAGACACAATTAGAGATGTTTTGAGACACAAAACAGTGTGAGGAGGCCACTAAAACACACTGTGTGCCAGTAACAGGCCATTAAGTTGACAGCTAAGGGACGTCAAGAGTCTGAGTCATATGTCAGTATTCTCCTAAATCCCACATGGTATCATCTGCAATTGCAATATATTTATTTTTTAAAGACTTAAAGGATGTTTTCTTTTCCACACATAGGTTTTACATGAGTAAGTGAGGAGAAAAGGGAATGATGAAAGTATCAAAAACAATTTCCTGCAAGAAGCTGGTCTGTAATCTAAAAGCTTCTACTGTTGGAAACGTGCATTTTTTTCCCTCCTCTCTGTCAATTGCCAATCAGCCCATAATTAAAATAAACACACACGCATGTCCTTAATGCTCTGAACCCTTTCCTGAATTGCAGAAATAATTTTCTTCCATGTCTAAAAGTGTGAGGAAGAGTCAGACACTGTCTTGATACACCCTTTCTTTCCATTATAAAAAGGAGTCTACAAGCAGGAGTGATAGCAAGTGCTCTCCTGAAGCCCCAAGAAGCAGGGCCATCTGCTGCTCCTGCCTCCCAGGTCCCTATAGTATAGACTTTTCCATCCAACGTTCCCTGAAACCAGTGAGGGGATGCCCAATACTTTCAGCGTGTCTTTAGTGCGATGCAGCTGGTGAGAATCTGGGTCTCAGGCCTGCAAACTTTAATGCAGTGAAGCCCATTTATCCGCTGCAGTGGATGTTAACTTGCTTTCTTACCCAATGCAGACTATATACTCATCTGTGTATCGCCTGTCCGACAGTCACTCACCTTAGTAGTGACAGGAAAGGAATTCCCCGAGTCATTATTGTAATAAGCCAGAGTTCACACAAAGATCACCTAACCATCCAATTTAGGGACAGTTTGGGGATAAAATAGAAATAAAATTTTAGAGACCCTAAAACGCAAGACTAAAGTTTTCAAATTTTCACTTACACTTGTATATAGTTATGGGGTACGAAAATGTTGAAGTGAAAATAATAATACCCAGAGATGTTACGGATATCTGAAAGTCAAACAAGTTATTCAATGCTGAAGTAGAACAAAGGTGTTTAACTTTTTTTTCAAGAACAGCATTCTTTTCTCTGGTTGTATTTACCTTAAATCTTTTGTTTAGTTGATCCTTCCATTTTTCAACTAGACATCCATCAAGAAGCATCAACCTGAAAATTAAGAAATAAATACAAGTTACAGGTATTTCTGGGTTTGATTCCTGAGATGTCATTCCAGATGATTTAACACAGACTGAGGCTGAAATGCACCAGCAGGTACCAGTACTGACTGTTTCTGTGTATGGGGCAACAGGACAAAAATATTTTTCTCTATCCCTAAATGCTTTCTAATGGATTTCTAAATGCTTCTGCTGCTCCTTCTGAAATTCTGTGCGAAACTCTGTAAAAACAGAACATAGTTTCCAAAAGAAATCAGATTTTACAGCCAAAACTGCAGCACATGGCTAGTATTGAGAAAGCATTTAGAGCCCTTTGTCCTAACTTGCAGCTATTTTGCAGGGGAAAATTGTCCTTTCTGGATCACTGTTACCAAATGTGACGGGTTGGGTAACATTCAATTAAACTGTTGAAATGTATATGTATATATATTTTTACTAATTCCCACTATATGTTTGTGTGTGTGTGTGCAGAAGAGTAGTTTAAATTAATGTATTTTATTTCTGAATTAAAAAAAAAACAACAAAACTGTTTCACATGCACCAGTTAATGCAGCTCAGCTGACAAATGTTAATGCATTATCCGATCACAGCACTTTGCTGGTGGGTGAGGGTCACACAGCAGAGCAGGACCTGACTCTCCAGCTTCCATGAACAACAATTGCCACTCATACCAGGTCAAAAAGAGTACAAAACGCTGCCACTCTTAGCCGTTACCCACTCTGCATCCACTTTGCCCAAACATAAAAGGACTACTGTGGGTGCAAGCCCTCGAGAATCAAGATCAATATGATACACATCTCCTTTCTGAGCAGAGATTAGAGAATTAACATACAGGATTGAAGCTAAACCCACATCATGATGAATGAAACCACAACGCGGTACACACCTGATGCAGCCTCTGTTCAGGTCAAACTACCGAGTGAGACCCTCACCCTGCTGATCGGCAATGGGTGTTTTGCCCTTGACTTCTGTGGAGCTACAGCTTCCACCCGTTTTGCCTCTGACATTTTAAAAAGCTACTGTAATTCAAAACCTTCTGTTCGCCTGCCACTGAGTTGAACAGGAAACACATATAATAGTTTATGTTTCTTTTTCAAATCCATTTTAGTACACTATATGAAAATAAAAAACCTCAGTGACCTTTAAAAACCATTACAAACTACTTAGTGAATGTTGTGTTTTTCCACAGTAATGCAGAAGAGCAGATTGCAATCTTTCACTTTTGGAATCTCCACACCCTGACAGCCTCCTGAGGGTCCTCTCCAACAAAGCTCTGCAGCTCAGAGCTCCTCGATCGCAATGTTGGTCACGGTCCTTCTGCGTGACTCAGAGCATGTATCCCTAAAATGACTAACACAAGTAGAAGGCTCTAAACTAATCTTTGTGAAATAACTCCAGATCTGGAGTGGCAAGGTGCTGTATAATAATAAAATACTGTGCCTGTTAGCTCATACACACACACAAAAAAAATAAAACAAGGTAAAAAGGTATCAGATGGCAACTTTTAGAAACACCTATAAAATGCTTTTAAAATATCAACATAAAACTCCTTGAAAATATGGATATGGCCCATCAAGTTCTGCACGAAGATATTCTACGTTCTTTACAAGTGCAGATGTTCAATTAACAGCCATATCTCCGTACGCAAAAGCAGCCTGCACATTTTACGAACAGCCTTAACGCTGACCCACAGCACAGAGCCACACGTGCCTACCACCCCACAACCTGTCCTGTGGGTGTCTGTTGCTACTGGTACGCTTGGGGTGCTCACGGGGATGGGATATCCCCTTCTGCCTCAAGAACCCAGAGAGAAAAGGGAGCTGTGATTCATCACTCCCTCCCCTCCAGACCAACGTGCTGGATTTCCTTCCATGCCTGGGGCTAGGCTGACTGCCAGATGAAAGGTCTGGTAAAGTTAGTTTTGTTTTGTCTTTTAATCATACAGCAGGGCTGGCAAGCTGCTCTGAGAGTATTTACTTTTTATCTACCATCCGGGAGCCAGAGCTCCTATGGCTGCAGCTTTGGCCGATGCCGGTACAGCTGTGGGATCAGAAACATCTCACTGATGGCACCAGTCTGAAGTACAGATAGGCCAGCGGCAAAGTCCTTGCTCTGTCTCCAGCAGCTCCGTGGACAGGAGATGTGTATCATCTCCTGTCCCCTCCCCTGGGCTCAGTGAGGCAGAACTATGCCTTCCATGTCATCCTGACAACAAGGACCACCATCTACAGCCACCATCAGGCTTGCAGCATACAAAGAAGCTCATACCTATGGAAAGCGGCCCTGGAAAAACACTCTCCAACAGATGGAGATGCCTGAACTGCTGCACGATGCATTAAGCAATATACTGTCAGCACCTAATGCCACCAGAGTTCACGTTCCACGTATGTGCCAGGTTTTGTAAACACCACAACGTGGCACAGAGCTGAGGCTGATCAAGTGGAAAAAGTTAATCACGAAGGTAATTGAAACATGTAGGTGTATGTGTGAATTATCCTAAGAAAACTTATCAGCAAAACATGCTCATGAGGAGGAAGGGAGCTGTGCTGGTCCTCCTTCCCGTCCATCCCAGCTAACTATAACACTTTTCTGCACCACGTCACCAGGGCTCACCTTGAGCGCCATTCATAGCACATGATGAGGACATCCTGCTTGGGTTGGAGAGGTGGACACTGGCAGGAGGAATTTGTAAGAAGAGGCACTTGAGACAGAGGAATTGGTGTCGAAGACTTGAGTATGTCTTTGACTTCAACCACCGTCGTTATCTCGTTGCAGTTCCCTCTTTCTACGCTTTTTACTTTAGCATGAATGACTGCAATTAGAAAAAGAGAGGCATGAGAACAACAAAAGGTCTTAGAAATTTAAACATGTCTCAAAATTAAATAAAATGTATTAAATTGAAAGCTGTTGTTTCGGCTGTGAAGCAAGAACTACTTCTTCATGTGTGGGCACGTACAGTGGCTTAGAATAACAGAGGCCTGATCCCAATTCGTTTTTCAGTAGGACTGTTGACAACTGTGAAATTAAACATGTGCTTAAATCTCTGCCAGATCAGGCCAAGCGATCTCGCCTGGAATTGCACACACAAACAGCTCCTTTGACTCAGACTTGAACAGCCCCTCGCATAATTTCCCTGTAGGTTGCAGCCAGGAACTAAAGTCTTTTCTTAAATATAAGAAAGAAGGGGAGATTTGAAACAAGTAGTCAAAACCTAAGAGGCTTAGGACTGCCCTGATTTACTTGGTTTATACTTTTTTTCATCTTTTGACCTTGGATTATCCACCAATAGCAAGATCCTCATATAAAATAGACTCTGAAATGGCTTCTTCTGACGATGAATAAACAAACGTTCATATTTTTACCTTTTATTGAGGAAAACCTCATGCCTGCACGGATGCAAGAAGGTGAAAGCGTCTAGATTGCTCTGAGGATGATCCCTGGCTAACTTTGCACCTGCAAACCCTGGCAGTACCTACCACTGCAGCGTTTCACCCACCCTCTCTTGTGAGAAGTACCAAATCAGAGAAAAGAGGCACAATTTTTACACGAAGGGCTTTGTCTCTAGGAAATGTAAAAATAGGAAGAGTGCAATTATTAAACCGTAACAAAAGTCTTCAGTGAAAGAAGCATGAGCAGTGGATGTATGTACCACGGGGCGATTAGCCTTCAGCAAAGCCTTCAAATGGACCTACAAATGTTTGGAATCATCTTCACAGGAGACCGGGAATTTTAATGCAGTCTGGGATTCACATGCTGACTTTATCAGGACATGTGTAACAGCCATAAAACACATGAGGGATTTCAGTTTCAGAGACTCACAATCCCTTCTCAAGTCTGACTTAAACCAAGTTTTGACCAGCTAGAAATACAATTTGCCTGTAAATATTATTTTAAAGGATTTCAGAAAAAAAAAAATGGTTGTATTTGCAACTAGTTCTGCCTTGTCTTGTCTCTCAATTCATTTTCCATATGAACATGTCTATTTATTTCATAGGAGACTGAACAAAAATCTACCTTTCAAAAACAAAATCTTGATTTCACAAATCCAATGGAATTACATTTTGGACCCCAGCCTACAGTTTTTATTTGAGCAACACTCCCAATGAAGTCCCTGGAATCAGAATTTGTACGGCTAACACCTGCATTTCATTTTGGAAGAGTCATTTTATATCACTGCTTTTTCATATATTTCAGACAGTTGTGGAAGTTCATTGTTCCACCTGAATATATAACTATGTTGTACTGAGATGGATTAAGGAACTATATAAAAAGAATATATGACATAAATGCACCAAAATGCCATGACAAAAAAAGTGTATGATTACCAAAGTTAGGTGTTTAGGCTGATTATTCCCACCAAACTGGAGTTTGGATTTTTTTTTTTCCCTATATTAAGAAAGAAGCAAATAGCTACACGCTTACTTTCATTTGATATCAGACAAATAGGAATTGACTGGATATAATAACCCTATTGCATAAGAACTGAATACACCCCTTGAAGAAACAACTTTCACCTCAGAAAAAGCCCATAAAGTACAAAAGACCACGAGACTGCATGTTAAGTTCAGAGTTAATAGTGGGTTTCTATTGACATTACAGATATTTAATCTGGTATTTATCTAATCTTAATTTGACTTCTTCCTGACTCCCAGCATCAGAAAACCAGAGGTGGGGGAGCCAGGAGGGAAGAAAATCTAATACTTAGAATCATAGAATCATAGAATTGTCTGGGTTGGAAGGGACCTTTAAGACCACCGAGTCCAACCATCAACCTAATACTGCCAAAACCACCACGAAACCATGCCCCTTATACCGCCAATATGTCATGCATCATATCATAAAACTGTCGGCCAACTCCTCGGCTGACTGGTGCAAATTGTCACCGAATGCAATTAAACTCTGACAATTCCGCACCAGATGGAACTCTGGCTAGTAAGTAAAAGAATATACGCATTTGTAAGTAGTAACTTTTCACCTTGCTTCAGCTTCCTTCACATTTACAAGTTTTATCTAGGTGATAAACCTCTGTTTATTCCACCTGCTGGATGACAACAAGAGCTGGCCCAGCAGCACATGGTCATGCTCACGTTAGTTGCAATTGCATTTACTAGAGCCACTTTTACAGAAGCAAGTTTCTGCAGGGCGACCTGTTGATCCCAGTGCACACCACCGACATTTCACTCACTGCTTTTATCAGAAACACACCATCATCCACGCAACAACTGCTCCTGCCTGCACGAGGTGCGCACCAGCGGTGGGTTTTGGAAGAGGACGGCTCTTGCCCTCTGGCAAAAACCCACTTGGAAAGGCTGCGGTTGGAGCGGTGTCCTCACCCTGCACTTGCTGGAGGGGGCCTGGTGTGGGTGCAGCATCCACACGGAGCTGCCTAACTCGCCGGGATGGGCACAGTGAAGCATTTCCCCCCCCCGTACACTTACTGTAGCTGTAGTTCTTGGCCAGGTAGGTGGACAGCGTTGGCTTTGTCTTTTTGCACCTGCATCGCTCTTCAAAGGAAGACAAGGGGAAATGGTTAAGGGGTGTCAGAGGGGGCCTGGCTCCTGGTAGGGGGGTCCCCGAGGCTCACCCTGGCCGCGGCTCTTGCAGTCGGGCTCCGGGGGTCTCTCCGGCACCAGCACACCCTGCGTGAAGTCCGTCCACTTCACATCTGCAAACAGAGGCGCGGCGGGGAAGGAAAAGCTGTCGGGGAGATGCTCCCGGGGCAAGGGTGGAGGGGGGGTGGTGGTCCCACCTCCCCC
>NW_009647322.1:7362-42176 GCF_000708025.1 Charadrius vociferus | reverse complement strand
TGGGGGGGGTGTCTCCCTCGGCCTCCCCCTCCCCGCCATGCGGGGCGACACCTCCCCCGGGGTGTCGTGTATATATATGTGTATATACATGTATATACAGCATGCGGGGTGTGTGTATATATATGTGTATATACATGTATATGCCAGTATATATGTGTGTATGTGTGTATATGTGTGTATATATGTGTATATATACACATATATATGCCTATATATGCATGTATATATACATCTATGTGTATATATACATATATAGGTATATGTGTCTGTATATACATATACACATACGCATATATACACGTATATATTGTGTATCTATACACATATGTATACACACACATATACATGTATATATATGTATACATGTACACACCTATGTATACATGCACACATATATGTACATGTATACATATATACACATATATATGCATGTGTATATATGTGCAGACATTTACACATATATATGTATATGTGTGCATGTGTGTATATATATGCATATATATGTGTGTGTATATATGGATGTTTATACACACACACATATATAAAGAGATTTGTGATCAACAAGCGTCAGCTTTTTACCTCCGGAGATCCCCCTCTCTCCCGACTGTCCTGTTTTTTAAATGGAGTGGGACGCGAGCCCAAAAAATGCAGCCCAAAATCCAAGGTGTAGTGGGTATAAGGAGGTACAAAGTGATGAGATTGTGCCCATGGGCAGGAATAACGGGGTGGCGGTGGCGCGTGTTTCTCGCCCAGTAATTTGTTAACAAGTTTGAGGCACGTTTTACAAGTTCCCCGCTCGTTTTCGGTTCCTGCGAGCGCTAAGTCAGCGCAGGGTGTCAGGATGTATCCGTTACCTGTGGTACAGTGTCCTCCTTCGCATTGCACAGTCTGCCCAGCCCCGCAGGACCTCCCTGTTCTTCATTTGTACAGTGTGTGTCTGTTAAGCCCCGGACTAACCCAACAAAATCCCTGTGTCATTGTGCCTTTCTTGATCTGCTGAAAAATAAGCTTAGAAAAATGCTGACTGGAGAAGGGCCTGTTTTTTTTCTCCTCAACCTGCCGAGCTCAGGCCCCGACAGGCTGGGTGGGAGAAATGATCGGCCCAGAGAGACCTTCCTGAGTGAGATGCTTTTGGGTACCGAGCATCAGTAACTCTCAAACACCCTGTCAAGACGTACCTGACAGTCTGAGGGTCTCCAGTTCACCTGTACCTCCGCCTCTCCCACCTAAAAATTGTTCAAATATTACTGCATCAGTCCAGGGGATGTATAAGTCACGGTGAAGACCAGCCCATAAATGCTGTATCATCCAAACTAAGTGGTCTCTGCTATTGAAAGATCAATATTCCTTCTTGCTCCTGGCTTTCTTTCCTGACAATGATCAATTTCTTTAGCAACATCACATCGTCATTGTTTCAATCTTTCCAAAGTGTATGCTCTTCCTCAGTCCTTTCTCTGACAGTCCCAAAAACACTCTTGAAAACTGGTTTATGAGTTTCATTTTCAAGCTTAGCCTTCCCTCATTGTGAGCTTTTTTATTACTGTTTTCACATAGGAGCCATATGAGGAACATTAAAGGAAACGTATGGTTAGTTGTTTGTTGGTGGCCTGCTGATGTATAACATAGAGTCTGACACTGGCTGTGCTCATACTCTCCTTCTTCTAGAAGTCCTAGTTGACCTTCATGTTTGACAAGCACAAAACCGCGCTACAAAGTCTGATGCAAGCCTTTTCTAGCTTTTAAGTTGTACTGAGCTCATTTCTTGGAGCTTATGTTTATTTGATTTGAAAATTTGATTTTAAGATTGAATAATTATTCCACATTTTCCACTCTGGGCCAGATTTTGGCTTCTGCCGAGATCTTGCTCGTTACAAATTTTCAATAAATATTTGCTTTGGACCCGGGTTTCGTCTGGGGTGATAGTGCTAGAAAGAGTTAGAGCGCAGACAGGTGCACTTGAGGCATCTCTCTGTTGTTTTTTCCTGTATTAGTTTCTTCGTCGTAGACAATCTCCGACCTCAGGGATCCCTACCTTTTCCGGGCTGACCGTGTTTTCTACCATCCAAAACTGGAGGGTGGTTTCATGATGTGCGCAGCTCGAGTCTGCTGAGGGCGGGACCCGGCTTCAAATTGAAGTCAACGGAAAGACTCCCATTGATTTCAATGTGCGTTGGACCGGCTCGGGAGTTGCGATCGCAACTTCATTTCGCTGTGGACACAGTGAGTCATAAACTGAAGCCTTCAGAAGTTAGAGGCGAGGGGATTTGCCCTGCCTTTTGAAAAATAACCTCTCCCCCACTCCTCTTTGACGTTGGCAAGAAAAAGGTAATTATGCTGAGGCAGCGTCTACAAAAGCAACAAGGAGAATAGCACTGTCCTGGTCTCTAAGGAAATTTCAGTCCAAATTCTCAGGAACGGACCCATTTTGCTCCTATCAGATGTAACTTACATGCAGCAATCAGGCTTGGCCAACAACCAAATTTTTACACAAAGCGTTTTCTGAAGCTTGCGAATGTGGACCTTAATCAGACACAGCCTGGTTTAAGTTAGTTGCCTGAGGTTAATCAGGGACACAAAGGTCTGCCTGTGTGGAATGGTTTGTAGGCTCATAACCGCAGGAAAACCTGAAACTTTCAGTTTTTATTGTGTATATATGTTTCAAATTCATGTAATTTGCTATGTGGCATTTTCATACCTACGCCAACCCAGTATTTTAAGTGAAGTCCTGAAAAGTAACAGTAAGTTGAATATCCCATCGCTGCTTCGTTAGCATCACTTCTCTGCTCGCCGAGCGTGGCGAGAGCACCCGAGATGCAGCGACTGTGTTGGTGAGGGCTGCCCGCTCCGCGTCGGCAGCATCGTCACCTGCCGCCTGAGCACACACCTCCCTCGCTCTCCGACCGGTTTGTTAAAGCAGTCGTCGATGCTTGTTTCAGCCAGCTTCCTGGGTGTGTGTTTCTCTGGGTCACAACTCTTGACTGCCTGCACTCTGGCTTAGAGTGTGAAAACCACCGGGGGTGGTCCTAGGCTGAGCTTTTTAGAGGAGAACTTGTTCCAGGTGGAGTCATTACTAAACTTTCCTCTTGGCTTCTTTTGCAGCCCCAGCCTTAGCTGCACTCTGCATCTTACGTTTTCTCCAGTGTGCCTTGCCCCGCTGCTTCTTTCCCCTTCAGGATCAAAATTTGGGGGATAGACAAGGAGGGCAGGGACAGGCTTCTCTCAGCCCATAATAGGAGAAGAGAAAAGAAAACAAACGGAGGTTTTTATTGAGTAGATTGTGCCATTTCCCATTTGGAAGATGTCATGCCAGTAGGGTTGTTATATGATGCGAAAGGAAAGCGTTTGAAACGGTTCCCTAGAGCTCTTGAGGCAGAGGTGTGTCATGTTACCTGTTAAACACAGGACGTGTTTTTTAATCCTTTATTGCCCACAACATTGCCGTTACTTCCTCTTATGGTCTCTGTGTATTAATCCTTCTTTGCTCTTGTTCAGCCCTCTGTTGGCCACCGTCTTGGGACACTTCACAAAATAGGTACCAGTCATCAGCACGGTTTTGCTGTTGGGGCAAAAAGTGTTGCATTTGAAGGTAACATCTTACCAGTTCAGATTTGAATATGACATCACTGCAAACCGGTGAGAAATCCTGGCGCTGGAGAGGTCTAAACTAAAAAATCCAATCGACTACGTTGTGGCCAGAACTTCACGTGCCCTTCATCACCTTTTGTTTTCTTGGAGAAACAGGGCAAGAAGTGTACTGCCTGGCACCGCTGAAGCCACTCAACAGGCATTAGTGGTCAGTTACGAAGGAAGAAAAGCACGAAGTGGGAGCAGAGCAGAAATGACGCAGGTGGTGTTTGAGTGCCGGGGTGTTACACATCACATGCTGTATTCGCAGAGTTTCACCCTTATCCTGCATACTGTTTTTCATAGAGTGATTTTCAGGGGCGGCCCAGTAACAGTTTGTCGTATGAGAAATGCGATGGTGGGGAGAAAAAGATTTCCACGTGGTCAGGAAAGTCAGTAGGAGGAAGAAAATTCATTTCTCTCTTCTCTGAGTGTAACGTAACAGTAACCTCCATGGGCCACTCTGCAGCGTGCAGCACATTGGGGTGCGTGTGTATTTGAGAGTGCTGTGCTTATTGTCTTTAACAACCATAACTGCAGAGCAGAAAAACAACCTGGAGGTGTCATATCAGCGTTTATTTAAAAACAGAACTGCGTGTTGGTCATTTCTTTGGTTTCAGTTGTATTTGCGAAAGACGGGCACAGTTATGGGCAGGATTAACTCCTTCACTTGGCAACGAAACCCGCGAGTACAATAGAGGAGCAACAAAGCTGTGTTTAGAGAAATACGTCTGTTATTCTGGCAGGCTGTTTGCGTGCGTGTGTCAATCCCTGTCCTTGACTGGAGAGAAGCAGCGTATGGTCAGGTGCAAATATAACAGCATTCATCTGGGGAAGAGGTGATGACGTTTCAAAATAAACAGAGTGTGGGCACGCGTGTCTGACTTATCTCAACTACTTCTTAGTTGTTTTAGGATGTGTGATTGTAAAGGAAAAAACAGCAGTGTCTGACCTATTAAAATCATATAATCCATCCGTTCTGTGGTCGTTATGGTGACTCAACAGGCTAAGTATTGAGCTACCCTGAGCGACTGCAAATTTGTTTCCCAGACTTGGTTTTGGGAGTGGTTTCTGCAGCTTAACGTTTAGGGGAATGAACGATGATCATGGGTAAAATTTTCAGAATTGGCCAAGTTACTCGGGAACCCAAGCCCCGTTTTTTAAGATTATGTAGAGTGTGCAGACTTCTGAGACCCTTAATTTGCAGTGAAACAAAAAATTGAATTTTCAGCAGTTTCTCTAAATCCAACGCGAGTTCTTGGGATCTAAAATGCTTCATAAGCTGCTCTGCATATAAGTCACTTCCGAGAGTAAGAACTGAGGGAAAGGTACTCAAACCTCCTGCATTTACTTTCCTCCCATAGGTGTTGAAGTCTTGTAGGTGTCTGCTGGTGGTAACGACTGTGAGTTTGGGAAGCTGCTGTGATGGATGCAGGCTGGCAGTCGGATGCTAGGCAGTAGCCTGAAGCGTGCAGCAGTTGTTCTAGTGAGAGCTGTGTACCGTTGGGGTATGGAGGATGGGCTGTACAAGCCTCAACTTTTGCATTTCCATCATAGCGACCCAATTTAGGAGTCGGTTTACTCAGTCCCTGAGTGATGCTCCCTGCCAAGGTGGCCGGTTCCTTGGAGAAGAGCACTCCTCAAGGATGGAGCCGTGGTCCATGAGGACTGCGTGGAAGAGCATCTCGTCTCGCCCGGACTGTTCATTCCCTTTGTTTCTGCCTATGAAAGGCAACAGCCATTTTCCTCTCCAAGTTCTTGGTCTTGTTGGAGGTCGGCCATGCTATAGAGTTCAGGGAGGCAGCGAAGCTAATTGCTGTCATTGTTACAGGTGAGCTGGGTGGGAAGAGATGAAAACACTGCTCGGGGGGAGGCGGTTGAAAGTCTTCAGCCTTGGAGCTGCAGCACTAGCAAGCAGGTGGACTCTATCAGAGGGAGCCAGCAACTGCTGGCTTAGCAATGCTTTTGCTGTCTTGTGTTCTGTGCTTTTGATAACCTCCTTGGACAGCAGCATCTTTGTCAGAGTTGTGGGGGAAAAGAAAAAGAAAATAAAAAAAAAGGTAACTTGAGTATGAATAAAGCAGATCCATTGGTTTGAGATGCTCTATTCTGTTTAGTGTAGTGTTCTCCAAACCCTTGTTTATGCTAAGTAGTCTGGAGCTGTTTCATACACTACCGAAACACGGCACCCACCCAAACTGCAAAAAATAAACTGGCTTTTAAGTTTGGAAGAGCAGGATCCACAAAACCCTTTAAAACAGGAGAGAAAAATGTGGATAAGCAGCGTCCGGTGACCCCAAATTGATAATTTGCAGGAGTGCTGGTTGGTGTGCTTAGAAACCGCTGATGGACACTCAATGGGGTCATTGCTATCACATCAGTTATAGATGTTGACTGGATGTTCCTAAAAAAAGATAGAAGTTCTCATCAAGAAGTTTGGGGTTTTTTTTTCTAAAAAACATTGTTAAATGATAGCCCCTGCCACCATATTGCTGTTGATACTAGTGGATATTGGCTTAAGCCTTTTATCCGTCTGAATGCTTTAAAGTTAGGGGAATACTTCCTGTTATCATTTCTTCCTTGTCTATTTGAACTCTTTCAAATAACGTGTGTTTGCATTGAAAGTTATGGCTTGTTTCGTACTATTGTACATTAAAGTAAAAAGATATAATATGCCTCCATTTCTGTAACTCAGACCAGAGGACCAGTGTTTTCACAAGATAAATCACTGTCATTTTTATTCAGTTTTTTTTTTTTTAACTCTTTTTTTGGTTTTGGTAGAGACTTAGAGTGGAGGTGAATAGAGAGAGACATTCAAGTTCATAATTTGTTGTGTTCTCACAGACAGCACGCAGGCAGTTGATGGTGACGTGACTGCACAGCTAAATAAACACCATGAAAGAAATCTTTATATTCACGATCTGAATTTGGGCTCCATTCAGCTTGAGGCCTGATGTAATTCAGATGGCACAACTGGCAACATCACACCTATTCTCACAGGACCAAATACCATTTGTCTGAAAAAGTATCTCCTCTGAAGGATAAACCATAATCTTCTAATTTAGGGCTGATCTTACACTGCTGTGAGCTGAGGAAAAACCTGACCGTACATTGCTTTCAGAGAAATCTGAGGGATAAGAGCATCCAAAAGACACTTTGTAATATGTTGTAATATGTTTAAGTTAAGGATCCAGGTCTCCTTAATGTAAAAGAGCCAGTAATTTAAAACCATTTTAGGTATTTGAGAGAGCATTTAACTGAAGTGCTTCCAGAAATTAGTCCGTTCGTGTGATTAGTATACGCGCTATAACTCTCTAGGATCTTTGCTATTTGTAGGCTCTCCGTATCTTCCCATCCCAGTTGGGTTCACTGCAATTACAGTGCATGACACGATGGGGGGTGGTTTAGGGCACAGTCTTGTCCCAGTGATGTGCATCCATCATTTTGGCTGTAGCTGTACCTGGGCTGAAGGGGGTGCGGGGGGTGTGTGTGTGTGCTGGGTTCCCTTCATTGCAGGGTGAGGGGACACACGCCGGTATTGTCCCAGCAACTGGGGAGCAGCTGTGGCCTGTTCCCAGGAGCAGGATTTAAGAGGTACAGCTGCATCCTGGAATTCGGAGAGAGCTAAGACCAGGGGACATACTGAACTGTTCAGTCCCACTGTTTTATCTTCCATATGTAGTTGAACTGTATTTTCCTCGATATGTCAGAAAGAGAAGGGGTTTGGATTTGGCAGCTGCATATGTTACAGTTGAGAGCGTACTGAAAAGCTGAAGAGTTTGGGTTAACAAGCAAAAGATTTTTTCATTACTTTTTACTTACTTTTGTAACTTGGGGCTGCAAACTTGGTGAAGGGGATGAGAATTTTGCCTTTGGCACAGGGATCTCATCCCAGGACTTAGCGTTAGATGCACATTTGTAACATATGTGGGAGGTATATGCAAGAAAGACATTTCTCCATTTCCAAGTCAAACTGGGCCTCCATTCCTGAGGTTGGTCCACACTGCCAAAACTGAAATCATCATTCAGCCTTTAGCCTTATTGATGACAGCAATGGTATAACTGTGGTGGACAGCTTTCAATATTGTGTCATCTGAGTGGAATTGGAAGATGTGGTGATAAAACCTGTGCCTCTGAATCCGGTCCACACCCTGCCTCTGCCAGCACTTCCAAGGATGAATTTTGGTAGGCGATTACCAGTTAGAGGAGAGGAAGTGTTCAGGGAAGGAGGCAGGATGTTTTAATTACAAGAACAGAATACTTTTTTGTTGTTGTTTTTAGCCTTCCCTGCGTTTCATTTTGCAGTCCATTTGTTCACTAGTGTACTTAATTTTCATGCTATTGCTGTTCATTGGTTAATATCGCTATTGATTTGTTCATGTGCCAAGAGAATTTCTGTATAAATTTATTATTTTGTAGTTCAGGGGATGCTTTTCTTGTGCTTTTTCCTGTTAGAGGTCATCCTGCTCTGAAAGTTTTCTTCTCCAGCTAGAGAACTGATTTGGTTTATGTATCAACAGGCTTGTCCATTTATTAACTGCATGGGACAGGTTTTCAACTGGATGACATTTTCATAAACAAGCGAAGTCAGTGAAACGGTTGTAATTTATGCCTTTATCTGTATTCCAGGTCATTAGCTGATGGCCGATTGAAAGGTAGGGTTCAAATATCCTTCCACCCGCTTTATTTTGCTGTGAGCTGATGGCTAAACTTCACACGATAAGATGCTTCAATTCAGGAAAGGACAGTGGCATAGCAAATAACACCGAGTTATTCGGAAGAAGCATAAATACACTGATCTGTCACATAATGTGGGAGAAGGTTAAGTTTAAAGGAGCTTTGGGAAAGAAGAATGGTTGCCACAGTGGCTAGGTGTTGTGAAGAGGTAAGAGTAAGAACAAGAGGAATGTAAATAAATGTGTAAAATTAGAAACTGATGCAGTCTTAGAATGGATTGTTGACAATTCAGGGATGAACATGGTAGAAAATAGGGCAGAGTTTTCTTTTCAAGCCAGGATTTAGGCATCAGATCTGTGCAATGACTGGAGGAAAGAGTCTTTTCCCATGCCCATCACGCTAGGGCTGCTGTCTGGAGAAAGAGATTTGTGGCCATCCCTCCAGTGACTTTTGGGCTGTGGATCGGTGTAGCTGCAGCAGCAGCAACCCAACTCCTGACCCTCATGTTGACCAACTTCATCCCTATCTTCAGACGACCTTCAGCTTGGTCTTCCCTGTAGACCTGCAAGGAATTGCATGCTTAACAACTTGCCGAGTTCTCTCTCTCTCTCAAAGTATTTTTACCTGTTGCTCTTCTTAACTCAAAGGGGAAACTATTTTCTCCTCCAAAGTGTTTTTAAGGCATGGTATGGTGTCTGGTGTGCTGAGGAGGGGGTGATGTCTGGGTGGAACAGGGCCACCTTGTGCAATGTTTTGGCTCTTCTAGAATAAGGAGCATTATGCCCAGCATGGCATTGCATAACCTGAAGGTCCCACTGGCCAGTGAAACTTCTCCTCATCTCTGCCAAGCAGACCTGTTTCTTTCAGCTGTTTTTGTTTACTGCCTCGCTTTTATGGCCTTGGGGGAGATACATGTATGTTGACAAGAGATCTTAGATTCCACAGGGAAACTCTGTGTCCTCCCGAGGCTCCGGAGGACGGCGTTCTGCCTATATCATGGTCACTCTCTGATACCTGCGAGTCACAGGTCAAGGCCAGGATTTTCTTCCAAGAGTTTGTTCCCATGCGTGAAAGTACAGAAGCCTCAACATGTGAGACAGTCCTTGTTTTCAGGAGTGTATTAATTTCCGGAATCGGTACCTTTTATACTTTCATACCCAGGAGTAAATTAGGGGTTTCCAACAGCAGCATCACTGTCCTTGTCCAAAACCTAATTTATGACAGGTGGTAGTAAGAATGAAAGAATCACTTGTTTTCATCTGAACTTTTACTTTTTTTTTGTCTTCTATAAATATAGATCCTTGACGAACATTTATTTGAGAATCAGCATAATCATTCTTTTGAAGGTTATGTGCACACATTCGGCTTTATGTCCCACTTCATTATTAAAAGATGTTTCCCTTGTACCACAAAAAGTGATGAAGGTAAGAGTAGTTTTTGCAATTCTTGCTTTTGCTCTGAGAATTTTATTAGCAACATTACTTCAGTCAGTAGGGCTGTTCCTATAAGTTAGCAATGACCATATTTTTGCTTTTTCAGATTTTGTCTTCAGATTTTCATGATTTACACAATTTCTGGCATCAGAACGTGAATTTGGCAGGCACTTTCTTCTTGTACAGTGCTCACACTGTAGTAGTTACAATTTTTCAGTCTTTGGCTACTAAGATTTCATATGTCTTGGGAGCTGCTTAGCTATTCATTCCATGAAAGCCTATTTTATCCCTTTCATTCCTTATGAAATTTACCCTTTCATTCTGGCATCATCCCGACTGTATTTTGTGGGCCAAGTCCAGCGCAGAGGGAACTTCCATCCAACCTTCTGCCTTTCCCTGCTGAATAGCTCCTTGTTGCTTTAGTAATTGTCTGGCACTTGGATCCCCCCCTCTGTTGCTGCCCCTGTGTCCGTGTCGGAGGAGCAGAAGGGACTGGATGCATAGGTTGGGAATTACCTCAATCAGTCACCCCAGTGGATGAGGGTCAGTGGTATGCACTGCTGTATTGGAAGAGTAATGGAAAAGTCACCAGTAGTAGGTGCGGACGCCACACTACGTGTATATAGCTTATTTCTTTTGCATATAAAACAACTCAGGGTTGAGTGATCTTAGGACATTACTAACCTCTTGTCTGACAAACAAAAAAAAAAAAAAAAGATTTTGGCAGTTAGGAAGATTTGGATTATCAGATATCATTGATAGATGATACCAAATTATTCTAAACCTGGAGCTCTGTCTGCATTTTTTTTGTAAATGAAAAAGAAACATGTTTCACAGCTTAATAGAAATACATGTAGAACTGGATAACTGTCTGATTCAACCCAAATGTCCCCAAAGAGCCATCTAAAAGCTACAGGTATAAAAGCACATAAGGTTTCCAGAATTCTGAAAGAGGAGTAAAAATCTCGATTGCGTCCTTCTTTTGAATCTTACAAGGCTGAAACTGTTTTGCTCTAGCTCCTCCCTAAATTACAAACAAAAGCAATCTCTTTGCAATTGAAATCATCTTTTAATATGAAATATCCAAGAAGTGGCTTATCCTTAAGTTCATTAAACTCATTTGCCCTTCTGAAATGGAAGGTAATATTGCATACTTGCTGGATATCTTATTTTCTACATGTATTATTTATCCTGAGGATAGTTCATAATGAAATGCGATACTGTGACTGATAGCAAAACAATGCAGAAGACCAAAATTGCTGTATGTATTGCAACATCCCATATCAAGATTGCTTATGATGAATCTTGTTTCTTTGTTCTGTTTGAAAAATAACATTGTGATAACGCCCTGCATATTTACCTTTTGGTCAGTTGAATAGTTCACAAGTAATTCGTTCCAAAAATGGCTTCACTGACCCTGTTGATTGACTTCTTGTGCAGTAATGTGTTCTTCAGAATCTGCTCCTTTATAGCTATTGCCAAATATTATTTCATATTTTTGACTGTATGTTCAAAACACAACTGTCAACTGCTTTACTGGAGTTAGCAGTAAACCAAGAAAAGTTTTATGACATCTGTAACTAATATCCCAGGTTGTCTATTGAGAACAAACTGTTTTCTAATAGTTTTGGGTTTTTTTAACAACTAACTTACTTTTTCTTAAGGATTTAATGGGGTGAGAAAAAAAGCCCCCCAAACAACCTCCACCACTTGCCAGCAGGATAAAGAACAAAACCTTTGCCTTTGCTCTGTTCTGTTCTTACGCTGATCTTGGGACCCGTTGCAGAAAAAAAAAAAATGGTATAAGATAACGATGAAGACAACCACTTGCCAGACTTCTCTGATGTTGCCCGTCTGTTTCTCTGTCAGTTCTGGTATTTTCACACGTAGCAAGCCTTATCTGCTGTCCTCCTGTCAGCTCTTTGTGGGAATTCATGGCGAGGTTGCTGGTTTATCTGAAAATCAGACAGCTCAGTAGATAAGAGGGCTCCTAAAAATGTGGTGTGCTTGGCGTTTGCCATTTATTTTGGTGAAACCCTTCACAGGAAAGCTGGTGAGAGACCTGTATAGCATTTAGCTGCTGAACAGCTGGGAATTTCTCCTTAAGTAGTCTGTCTGCATGGAAACCTGCTGTTTGTAGGGTTACCTGTTGTTTCAGAAATTAATGTTTCTGAGGGGGAATGGCCAGATTTTCCCCAAAGTTTTCCAAGGGCAGTTTTGTGCATGGCTGTGCTAAAGGCTTTTAAACATTCATATGGGGCACAGAGTCGATGCAGTGAACGCAGCAAAGAAAGGTCTCGTTTTTCATTCTTTCAGTATCTCCTAATACCATTTGCAACTGCGGTTTTATCATATTCAGATACTTTTCTTGCCAGGAAACTTATGATTCTGCCATACTTTTAGGCAGCCAGCACTGGAAAGTTTACTCATGCTATGCAGTTATGGTAATTCTCAGAGGATGTTTATTATTTGGAAAGCAGAGTTCCATACAGGATGAGGAATTCTTACTACAATTAGTTCCCAAATTAATGTATCACTGTTTAATTAGATCCAGATTTGTTGGCCTACATCTTCTGTACAAGAAATAGATTTCTTTTTTCTTATCTGTGGTGGCATCTGGGGACTTGGACACCTCCTTGTATCACTTTAAATACCTGTGAACAAAACCAGACATGGATTTGCAAAGTCAGACTAGTTTGTTACCCTCCCTGTCCCAGAGGAGAATGAAAGGGACAAATTTGGATAATGTGCTTGATAAAGTGTGAAAGTGTGGCGTCTCCTGTACTTTTCTATAGAGGGGAAAAAGAATTGGGGAGAGTAAAAGGAGGTAAGGGTGTGAGAGTAGAGACACGCTTTGCATTTTGTTTATCCCCCTGTTATTGAAGAGTGAAAATGTAAGGGACCGTCTAACTGCCTCAACATAGCAGAAGATGAAAGAATTGCTGTTTTTTTAACTGATCTTCTGGGCTGCCCGTCTCTGTAACCAAATGTAAGCTTGTAGATATTGGTTCTCAATACATTTATATGTACTCTTTGTTTATTGACATAGTTATCTTAATTTTTGGTTAGTTACATGCCCTTTAAGACTTAAAGGCAGGTTAAAGACTTTAAGGCAGGTTATTTTAAGTTCCTAAATCCTTAATGTAAGTAATCTAGTCTTCAGGGTGCCCAATCTGTCACATCGGGTGTGCTAATATCATCAGGCCAGGTCGAAGGGAGGTACAGGCTGGCACGGGGGCACGAGCTGCTGTTTGAGGCACTGCCAAATGTGGGTACAGCAACTGCTTAGTTGGAGCCTGGTAAAGGGGTCCATGGCAGGTCAAGTGGAATCTCCTCTCTTAGTGTGTTTTGGAAGTCTAGCACACGTCTAAAACACAGTTTGGTTCTCTGGATTTCCTTCCTCTGAAAGAATGGAAAAATTCACTTACAAAGCTTGTGTTCTGTCTCTGCAGGGTATGTATTGTAACTGAGATGCTTATATACTGTAGCGATAGTAACTATAAACATTGTTCAATGTGTTCAATGTCCTTTGGTTTATTTTTTTTAACCATGGAAGTGTTCTTTAAATATCCAGTATTCTCCTCCATGTTGGCCTAATGAATTATCTGCTGTTTGCAATTGCTAATTTGTGATCAGTCTGGTCTTCATAATTCACACACCCCACCCTACCCACCGCCAAATACTGAATGCAGTTTAAGGCTGTAAAAATCCATGGATCATTTTTGTACGTTTGAAAATGTCACTTAAAATACTGTGAAAGGAGGGAGAACATCTTACCATTAGAATATGCGTGTGAGGTTTGCTAGGAAATTAGTATAGTGTATGAACAAGCATCGAGTATGAAGACAAAAATCTGCTTAAATCATGAGCCCAATTTGTTTGTACTGAAGCAGCATACGTCGAAGTTAAGCTTTGTGAGAGCTGCTCATAGCAGCCTCCGGCTACTACACCTTCAAGATACGCCTGCTGGGGCAGGCGGTGGCAGCACGGGGCTTCTTTGTTGGTGCAGAAAGCCTCTTCCATCTTCTCTTCAGCAGCAAACCCACTGATCATGATGGAGGGTGGCCAGCTCTGCTGGGACGGGCTGACCCGTGCCGCTGGGGACATTGTTGGGAAGGGGACCCGCAGGAGCACATCAGTGCGTCTCTGACCAGAAAGCCTCCTGCCCAAAGTCTAGCAGCGCTGGGAAGCAGTTTGCTGGAGGATGTGGACCATATTGTCATGACCAGCGTGTTATAAAGTAGCCTTTGCTAATGCTTTGAGGATACAGTGGATTTCCAGGGAGAGAAAAGTGATGTGTCATAAAGATCTCCTCTTAGGGCTTGCTGAAGGCTTTGGGCATACTTCCATCCAGATACTTTTTTTGTAAGAAGAGGTGAGCAGCAACCAAATCACCGTCCTGGCCAGAGAGAGTTTCCTCTACAGTTTTTGCTCCTTACTAGCTCCCTCCCTCAGAAATCGCTTTCCTGTTCCCTGAATGAGTCCAACTACAGGGTTAATGCAATGCAGAGAACCTGGGAGGCCCAAGTACCCCAAGAGATTCAGCAGACCAAAAAACAAAGGGATAAATGAAAATGCTGCAAAGATTTGTCATAAGCAAATTCATTTCTCTGAGTTTCCACACTCTCAGAGCTGTAGGATTTTTGTCAAGTTAGCTGTAGCAAATGACTACATTAGAAAGGCCCCAAAGAGGGTTTTTTATGACAAAAAGATGTTTCAAGTAATTTAAGTGTTTGTAATTAAGGACAGAAAGATATTAATTACTTTGCCTAAAAACAAAGTCCGAAACACTATAAAAATAGAACAAGAAATATCACGAAAGCTAGGATATTCAAAGTCAGCTTAAGCTTGTGGAAATACCTTTTGGGGAGTAGAGACTGCATAAAACATGTTATATTTGCTTTCCACCATCTCCTCACTTTGCCCGTTTGAGATAAGTTGATAGTTGTGTTAGGTTTTAAACATTTTCCATCTTCTTTTTTTCCTTCTAAATGGAATGACTAATAAACACCTGATCTAACATCTGTAGAAATCGGTGAAACTTTTTTGGCTGCTTTCACCGGGCTTTGGGTCAGGTTAATGCATAATTCTGAAAAAAAGGAGTTATGGAGCCAGATTTATCTCTAATTACATAGCTGGTAGGTGGAAATAGTAAACAGTGGCAGCTACACGAGGATCTGCTGTTACGATGTGGAATTGACAGCCAGGGGAAACATGAGAGACAGGAGGGAAAATCTGGTGGGCAAAAAAGTGATTTCTGCTGATACACTTCTCTGGGGAGAGAATTCAGGAGTTTCTTACGCACTCTTTGAATAGCAAAAAGGTGTCTAGTAATGTTGGGCACCTCAGTTTTGCAATGGTTACACTGACACATTGTGTTTTAGAAAATACTGAATACTGTCCCTCTGAAAATTGGCCCTTTTCAAGTATCTTCATGTTGAATAGCCAAAGTAGGAAGCTGTTAAAAATCACTGGTCAGTTTTGAAAATCTTGCCCATTAAATATATAAAATAATGCAATTAGAAACAGTAAAAAAACTACAATATGCAAATATGAGACACCGTGTAAATTTTAATTATAAAGTCATTTGCACTTTAAAAGAGTTATTTTCATAGTTGTTATGGTTATAGGAATGGTAAAGGAAAATAATTTTTGGCATGTACAGAAGTTCTGAATTCAAATTAATTAAGAAAAGCTCAAAGAAAACTGTGGCTCCCTGACAGTGTAAGTATGACACTGGGCTCTGTGTCAGGAAAACACCCCAAAATTAGGTAGGCATACCTGTTTGCTAAATACTTCAGTTTGTATTTGTGTCAGATGCTAAATGGTAAAGCTATTTCTGTCATGTTTTAAGCAGCACGGGTAGTCTAAACATGTTCAATAAGTCTAGTGACCTTTTCCTGAGTAATGGAAAACTTTCAGCTGTGCCAGTGCAGTATATTTATACCAATATTATTTACAGGTGTTGCCCTCCACGCTACTGCTGCTTAGAACTGTCCCTGAATGAAAAATAAATGTGTCAGGTTTTTAATACAATTAAAATGGCTATAAATGTTCTTAAAAATAGAAATGTATTCTTAGCCATGCTTACTTTAGCTGATTGCTATGTCTTCAGCAACTGTTGTTTCTGTGATGGACTAACAGATAATCTGTGAAATGGTTCTGCATTAAATACACCAATGTGTACCTTAAAGCATGTAGTCAATAATTTGAAGAGAAAGGTTTTGAAATTCATATTCCTCTATTAATTATTTATGTATTTGCAGTCCAGATAATTTTTAAGGACATACTGAGGTCTGCCACTTTCTTGTGATGCATCATGAATATCGCTTATGGAGAATTCCTACAAGCAGCATGTGTGTGGTTACTGCCAAAAGTGCCCCACAAAAGGCAGAGAAGTTGTGGGTTACTGGACAGTTGTAATAACAAAACGCGCAATAACTCAATAGAGGACCAAAAAAACCCCAGTTTTGTGAAGATCAATTTTAATAGATAGTTTGACCTTCTAATTATTCCCTTTGAATGTTAAGCATGTATCACCTGAATCCTATCACCTCAGTCCTAATTTTAGACAGTATTTGTCTTTAACTCATTCAGGCACTGAAAACAATGTGATGGACTAATTAGGGTTAACTGTAAAAGCGATTGAGCTGAGGATCATCAGTGTGCAGGAGATGACACCATCCCTCACATCGCCAGGCTCCCTATGTGAAATAAAATGGAGGCTCAGCCCTCTGCTGAGACTCCTCACAGAGGAAGCATAGTTGCCACCATTGCTTTTGAGAGGTCTCAGAAAGCGATCCCTGAAGGTTGTTCAGCACCTTTGGGCAGGTAGCAGTGTCAAGGATCCAAGTCATAGAACTGAAAATGTCAGAACTAGTTGGTGAAGCTTGTCTGTTACCAGAAGAGATGAGCAGCCGTCAATATTCTTTAGTCACCTACGTGTAAGGCTGGAAAAGTCTCTGTGCTGTTATATAACCTGTTGCTCCATCCCGGAGAAGCAAAACTCTGTTTGGGATGTGTCTCACCCTTGGTTTTCTTACCAGTTCTTGTAAAAGCTGAAGCTTAAGAAGATTCCATGGAGACCTGCGGCATTGAAACGTACAGACATTTTCAGAGGATCTCACTTAAAGCCTCCTTGCTAAAAGTGATGCTGTTTTCTTCCAATGCTACCTTCAGGTAACATGGAGAACAACTGATATTCATAGGATCATAGAATGGTTTGGGTTGGAATGGACCTTAAAGACCATCTAGTTCCAACCCCCCTGCCATGGGCAGGGTCACCTCCCAATAGACCAGGTTGCTCAAAGCCCCATCCAGCCTGGCCTTGAACACCTCCAGGGACACCTCCGTTGCCCCTAATGACATGGTTTCTCTCACACAGACTTTCCCTTCTTTCCCATAATTCTTTTATGTTGCACACTTTCAGTCAAGTCCGCCTGGACTTTTAACTCACCAACTCTTTGTGTTTGAATCCAGTCACTAATTTATGCACTCAGCAAACAATGTTAATTTTGATTGATAGCTGCTGAAGGAAGAAGAAAAAAACCTACACAAAGACTTCTGGATGAAATGAAGAACTTATTTTTACATTGGAGGTGGGGAGGGAGAACGAAGTGCAGTGCCAGGACTTCAGGTTGCATTTATTTCCAGTGAAGTGAATCTCCATCTTTCATAAAGTTTATTTAAAAATAAGCTATACTCAAATCTCTGGATAAAGATGTTAGAAAGTTAAAGTGTACTTAGCTTTCAAACTGTGTTGTCTCATTATCCTAGCTGGCCTGACTTCCAAACTCCCTTGAAAATAGACCTAGTGTTTTTTATTTTTCACATTGGACAGATATCTGAAAGACCTGAATCATCCCTCTTAAGGAAATCATTGCAGATGGAAGGTGGAAATCATTACATCTTGGGGAAGTAATCTGGTACAAGTGCATATCCTTACAAATTTTTCCAGGGAATATTCCATTGAGAAAGAAAAGTTCGCTCTATCAGAACAGGGACCTACTCCCCATCTGTTCCAAAGGGTAATCTGTTCCTCAGACGTCTTCGTGATTACTTTTTATACAAGAATGCGTACTGAAGAGCAACCAACTGGCCAAGTATATGCGTGATGGGATTTACAGTCTCAATGAAGAGCCATAAAGGTCTCCTAAATTTCATGTAGTCCCTGTTCGTGGTATCTGAAGATCCTTCTCTGTTTATATACCGAAGTTAAGACACGTGTGAAGGTGCAGTGCCCAATCCTAGCAGAAAAAGCAGTGTTTATTTTTTATTATTCTTTTATTCCAAATTATGTGTCTGGAAAAGGGGGATTGTTAATGCTTAGTTATTTGTGATTAGGGACCTCATTCTGCTATGCCTTTCTCATGTGTAAAAGAGATATTACCATATTGGGGCAGAGCTAAGATCCAATTTAATGTCTTGTCTCTGAGCCTGATTCAGAGGAAGGTAGGAAAACTCAGATGAATCTGACAATTGGAGGTAAAATTAAAAACAGGAACACAGGTATGTCTTTTATGTTGTTGGGGTTTTGATTGGGTTTTTTTTTTGAGATACTCTCAGTCATTGTAACCATGATTTTTCTGGCGCTCTCTACATGTTAAATTTCTGCTTCCTTTTTCTTACATTTCTCCAAGCTTATAGAGTGCCTTAATATAACTGCACGCTCAAAAGAGCATTTCCACGTCTCAGTTTTGAGCTTCCACTCTTTCTATTGTGTTATTTACTTCCCTTCTGTATATAGCACAAAGAAGATGACAAATATAATAAATAAATGATAATGTACCTGTGTCATTTCCAACCCAAGAACATTATTCTGTCCTTGCTAAGGTTTTTAGTAGATACGGAGAGGCAAGTCCTGGCCTTCCTCATTCTTTTTGGTCTCCTCTAAACGCTGCTGTGATTTTCCAATAACCTTTATTATTATTAACCTACTCAGGGCAGCAAGGCCTCAGTGTATTAGACTTTTTTTATAAACCCAGAACAGGAAAATAATCTCTGAACTCAAGTATATTTTGATATCATGTGGCTCTACTAGTATATACCATATTCCCTAGGAGATGATTCCATTGATTCATTGGAAAGCATTATGGTATCCTGGCCACATCTTCCATTCCTTTTCTTTTGAGCTATGCCGTTGTCTGCCGAGGGCTCCAATTCACAAATATACCATTACTTTGGGAAACACACAGATGCTCTCTATTAAGGACAGTGCATCTTTTAGCCCCTTGCAAAACACAACTCCCTTAAACACAATGCTTTATTATTTTCCTGAACTTCAACTTCAGTTAGAATGCGTTGTGCTCAGGGGTGCAACTTGGTGGATCGGACTGATTATTATAGAGTGTCAAGTAGCCGAAAAGGGACAGCATGGGAAACAGCGTTCTTGCTGAGGAACCTAATTTCCCTTAGTATTTGCCAAAATAGCTTATCTAATTTATGGGGAAACAATTAGATTAATAAGATGTTGCATATTTTTTAAAATCAGTTTCGTAATTGAAGTCACAAAAATATGTCATCCTTCAGCTGAATGACTTTCTGGCTTTCAATTCCTATATTTAAGGGTTTCTTTCTAGACAACCTTCATAATTGACAGGACTTGAACTGCCTAATTCTCTCTGCTTTGGAAACTGGTAGTGCTGTCAAAGTTCCTCATATACCTTGCTAATTAGATACCTGATACAGGGGGCTTGGTTGCCTTGAAAATAAATAAAAAAAAATGCCTTTACAATCTGTGAGTGATTTAAGTCAGACTAAAAAATACTGCTTTTACACAATATCCGATTACATTTGCTGTCACATGTATTTGCACAATACTGTATTTGTACAATATACCATAGTCCGGCACTGCTGCCAAACATGTGAGATCAAATATGGTAAATTACTGTTGTTGTTGAGGTCTGATACACCAGAAGAAAAACACAAGTCTGAAATTACCGAAAACTTCATGGGAAAGAGGAAAGGACTTCCCAGAAATATACTGAAAAACGAATGCTTCTCAGTTTTGAAATGAGCTCTCCAGAGCTTTCCAAAAGCAGATGAATGTTCTTGACCTGACGAGTGTTTATCAACTGTCTGCGTGTCTGCTCGGCAGCTTTGCTCCCTTGAAAATGTTCTTAACCTGAGGAGCTAGGGAGATTGAGGTTTTGTAGTCATCCCTCTAGTAAAGGTTCCCGTTGTCCCAGTACATCTTTGTTCAATAAGAAGTGCGTAAAAGATAGTGGTACTATTATGAGAATTTGGGGGTTATGTTATCAAGAGGATACAAGATAACTCAAGAAATACATATTTGGATGTACCCACCTCTGCACAGTAGAACAGAGAATTTGGGATATTTTTAGTGAAATTTCTTTCAGTTAGAAATGTTTCTAACTTCTTTCACAGTGTTTAAAAATGCCTTTTTACAAACAGAACCAGAAAAGAATCAAATAATACCACAAAGCCAGACAGATGCTTTAAGCTTTCAATTAGTCTCAAAAGAGAAAGCAAAGTTAGCTTTGGAGTAATTGCAGCGACCTCAACTTGATACCTTAAATATCAAATGCCGATCCCTGCTGAGGAATGCAATATCTCTTGATACAAATCATACATAAAATTTTGCTTCCGTTTTTCAATTGCTTTCTAATAATGTCTAGGTAATATAAGTCCTGGCTAACACGAGTGGGAGTTTTAAGGATACAATAGCTGCAGCTGGGAAAACTCACTCAACAGGTTAAAGCCCTGGACGCAGGAAACCCCATATGTCTTTGCAGGAAAGTCTGTTTTACAAGAACCATTGTTCCATTGTTTTTTGAGGAATTGTGGGTTTGTTCTTTGTTAATACAACGCCTGGCACAACTGGTTCTCGATCCCTGATTAGTGTCTCTTCAGTGCTACAGCAATCAAAAAAAAAAATAAATAACAAGAATGGCATTTTAAGGCTCTGGTACTGTAAGTTATTTGTCCAAAGCCACAGAGCGAAGTGATGCCGAGCGAGATTTAGCACACAGGGAATTTCTTTTACCTAGTCTCAGCCTCAGACCATTATTTTGCTTCTCTCTCACAAATGACCTTGCCTGATGTGCTTTGATACATCCCGCGGGTCTTGGCGTGCCACTGCCAGCACCTCTGCTCCTCTGAGTCACTACGGAGGCAATTGGGCAGCAAGCAGCGCCTTCCTTCTAGGTTTGGCGCTCACGAGGAAGCCTTCGGGCATGCAGAAGTAAACCCTGGGAGTCACACGGATGCGTTAGGTGACGGGCAGGCTGGCACTCTTCAGAACTGACAGCTGGGAAGGGCCTAAGCATAGGGCACTTTTTGGCAGGACTCGGTGCAGGCTGAGTACCTGGAACAGAGCTGGTAGCGTGGTCTCGAGTCTAATGACTTTTCTTCAGACAAATATTAAAAAATATTTCATTGTTTTGAATTGCATTCGTAACATGCAGAACAATAATCCATTCAAATGACCAGTCATTAGCCAAGTTTACTGGTTTCAGTCATTTATGAGGGTCCAAGAGTGTGTCGCTGTGTTGTCTGGGCTGTCTTCCTGGGAGGCACCTCTGACCACCTCCCCAAACTTCAGGAGGAATCCCAGAGGTAGGATGGTATTTGGATGCACACCCACGCCTCGCAGCATGTCCTCAACGCGAGTGCTTCGCCTTGTGAGTGTGTGGGCACAGTATTCTGCCCTTGCCTTGACTTCAGATGGTCTCTTATTTCGAAAAATACTTTCCTTAGGTTGGGAGAAGAGAGTGCTGAATGCAGCGAGTATCCCACCTGTCTGACATGATTACTTCCAGCAAAGTCAGTTGAATTATTTGCGCAGGATATGGTCCAGTGTTAAGAAATTCTTTAAAGCACAGGAGCAAAAGACATGTGTGTGTCTTTATGTGCTGGAATTTATCCACTTTCAGGCACAGACAAAGGGAGTGTTAAGGACCATGAGAGAGTCCTGTTAAGGCCGTAGTGTACAAAGGTTGTGAGGCATAGCACAGGGTAGGATGGAATAGGATAGGAAGGGAAGGGAAATAGTCTCAGTCAGGCAAATAGGGTAACTTGTTCAAGTAACTTCTCCAAATCTGTTTGAAGGTGCCCAGTGAACAGGTTGGGGCTTTCTTGAAGTTATAGTTTAAGGAATGAAATTATTATAAAAATAATATTAGAGGTGGGCACAGGCTGCAAATATATTACTTCTTCTGAAAAACCAAACTAATTAAAAACAATTTCCTCTTCTGTTTCTTTGCCAAGACCTATTTTCAGGAGTCTATGCTTCCCCTCAAGCAGCCAATGAAATCTCAGGCACCTAGAACAAATAGAGGCAGTATACTTAGGACTTGGCTGGTTAAAAAAAAAAAAAAAAGGAAATGTTTTTTAAATATTTTGCTTTAAAATATTCTAGATTGTCATTTTTATATTCATGCACATTTTGTTATTAATTTTGGCTGGTAAATGGTTCGATTCATAAAACAACAACTTAACCATTCACCTTTCACATGCAGTTAAACTCAGATCCTGTGTTTCTGCGCTTGCTGTTTTCAGGACGCACACAGGAGCAATTCTCTTTAAAGCTTGGACAATAATGACAGTGTAAATCACGTTCACTGCTTACCCAGTGCTGCCACGCACAGTGAGCAGAGCCACGCTCTCTGCAGTTGTCCTCTTGTGCGTCTGCCACCGGAGTTGCTCAGCTCATCCCAGCCGCACATCAAATTGTGCGACTGGTGTCTGTTCCACGTATGTTCATTTTGCCTTCCCAGAACCAAAAACGTAGGTGGTGGAGCCTCTTGCTCTGCAGAACGGGTGCTAGAGAGATGCTTGGTGATGAGCTGGATTAGCTTGGATTTTTCTAATTCTTCTTTTCATTGTTGTTTCATAATGCACATCTTGCTGTCTGCATGGAAGACAGCGAAGTCAAGAAAGTAGGCTTTTTTGGGTTGTGGCCCTCCTTCTCTAAGTATTTAGGTGATCTGTTGGAAGTCACAGTGGCTCCCATGTGCTGGAAGTTAAATACATACATTTGTCAGATTGACGTTTGAACGGCTGTTTCACTTAAGTAAAGGTGGCACATGTCCCTCATGCAATGATATCAATTCACAGGTTAAAAAATGTAGAACAAAAGATATTTATTCCATGAAATAATTTATAAAAGAAAGGATAAGGAGGAAGAAAACATGAAAAAATTATTGTTAAAAATGCGAAAAGAAATTTCTGTGTGAAGTAAGTTTTAAGTAAAGATTTAAAATCTTTCTCGCTGCGCACTGGGTAAGTGGGCGGCCAGAGGGCGGCACCCGGGGCGGCACCTGGGAGCATCGCAGAAGGGCGGACCCGCTGACCCCCCTGAGTGGGCGGACTGACCGGGCCACCGGGGCCTGCCAGGTTGCTTGGAAGGGGGCTGCTTCTCTACCATATCGGTCAGGTAAGCCATGGTATCTACCCGACAGAGAACCATGCTGTAGGTGACCCTGCTCTGGCAGGAGGGTTGGACTAGATGATCTCCAGAGGTCCCTTCCAACCCTAACAATTCTGTGAATTCTGTGAATTCTGTGAAAAGGAAATGTAATTGTTTACATTTTATTACCAGTAGCTTGTAATGCTTTGCTTTTTTTGTTGTTTCACAAATGACTTCGTCATCACTCAAATGTCTCAAACACGTTTATAGACTCATCTGTAAGGGATTCCCCATCCCGCTGCTATGGGAGCTGCTGGGCAGCCAGCTGAACAGTGGTTGAGTCATTAGAGCCTGGTTGCAAACACATAAATAAATGTAGTTTAGCGTTCTTGTGAGTATGTTCTCTGGACTGAATGTGATATAGCAGTTACGTATGCCCTTACGTGGTTACAGGCTTGGGTTTACGTAAGGAACCGGTTTATATATACTGAATTCTTCAGTAGCGTCTCAACTGTGGAGACACTGCCTTTGACTAAGAAAATGGCAGGTGAATTTAAGTTGGTACGAGTCATTACTGAAGCAGGAATATTTTAAGATACGGGAAGGAGAATGATTTACCACGGGGAAGCTAATCTACGATCTTGCAGCTTGTCAGCCTCTCTTGTGTGAGTGTTGTCAATGTGTGGGAAGATCCCGGTGACTGACTCCCTGGCGGAAACGGGACAAGCTATGTCCTGTGTTGTGCAAGGTCGTGCGTGAGAGGTATACCCCAGCTTGTCCCATGTCAGCCTCCTTGTCCCCTTTTACATGCTTTGTCAGCCCTCAGTTTGGCTAATGCCATTTGGCCTGCCTGCGTTCTCCACACTTCTCAAGAAGTGATGGGAATGTTGCTCAGATGCTTTTAACCACGCTTAGACACATCTCATAGCGCGGCCTTTAAATGCCTCTGTGTCAGTGGTGGGTGAAGTGGTTCCTGTCTGATGCAATTGTGTAGTGCAACAATTAAAACTGTAAATTGTTTTGCTGTCAGCCCTATTTTATGTAAACTTCACATCCTCCCCAAAAGAATGTGAAGACTGCAGAAGGAAACATGCAGGATATGGGAAATACCGCAGAGAAGGTCTCCTCTTGAATTTGTGCATCATCTCTTCAAGTACATGGTTTATGCACTGTTTTCCACCAGCTTCCCATCTTGCTGGTGGCACAGGATGAATACTGTGAGGAGCTGCCATTGGGTTTGCGAAATGGAAGACACCACTGTCCAAAGGACACCCAAGCCTCTTTTTTTTTGCAGGAAATGTAGGCAGCATCATGAATGAAGCAAGGAATTACAGATGGAAAAAGACACTATTACAGATAGGCAAGATGAAGCTGTTGGAGGGGATTAATGCCATCCCTTCCTTTTCTCTGGAGTCACTGCGTAACAGTAGTCAAATACTTGAGCTGAGATACTCACTGGAAACCTCTAATAGTGACTGGAAAGTTTTGGGGGGTTTAGAGAGTGACTCCTGGCTCTCCTTGCAAAAGGTGCAGAGCATGCATGAGGATGCTTTGATCAACTCATCACCTGATTGATAATGTTAAGTAACCTGGACAAGTTAGACCTATGGTGTTTCTGGTTGTGTATTCAAAATCAGCTGATAGTCCTGATAATTTTGATTTTAGTTTCTCACTGTTTCTGTCCCCAGTTGTAAGGCAAAGATCATACCACTACTTTTTATAGGTATGAAAGCAAAGTCACAGTGTTTGTGGTAGACCCAACTACTATAACTAGTAACTAGATGAAAATGCCCATGAAGAGGTTCATCATCTCTCCTCAGAGCACGGCTTGGTCACTTCATACTCTGTAGAAGTTTGTTTTTAAATCCCTATTAACTATCCATTTTGCTGACCTGGCCTTCTGGCCTCTCACGCTCATGGATCTCCACACCTCTCCTTTTCTCTACCTTGCTATTTTGCTCCTCTGCTTTCTCCTTTCACAACTTCCTTGCATCTGGTGGCTTCCAGAGAGGAACTTTGCCATTAGGAGGGAGAACCTCTCAGTTCTGCGCTTGGGACTTCAGCCTTCACCAGCATGTCCCACTTAAGCTACATGGGTTGCCATAGAGGAGCATCTGTGAGGATGGCAGATACCACATCTAACCAGCACAGAGAAAGGCTCGACCACATTCATGGGGAATTGAATCTATCCAGCCCATGCAAGCAGGTTTTTTCAAAGGCTTATAACTTCGCCAAATCTGGACAACTTTTAATAAAAACTTTTCCCCTGCCAAATTTCAAGTCCTTTCTCCAAAACATGGAGGCACTAGAGCTTTTTAATGAAACAGTTATTAAAAACCAAAACAAAACTAGGAATAATAACATGTTTTTCTCTCAGTTGTTCTCAGAAAAGTTGTTCTGTTGTTCTCAGAAATGGCTGAACCAGTTCAGGCTGATTTATTTGTTTTGGAAAGAGTCAGCTGAGACAAACTTTCAGCATGGGAAATTTCGGCCCAACTGGTTAGCCTTTCTCAAAGTTTGGCAAAGTTTAATGCAAGTGAAAATGGTCTTATACTGAGAAGTCAAAGGCAAGCTTACTTATCAGCAATGCTCCTTGCTTAGTATAGAAAAAGACTATATATATTAACTGTGGGTTTTTTTAATGTTTCAGATTCTTTGAGTATATATTGCTCTATAAAGATGCAGTGATGTTTCAGATCGAACAAGTTACAAAGCTTTGCTCAAAGATTGCTCTGACAGAGCCATGGGATCCATATGATATTCCTGCCAATTCAACTTACGAAGATCAGTACTACATCGGGGGACCTGGAGATGAAATTATGGTACAGGAGTGGTCTGACAGAAAACCAGCCAGGAAATGTATGTGCACGCTTTTGTTTCATCTTCATAATAATCATTGTCTCTGCTACCCAGGGAAAAATAAAATTGTTCACGTTTCACCCCAGCCTTCCATCTTTCTATAAAGTTTGCTGGAAGAAATAATAAATGTACTCCATGCACAGCATATGATTTTATTATCAATGCACTTTATTAAGAAAATGTTTCATATCTCAGCAGCATCAAATATGTCCAAGGGACTTGATTGCATTTTGGTCTGTATCATACAGATTTTGGCACAGAACAGCATCATTTTGCATCTGAATCCAGCAGCCTGCATCCAAAGTTTATCTACAGAAGAATTGGCAATATAATTAGGGGCAGATTCAAATTAGTGTGTATCATATTTCTGCTAAAAGGCATAAAAGAAGCAAAGCAGGTGTCAGTGTGTGTCTACACACTAGTATTGAATGTTATCATACAATACATCCGCTACCTGGTTCCGCAGCAATGATGGACATCGTTAATTTGGAGCTAAGTTTTGTTGTCCAGTGCATTAGTAAGAAACCGTCTGCTCGCGAGGCTTAGTTCTGCGCTTGGCAGCTCAACACTTGCATCATAAAAGAAAGTAGGCTGAATTTTCCAAGGTACAGTGTGTTAGGTTTTGGATGCATAGCAATTTATTAGCACCTTGGCTTCAATTTCATCTATGGTTTACCGATGACCCAGACAACTATAAAAATAATTTTAAAGCCCCCATGAAATTTATGGCTTTATTTAGCGAATGCAATACTTATGGTTATAGACGCCTAATACATAGGCTGGTTATGAACCCGAGTATTTAGCCAGGGGAAAATATTTCTTTCTTGAATAAAAGTAGGAAGAATGAAGTAGAAAATGAAGGATAAGATCATTAGACCTCTGTAACTAGGTCGATATATCCTCTGGTATTCTACAAGAGGCAAATTATCACTCACTCCAAGAATTTTGTTTTTCAGATCCAGTATTTTTGGAACTTAATATCCAGATACCTTCAGTTAATGATGTGTGATTTTTATCCTGTTGTATTTTGTATCTCCAGTGCTTTTCTGTATGATCATTCAGAAAAATAATGTCTTAAAGTTGTCTACCCATCCACCTTTCAGCTAATCTTGGCTTGTATTCTAGAAATTATAATTCTGTTAAAATTCTGAAGGTTTCGGTGGAGATACAGGCTACCTTAGTAGCATTACATTTTACCTTATTTTTTAATTCAAAATTCTGATAAAACACTTGTTGAGGAAAAGAATCCTCCATTTGTGAATACTCAAACCCAAACTCATTGACATCAGAATGGTGTTGGTATACTAGGATGCCTTGGAGAGGTACGTTCAAACTTTGCCCAGCTTGCCACCCTTGTTTTAGATACTGTGTGTGCATTTCATGTCACAGCTTATCTATTTCCAGTAATGTGATTCGGGTATAGCATATCACACAATACTGGAAGGACAAAAAGAAAGTATGTTTGATAACTGCTGAGTGGGAGAAATAAGCTTCCCAGGAACTGGAAAAAATCCATAATAGGCATCACTCAGAGGAACTGATTTATGATCACAGTAGGCAATTTTGTATTTTAACCTGATGAGTTTGCATTATCAAGAGATCTGAAACACATGAACCAACTGGATAAAGTGGTGTATGATGGAAGGGATAAAGAAAGATCACAGAAGAGATGCATGGGATAAATAAAAGATTTAAAAGTGAGATTTTAAAAGTGAAGGGTGTTCAAAGGAAACCACCTCGATGGTATTCACTGCAGAAATAGATCAGTGATGAAAGCAGAGGTGATGGCAGAGGACGAGGGGGGAAGAGAACACCGCTGAGATAAGCACGTCATAGAATTAAACTGAAGTTTAAAAAATAGACACATTTGCAACATCACATATGTGGAGGAGATCAGCGTTGAGTGTAGTCTTGTGAACTGGTAGAAATGTTTGAGAGGAATAAGAATTTAAAAAATGGACATGATAATGATGATACGGGTTTTCTGTTACCTTCTGTATTAAACAGAAAGAATGAGTTAAAAGAGGAGACAGAGGCACTGGAGTTGTATTTGGGAATGTTCCTCTTCTTCTGAGACAAACCCTCTGTGCTTGAGACAGTAAGATGGAAAAAGATGAAGCACGGTCATGTTTATTTGGATTAAAGATGTGGCAAGTATCATCAGTGTAAGAATAGCAGTTAAGATTTCAGAAGTCCAAAAGCTGTGGAAACAAGATGCCATGGCTGTCAGTTCTGGTGCAGAGGAGTCCCCACCACAGCAGAAGACAAGTGCTTCTTTGGGTAGGTGAGTGCAGAATTTCCTCTGCACAGGAAGGAGTCGGATGTCCCACATAGTTGGGGGCACTTAAGTGTTTTAGAGTGTCAAAGGCCATGTTGAGGACCAACGTGATGAAATGGTTTTCAGTAAACACATCTTTCAAGTTGTCGGGAACAGAGTGTAAGGTGAAATGTCCCTGTGCTACCCAAGCTGATGGCACCAAAATTTGCGTTCTTGGAGAACGGGGGATTTCATTGCTTTACCGGTGAAGTGAGTAAGTGCTGACATGAAAGTGGCATGAGAGATGGGAGAAATCAGACTTGTGCAGAACACAACTAAATTTGGGACTAAGCAGAAGTGAAGGTCCTTTAGTAGAGGTATACTTGAAAGGTGACATACCAATGCCATGACGGAATCATGATTTTAAATGTGCTTGACACCAACACATGCAGGTTTAAGATCATTGTGGTGTCCAAATTATACCAGTTTTATGGCCTTTCATGGTGTTGCAATGCATATGGGCAGTTCTAGTCTATGGGCTTTGCTTGAGGAATGGCCATCTTTTGGACTGACATCATCGTGACACATTCATTCATTCTCGTCATCTAAAATAATGACGTTTCTGCTTGGTTACAGTGGAATCCTGGGTCGGCGTTTACACAGTCAAAGACTGTTACCCAGTACAGGAAACCTATACGAAGAACTACAGCGTGACAACCTCCACTCGCTTTTTTGATCTACAGCTGGGCATTGCTGACCCCTCGGTGTTTACCCCTCCCAGCACCTGCCAGACAGCCCAGCTGAGGAAGATGAAAGATGAATGCTGATGATGGACACTGGCTGACCCGGGCAAACAAATATTAGCCAAGAGGATGGTTATTAATAGCCAGCTGCTGACGTCTAACCTGATTTTTCAAGCTTATTGTTGCTCTTTTGGGAATTGTAAGTTTTCACTTGAAAGAGAACATAAACATTTAACTGGGTAAAATATGTAACACAAAAGATCTCTTTCATCACATTAATCTGTTCAGTGATGCACTTGCAGTATGATATAGTTACCACTAATAATATTTATAGATACTATTTATTTAAACTGTGGCTGATTTTCTTTTTCCAAAGGTTTCATTATTTATTTTTTCAAGAAGACAAAGCATAAGCAGACTGCAATAATGGCAACATCAAGAAGGAAAAGCTAGATTTTGCTGTTGTTACTTCTGGAGACTTGAGGGAAGGGGAGATATGTCGTAGGTAAGATCTCATCCCTAACCAAAAAATGCCACGTCGTAAACAGTGTACATCAAAAGTATGACAAATCATTCTCTTGGTTCTGTTTTTCTTTTGTTTTGGGTTTTTTTAGCTTTTTTTTGGTTTCAGAAAGCTGGTAGTCTAATGTTTGGGCTGGGTTTTTTGCTTCTGAAAAGCAACTAGAGAAGCTCTGTCCATGTCATGCTAGCTGACATGCAAAAAATCCTCTTCTGTTTCTTGAGAGAATGATGTGAAAGGAAGGGAAGGAGGGAGAGGGACATCCGCCAAAAAGCAAGCCAAAGTTTTCTGGCATCTACTACACTTTGAAGTGTTCCAATAGGGTGCAGTGAGATATTTTTCAATCATATTTTACTTTAGCAACTGCTTCTCAAGGCAATACTAGCTTTAACCTATGCAAAGAGCTTAAGAGGTACTGCACTCCAAATGGCTTTAATATTTCTTAACTCTTTTCAAAAGTCTTTCCTTACTTCAAAATGTATGAAAACACCTTTATGGTTCCAGGTAGAAGTGGAAAAAAGCTGTTCTTAGTACATAATTAGTAAAGACTAAATCAGCGTTTACGCACTGCCTGGCAATCTGGACAGAGAGAAAGGCAGAGCTGTGTGACCGGTGTGGGAAGGTGGGAGGAGGAATGAGAGGGAGAGGTTTTAGATGTCTGCTGTCTGGTGTGACTGCAAGGCACTGCAGTCTAAGCAGAAATGACAATCTTGCTTTCTTTTGCACCCACTCTATTGATGCCTGCAGTATTTGCTGTTCAGCCAGCATTTCAAACCTTATCGTCTCCGCATCCTTTTTCTGGTGGGCAGAGTGGAAGTTTCCTTCAGGGGAATAACTAACTAACCAAAACAAGCACGGGAAGTGCACATATTTTGCTTTAGAAAATTCAAACCAAATCTTCATGCACCTTCAGGCCCTCGGAAGTGTGGAATGGTGATGGGTTTTGCACTTTTACCAAATGAAATTAATTGGTTTGTCCTGTAAGTCTAGACATGCATTTTTTTTAATGTTTGCAAATATGTTTGAAACCAGATTCTTTTCCTCTTACACGTGTTGGGTAGTAGTTTGCTCCAGAAGTTTTTTGGCTGTAAACAGTGCAACACAGGGTAGTTTGGCGTGGTTTTGGGCAGAGTTATCAAGTTCTGTCACTTCCTCGGTGGCTGCTGGACTCTCCCCCCACAAACAGATTTATTTTTCAGGACAACTTTTAGTGAAGAGAAATGATCCAATTTGACAGCAACAGGAAGTCCTGCATAAATAGGATATATAATTTACTGGCCCATAGTACCATGTCTGACAGAAAACTGAAAGCTTGCACCTTTTCTGGAGGAGAGATGCTGGGCAGGCTTTTAGTGCTTTGTATGCTCGTAGCTTTTTGTACATAAGCAAGTGGTACGATGGTTATTTTGCTTTCACAGTTGTGGTCAGAATGGCATTTTACTTTGCCTTGTGGCTAATGAAAGCGTTGACACATACCTGCTAAAATTTAGGTAGTTCATTAAAAACTTTCTCTCTGACATGACCATTTCACTCAAACATGCAAGTGGAAAGAAAGATTGGGTTTCCTTGAATTTAGAGTGCATTTAGTCTGTACTCACCGTCTGTATTTTTTGTGACAATCTAAATGTTAACTGCATATTGTTCTCATTAAGGCAATGATTGACATGCATTTCTTAATATGTCTCGTGTTAGAATCTGGAAAATATAATAAATCTGGCTAGCAAACATGAAGCTGTGGTACTGTATCGTTTGGGATGACTTTGTTGTGGTAGAGCAGACAACCGGGTAATCAGGGTGTTCGTGTTACGTGATATCATTTCTAGCAATAACATTAAATGTTCCTTTAAATATGAATTTGCAAAAGTCTGGTACACAGAAGTGCTTTAAAAATGTTGCCGTGGCATACAGGGCAATTTTATATGGCTAAATACATACCTCTAAAGCAATGCTGTTGTCTGCAAATTCAGTAAAGAGAGTTGTCAAAGAGATGTCAATCAAAAAAAAATTTGGGTTACGTGTTTTAAATCAGCCACAAACCAAATATGAAGCACAAAATGCATATGCCTGTTTTGTTACCTTTGTTATCATTTGCTGCGGTTTGTTGTCACATACCACAAGAGACATTTTGTCTTTATGCAACTATGCCAATGACTCAATACGAATGAGCATAAAAGGACTTCAGAGTAGCCACGGTAGAGTAAATATGGGGCTTTGATATGTGTGATGGTCTGGGGAATTTGTTTGAAACATTAATAATAAATTGGTATGTACATGAGTTGCATTGTATTCTGCTGGGTAACAGTGACAGTACTCCGGGGCTGGAGAGCCTGTGAGACAAAGCTGGTTTTGTGAGATTTCCAGTGCTTCTTGGTTTCATCGGGGCCAGAAATAGTGCAAACATAGACCTGCCTGCCATATTTTTGTATTTCTGCTTGGAGGCTTCGCTGAAAGCAGGATGTGTAGAAACACAACATTGTTTTATTTAAAGTTAACCAAACATTCCTGAACCTCAAAACAGGTTTAGTTTGAGTTTGGGGAGGAGATCTGGGCATTTGGTTCAGTTCCTATTTTAACAGTTTGCTTAACTCTAGTACTGGGGCCAGATTTTGCTGCCTCAAGCCATGCTGCACACCATGGAAGTGCTGCCATTTACCAGGGCATGCCAACTTTCATGAAGAATGTAGGAAGAAATACAATAATCTGTAGTCAAAGTGAATTTTAGTTGAGAAATCTCTTAACAATACAACGTTCTTATTTTGGGACACCCTAATGAAATTCATGTGTTTTCCACCTTGAAGTTCATTTCATTCCAGTGCTCACACTTACTCCTTGCAACCATGCATGTCTTTTCCACCACGTTTTCCTTCCTAATGTCAGCAGAATCCGCTTCCAAACCGGCATTTACAACCTTTAACTTGCATTTCTTGCAGTAGGAGTCCAGCACCTAAATACCTGATGGATCTGATCTGGGCCCAACCTCTACAATTTTGCCAGCAGTCTTATCTCAAGTGCAAGAGCAGTGCCAGCTGTAACCACATGTGAACAAGTGAACTCCAAATAGGTGACCAATGGTGAGAGCAGCATTGGCTTGGGGGGCCCAAAATCCCGACTGATGAGGGGGCTCAGCACGGCTCCTGCATCACATCCTGCATCTCCTGCATCCTCTGCTGCAAACTGGCATGGGAGACAAGCCACAGGATGTTCCCAGGTGACAGAAAGGCACATTGTGAAATCATCAGCTAGTTGCCTACTCCCTATCCGTGAGGAATAAATGTTTGAAAAGGGCACCCACACAAAAAGATGGAGGTCCCTGACTGGAATGATCCCAAGGTCTGCCTCAACTACCTTTCCAGGAGGCTACATGTACAGCATGGGCTTGGGCAAATGTAGATGGAATCTGCACTTCTGCACTTCGGCATAGTAACAAATGAGGTGCGCTTGGAAGGCTCTTTCGACACCTCTGAGCATTTACTACTTGGTAAGGGGAGAGGGAGAAAAGCTTGTGATCCAATGAGTAGTCCCAAAAAACAGCGACAGATATGTAGGATAAGAATGATGAGATGCTGCTATGAAGCTGCTAGGGTAAATTTCCAAATATTACTTTGAGAGCATGCTGGTTTAACATGCTCAGTGGTAAAGATTTGCTGTGGTTTGATGTGGCTGTTTCAGCACAGAACCTGAAACTGTGTGCTGAATGAAATGATGCATACAGTTACAGTGTGATATTTTGTTTGAAGTGAGGACAAATAGCCCAGCAGTGCACATTTTGCAAGCATGAGTGAGCAACCAGTGACCTGCCTGTTTAGCTACAGGGGTATATGTGCCTTTCAGGAGGGGTGCTGCCTCTGAGCAGATACTGAGCTCGTCAGAGGACAGAAGAATTTCTCTTCTCACCACCCCATCCATGGGAACCTGCTTCAGGCTCCTTCCTTTCCCCTCTCTGCAAAATGGGAACAGTAGTTCTGCTTTCCACCTTTCCACCTTTTCCCTTCTTGTCTTCCTGACTGTGGTAGCTCTGGGGCAACTTGATTGCCTCAGCCAGCGGAGGACTGTAGGCATTGCTGCAGTAGCAGAAATGTCACAGAGGGTTCCCAGCCTCTGCCTTCCAACCTATAATAAAATGGCGTGTGTGCGTTATGTGTGTGGGTTTACCCTTTGCACCCCTGCGTGCTCGCTCTGCGCACGGGGTTGTTGCTTATACGCTCAGCACCCGGCCGTCACCATTAATTGGGCTCAGCTCAGGCTTCGTTGACGCCAGGCAAAGTGGCGCACGAGCGAAAGGAAAGGAGAGGGAAGGAAAGCCTGCTGGGCTCCCTCCCCCCCGCCCCAGCCCCGAGTTTTTCCCACGCTTGCCCAGCGCTGATAAATGGCTTTGACATTCCTGAAACAGCAGCAGCTGAGTTGCCAGCTCTGGGTTACAGCCCATGTCACGCTGAAGAAGAAGGTTGGGTTTCACCCTCAGCACTAAAATTATCCTTCGGGCCAGGCCAGGGGCTCAGTTTTGTTTTCTGTGGAGAAAGCATGCCTGCTGCCATCGCCCCTGCCGCCGCTGTCCCAGCCTGTCTGGCAGGGGGTTGTGCCCACACCACCTTCCCCCATCCAGCAGTCTGTGACAGCCCCACTGATGGCCAGTGCTCCTCAACCTGTTGCCACTCTACCCTCTCCATCCCCCCGATCCCCAGGACAAGCAAGGGTCTAGCAGGGACCTCACTGTCCCCACACACAGGGCTGGTGGGTCTTCACTTCCTTGTGGGGCTTGCAAAGGTGTGGGAAAAGCCCTTCCTCTCTTCCCACCACTGTGCCGTTTCAAAATTTACTTTTGATGTGGTTGCTTCAGCTGGTTCCTTTGTTCTTTATATCAGAGCTGCTTCTGTTACTTTGATGGGGCAATTAGTCACTGGGATGCTGAGCTTGGTTTTTTATACCACCCTCTTGGTGCCAGGTAGCAGCCCTTGTTTATTGCTGTAGTATCTCATACTCAGTGACTTGTATAACAATAAACATTCTTGGTGCTGGCAGCAGCTTGCACTGGTAAGAGCACAAGGGGTGGAAATACTCAAAGTAACCATGAGTGACAGCAAAGATACTGTTACTGGTGGCCCAAGTGACTACCAAGTATCATGAGAGTGTTAAAACTCAGGGGAGGGGGCTTTCACTCCAAGAAATACCCCACACCTCTCTAAAGGAAAATCAGGCTCTATGCTGAGCAGCCCATGTTGCATTTACTTTATTAAAGTAATATCTTCTACTAAATCCTGTATGCATGACCGTAGCTCACTCTTGAGCAGTTGCTTCATAGAGGGACAGAAAAACAGATGTTTTCTCCCAGCAT
>NW_009647322.1:0-7321 GCF_000708025.1 Charadrius vociferus | reverse complement strand
TGACTTTTAAATTAAAGAAATGGTATGTAGAAAGTTCCAAAGACTTGTAGTGAAACAAAAGCTATATCTATAAATCAATTTGTTGCGTTAAACTAAAGTTTTTCAACCTTAGAAATTCGACTTTAAAGTAAATAAATAATGCAAATTATCAGAAGGACTGAACTCTGAATAAGTACTCTCAGCAGGCACTCAGCTTTCAAAGATGCTGCTTCTGTTGTGGGCTTGAAGAGGGGCTCTCACCTGAAGTTTGCTACTTTGTCCAACCATACCAATTGAGGTAATGAAAGGTATTGCCTCTTCCTACAAACCTTGTCCTGTCAAAAGGATGGGGCTTCTTTATCTGTCTGTACACTTGGTATTCTGCACATTTCCAAAGAAAAATGATGCTTTATGCCAGCACAGGATGTGTCTTGGTTGGTTGTTTTTTTTTAATCGAATGTGCTTGCTTGAACACAGAGCAGGCTATGAGCAATAACGTAGTGTCCCTTATCATGGGAGAAAGCTTACCCAAACTGATGATGTTTTTACCTGTTTCTGGCCTGCTGGGACATCCTAGGCTGGAAATGCCATTCAAGATATCTATAAGGTTCATGTTCCACGTAGGCGAGAATGGGAGAAAAACAGCAACGAACAAGCAAGGTGAAAAAAGAAGTAACATGAGGCAAAATTGAAGTATGCCAACAGAGCAGTAGCCCAGAAACCAGTCAACCACACCCCAAAGAAAAGAACCCCAAAAACCAGGCACCCACACCCCAAAAAAAAGAAGGAAAAAGAAAAAAAAAGAAAGACAACAAAGACCCATCTTCGCCTGCCCCTTCTCAGTCTGTGTATGGGTTTCTAGAAAAGACATGGGGCACCAAATCCAAATGTAAATGTTCCTAAACATCAGCATTTCTTCTCAGGCAATACAAATCCCTGAAAGACCTCACCAGCTTGATGGGGTACCTGTGGGGTTTGCTCATGTAGGCACTACTCACTCAGTACCTGATGGCCCCACTGGGACCAGTGCAGTGCTTTCACGTGCCCCACAGAGGGAAGGAGGTTTTGGGTGGGCTCCACCTCCTCCTTGGGAAGGAGCCTTTGCAGGGCTTCGACCTTTCAGGCTCACTTCAAGGAAGTACCAAACGTTTGCACCTCCCACTGAAGTGGATTGATTGAGCGCAAAATCATCTCTAGCCAGAGGAAATCAACAGTCAGCGCTTATGACCCTGTTCTTTCCTTTCCAAGAAAAGTTTTCTTAACTGAGCTGCTGAATTTGGACGTCGAAAGCGCCTAACTCCCTTCCATTTAATTGCCACCTTGTGCTAGCTCACACTGCCAGAATGATATTGCACTTAGGATTATTTGTTCCAACAGTCTCACTCTTACAGATGTGGATGAAAAGGACAGATGGCCCCCGTGGGAAACAGGAGGAGAAATAATCAGAGGGAGAAGTCCAGAACGATGCAAGGCAGGACGTGTTCCCGTGCACCTGCCGCCTTTCCCATCACACGAGTCACCCGAACTGGCCTTGCAAAATGGGCAATCGCAAAAACTGAGCCACAGGAAGCAAAGCGCTATTGCGCTTCAAAGATTGGGGCTAAGATTGTCTATATTAACCTAGCGCTTGCATGATGTCAAACGTGTTGCTCACTAATGAAATCGCCCTCTCTGGAGGACCTTTTTTAAGAGCAGAAGGAAATGTTGGATATTGCCTCCACAGCCAGACGCGTCCCAGCCAGCCAAAAGCACCAGGCAAGGGCGGCCAAGCACAATACATCTTTAAAGCTTCCTCCTTTATTTCTACAGCAGCTGCCTGAAACAGGGCTGTCAAAGGGCTTTAGAGGAGGAAGACATGTGGCATGTGTTTGGTCAGGTGTCTCAAGTGCTACAATGAACTTTGGGCCACCTGAACCCGAGGGTGTGAGCAGAATCGTTGCACACAAGCGCTGTAAACAGCACTCGCTTTGTACTGAAACCCGTCACACTGAAGTGCCCTGCTGCGTAACAGGAGTTCATAGGAAAACATTTGGGATGAGATATATACCCAAGATCTGGCCATCAATGGCCACAGTTGCAAAGAAAAGAAAAACAAAGTCAAGAAATTGTTGAAGAAAGAAAAAAGCCAAGTAACACCTGCACTTGCAAAAAAATATTTCCATCCACATTGGCGAAGAGACATGAACGTTTTTGGGGTTTTTTTTGATGTGGCAGTCAGTGGAATTATCTAGGAATTTGTTACTTCCAGTCTGGATCGCCACTAGATACAGCACAGTACAGGAATGCAATTAGCACAGCTAGAGCTAATTATTTCAGGACGTGCTAGTTCAGCAATCATTTGCAAAAAGGAAAGCATGGTCTCAAAATGCACCGGCTATGTTTGTTTTCAAGCCTAACTCAAAACATCGGGTTTAGCTTGGAAATTCCATATAGTCTGAACTCCGGGCTACTGACAGACTGTCTTTTGCCTCAAAGCCCTCTGGACAGGGGCACTCATGGCAAGGCAATTCGTCTCTAGCCTCGTTCTGCCTGCTGATCCATCAGATCCACGTTTGGACACATACGAGGGCCTGTCTCATCACACGGAGCTGGTACCGAATGCTGAGATTCTTTAACTGAACAGACATAGCCTGGCAGCTTTCTGCACTCACTGCACCAGTTCTGGAAACTGATTGATGACCACCTGTTTGCTAGAAGAAACTTCCCACAGTTTCTTTCATTAATTAAAACAAACAAACAAACACAAAGAAAAAAGACCACAACTGAAGTTCCTTTGTACCTAAATAAACTCATCTGCAATTTCATCACACCAACATTCTCGGGTGGTTTCAGACGAATGTATAAAAAGCAAACTCCCCAGTTCTTCTTTGCAGCTGTCTTACAGGTGCATTGGGACCCTCTTAAAGAGAGGCAGTTGCCTTTTAGTGTCGGACACCCACCTGGCCAGCCAACCCCTTACCCATCTCAGCATTACCAGCAACAACCTTCCTCCTCACTAAATGCCTGCACAATTCATTTAAAAAAAATCATCAGCAACCTTTATTTACACTCCTGGAGAGTAATGCGTACCCCCACAGGCAGCAGTGCCACTAACTGCATGACGTTGACACACCAGTGCTTCATCTCCTGTAGCTTTTCCAGTGTCTGGGCTGATTTGATGGTTTCCCCAAGGTAACTGCCAAAATGGAAGCTCAGTTTATGTCAGCTTTGGATATTTTTTTCCCTAGGAGGCAGACATCCATGGTGAAAGGGACTCATGGGCAGAGCCCCCCCACACAGCCCATCCATTGCCCAGCCAGCTAGGGGAGGGCTGGATCTGCCGGTCGTGGCTGCATGGAGCTGGACTCCAGCAGGCTCCTGAAGGGGGAAATACACCTTAACACATCTCTCAGGCTTCAGCTCTCATGCTTTGGTGTCACCAAATGGATGAAATACTGAAGGTCATGGTCAAGTCTTTTGAATTTAGATTGCAGAAAAACATTGTTCAAGATATCATAGAATCATAGAATGGTTTAGGTTGGAAGAGATCTTAAAGATCATTTAGTTCCAACCCCCTGCCATGGGCAGGGACACCTTCTACTAGACCTGACTGCTCAAAGCCCTGTCCAACTTGACCTTGAACACTTCCAGGGATGGGCCTCCACAACTTCCCTGGGCAACCTGTGCCAGTAGCTCACCACCCTCACAGCAAAAAATTTCTTCCCAATATCTATTCTGAAGCTACCCTCTTCCTGTTTAAAGTCTTCCTGGTTTCTCCAAAAGATGCATTCATAGGGCACATCACATTCTGTATTTCATGGCATGCACGAAGCAGAAAAAGATCTCATGGTACAGACCTAAGGCCCGCATACTCCCTACCAGCTGAACCTCTGTCAGAAGACACATCCCCTGCATCAATAAACCCCATGTGAAGAACTGCAGGGTAGAAATAGGTAACACAACGTCAGGTGGAGCACCAGGAGTTGCTGCTACTGTTTGGAAACATTAGAGTAGGCAAAGGTTCCTGGAGTCATGAATAGGTCACAGGGTGACTATGAGCCACAGATGCAATGCAGGCAAATGCCTTCTTGTGTGTCAGGCAAGGTATTTCCAGAGGAAAGGCAAGCATTGTGCAAAGCCCGGGTGAGAACTCACCTGTGCCACTATGGACATGGGAGGAAAAGAGTTATTGAAGTGCAAGGAAAAATATGGTAAAGAACACAAAACAATTCAGGACTTCTTTCCAAGCAGACAACCTCACCATAAACAACAGTGTTGTAGCACGTGTCACTTGGTGCATTGGTAAGGAATGGTGAGGAAACCATGCATGCTTTCTGCGTCTCCACAAACTTCATGCAGGACAAACCAAAACCCTTTCTTCTACCTCTGGCATCACCACAACCAAGTAAATATATAGGGTATAAAAGCCCCCCCACACACACTCTGTTGGGTTTTTTTGCATAGCCTGAATGTACATATGAGTTTTGGCACAAAGGTACAAAATGACAGGAACAATACCGTCCTTACTCTTTCAGCACTCAAAATACTAAATCCTAAAGGAAAATGAGATTTGCCATAGGTTTATATAAGATCTGAACAGCTTCCCACAAAGCGAGGCACTCAAAAAAACTCTCAGAAAGTCACAAATGAGCTGTGGAGGTTTCACTCCATGGCCGAAGAGCTTTTTCTTTCCCATATAAACACAGCCAACTCTGCAGCTTGGTTTCAGTGGGAGAAGGGGATGCGATGGCAACAGCAGCAATGGGCTATTTTGCCTGTTTGGAAGTGTCATCATTTGCCTGTCAGTGCTTTGGGCACAGATCCAAAGGTTCTAGCTCTGAAAATGACCAGCCTTTCTACCACACCACTGTAACATCTGCTCACTTGTTTTCCAAAGCCTGTGTTATTTCTATGGCAGTCTGTTGGCACCGTCCATCCCGGCCTATGGCTCTGGTTACACTTTGGCTTTCCTCCAGGCTGCTGAAACCAACCCACATCATCCCCCTGGAAAAGGCTTTGTGTCCCTGGTCCACCTCACCGAGTGGCCTCATGGATGTTAGCTCCCAAGCAGAGAGGGGACAGCTAAAATGGGTGGTCTCTGGGCTGCTGGGTTGGTTTCTGCCATGGCCTGAGAGAAAAGAACAGCACAAAGTTTGTTTTTGGGAGCCAAATGGCAGAGGAGGTGCCAGGGACACACAGCAGCTGGGCCCAGTGCATGGCCACCAAGGGCAGGGGCAGTCCTCTGGGCCTCCTGGGCACAGGGACTGCCTCAGGGCCAGCACCCCAAAGACCTTCCTCTGAAGGATGCTGGGGGTGTGGGCAGTACGCAGGGCTGCACAGGGTGGGGCATAACCCCCACGTCACTGTGCCACCACCTGGCAACGCAGCAGTCACAATGCCCCAAGGCAGGATAAAGGGGACATCCTCCCGTGTTCCGCTGCCAGACCTGGCCAGGGGGCAGCCTGAAGACATCTGAGAGGAAGTTCTTGAGGAGCTGGTAGAAATACTTGGAGGGGGTGAGGGAGGAAGATCAGAGGATGGGCGAGACTGCTGGAGGTTCTCTGCTGCCAGATCAGTTCCTGGCAGGGCCACCTTCAAAGCTCATCTGATGGATGGAAATCCTGCTTCACCCTTTGGGAAGCAAGCCCCTGAGGAGATGAGAAGAAACACCAACCCCTGGAGGTGCCCAAGGCTATCTGGCCTTTTCAGCTGGGTAGCGGTGGTAAGATCATGGGAATCCCTTCTTGAGGAATGCTGCAGAGTTCACCATCTTCATCCTCTGGAGACCCAGTGGCAGCAGCCATAAGAAATGGGATACAGAGAAGTTGCAAGGAGTCCCAGTGCTTTGGAGCACCTACTGGTGTCCTTCCAAGCGTGGGAAGGATTCTTGCCCCCAAGGTCCATTAGGACACGGCATTCGGGCATTCTCGTAGACCTCTGAGATGGCTCGAGGTTGGAGTAGGATAGGGCTTGGGCTTCTCCTAGGAGGTGTGACCAGGTCATGGGGCGAGGAAGCAGGTCTTGCTCACATGCTCAGGGAATAGCCGATCGCCAGCTCTGGGGTCAGGAAGGAATTTTCCCCCGGGGCAGATTGGCACTGGTCCCCGGGGGTTTTTTGCCTTCCTCTGCAGCATTGAGCATGACCACTTGTCAGGCCTCCTCTGGTCCATTTAGGCTAGGTTACTGCCTGCTGCACATGCAGCACGAAGATGGCCTCTAGTACCCTGCAGCTGGGGGAAGGAAGGCTTTTTCCCCCCGACACAGTGGGCTAGCCATTGTGTCCAGGGCTTTTTTGCCTTCCTCTGCAGCACTGAGCACAGCCCCTTGCCAGGGCTCCTTTGGGCCATTTTGGATAGGAGCCTGCTGCTAATGCTCCATGAAGGTCTCTCTCAAGCCCTGCATATGGGGGGGAAGGAAGCTTTCTAGAGTGCAAGGGTGGGTCCCCAGGGGTTGCTTCTTGTCCTCTGTAGCACTGAGCACAGCCCCTTGTCAGGGCTTCTCTGGGAAAACGTATGGGCAAAAACTATGCTTGTCATCTCTGAGATGGCTCGAGGTTGGAGTAGGATAGGGCTTGGGCTTCTCCTAGGAGGTGTGACCAGGTCATGGGGCGAGGAAGCAGGTCTTGCTCACATGCTCAGGGAATAGCCGATCGCCAGCTCTGGGGTCAGGAAGGAATTTTCCCCCGGGGCAGATTGGCACTGGTCCCCGGGGGTTTTTTGCCTTCCTCTGCAGCATTGAGCATGACCACTTGTCAGGCCTCCTCTGGTCCATTTAGGCTAGGTTACTGCCTGCTGCACATGCAGCACGAAGATGGCCTCTAGTACCCTGCAGCTGGGGGAAGGAAGGCTTTTTCCCCCCGACACAGTGGGCTAGCCATTGTGTCCAGGGCTTTTTTGCCTTCCTCTGCAGCACTGAGCACAGCCCCTTGCCAGGGCTCCTTTGGGCCATTTTGGATAGGAGCCTGCTGCTAATGCTCCATGAAGGTCTCTCTCAAGCCCTGCATATGGGGGGGAAGGAAGCTTTCTAGAGTGCAAGGGTGGGTCCCCAGGGGTTGCTTCTTGTCCTCTGTAGCACTGAGCACAGCCCCTTGTCAGGGCTTCTCTGGGAAAACGTATGGGCAAAAACTATGCTTGTCATCGCTATGTGTCCTACTTCTGAAAATACCCCACTGAAACACACACAAACATACTAAAAATTCTTTATCTTATTTCTCTTCTTCTCCTTCATCATCACCTTCTCCTTCATTTTCACCTTTCTCTACATTTCCTTCATCATCATCTTCTTTATATTGTCTTCATATCCATTACCGCCGCCGTCTTCCCTTCTCTTCTTCATTGCCATTGCCATCGCCCTCTTCTCTTCT
>NW_009647321.1:1297-6049 GCF_000708025.1 Charadrius vociferus | reverse complement strand
TACTCGTTCAACGAGAAGAACTGATGCGTGCATTTCTGTCTTTATTTCTGTTTAGTTCAGCTGCAGAGCCACCACCAGATTTGAAGGAAATAAAAAATAAAAAACCCGATTCGGGTGACATTTGCAGCAGGCTGAATGCACGGACTCAGTGTTGTGAACCAAGACAAACTTTATTAGCATGTGCAGCTATTATATAGTTACAGATACGGATCTCAACTATGCAGCCAAACAGGTTGTTTATGTCCTTTGCACTCTTCATTCCTCACAACATCCAATCCTGCACAACCAGTGTTCTGGTCGTGCTCTTTTCCCATACACACACACACAGAGCTGTGTACTTTTGAGCTCCTGTTATGGTCTGGCTGAGATCCAGTTCTACTTCTTATCATGTCTTCCTTAATTGCTTCTCGGGGTCATTAACTGCTTCTCAGGCCCATCTGTGATGCTGCTACCTGCCTTGCATTCCAAAGTGCTGCTACAGACAGTGTCAAAAGCCTTGTTGAAGTCAAGGTAGGCAACGTCCACTGCTCTCCCCTCATCTACCCAGCCAGCCATGCCATCACAGAAGGCTATCAGGTTCGTCAAGCATGATTTCCCCTTGGTGAATCTATGTTGACCACTCCTGATAACCTTCTTTTCCTCCACATGCTTAGAGATGACATCCAGAATGAGCTGTTCCATCACCTTTCTAGGGGTGGAGGTGAGGCTGATTGGCCTGTAGTTTCCTGAGTCCTCCTTCTTGCCCTCTTTGAAGACTGGAGTGACATTGGCTTTCCTCCAGTCCTCTCTCTTCTTTTCACTTTGTTTCACTCACAAACTATCTATGTAAATTAAAACAGATTGTGGATGAAGGGTAAAAAATTTTCAAATCATTCTGAATAATACATATACATAAAAATAAAGCAGAAAACTCTTTTTGCCCTGGGTTATTAAGTTTTCACAAGCTGGCATTTCCTCATACACAACAGTAGCTGCATCCCAGGCAGATGAATGCTTTGCCTTTCAAATTGGACTTATATTTACAAATGTTTCTAAAACAGATTTTATAGAAGGATAAAGTGATAAATTATAAAAAAATCTACTGATTTTTTAAAAAATCTTACTCTTACTTGAGATGGAAATGATTTCTTAAGTGACCATTTTTATTTTTAGACGTCATCTGTCTTCCATCTTCTCAGTGGTAATATAAGTTTGTCTTTTTTATCAACTTTTTATACTTGTATCTCAGTAAAATACTTTGTATTCCCCTGCACCTCTGGGGGCGAAGAGGTAGAGAAAATCAGGAGTAAAGTTAAGCCTGAGAAGAAGAGAGGGGTGGGGGGAAGGTGTTTTTAAGATTTGGCTTTATTTCTCATTATGCTACTCTGATTTGATTGGTAATAAATTAAATTAATTTTCCCCAATTTGAGTCTGTTTTGCCTGTGACAGTAATTGCTGAGTGATCTCCCTGTTCTTATCGAGAAAGGCTCGTACCCACGAGTCTTTCGTTATATTTTCTCTCCCCTGTCCAGCTGAGGAGGGGAATGATAGAGAGGCATTGGTGGGCCCCAGCATCCAGCCAGGGTCAAGCCCCCATATATTTTTAATCCTAATAAAAGTATAATAGGAAATACATGCTACAGTTGATGTAAAAATGTCTTCTGGAATAACTATAATAATATTTCCCTGAAAAACTACCTGAATTTCTCAAACAAAATACGAAGGAATAAAGGCCGTGGTGATTTATTAACTGAAGTTAGGGTAGCCATTCACAGGCAACTTCATAAACCTCGCTTCATTTCATTAACTCATAGCTGGGAAAATTGAATTTTGTAGGTCTTTGTTTTTCAATGTCATTTTACTGTGTATTTTCAAAAAAAAGTCTCCCACATTTAAGTGGTAAAATTACTGAAAAACATTGCAAATAGCACCACATCTATAGTGAAAAGATTCTCAACTGTGAGAATCTGTGTGAGAAAAGTTGCAGACTCCACCAGAAGTGTCCTTCCAGTCAGCGGGGACCTCCCCAGACTCCCAAGACCTTTGGTAGATGATCAAGAGAGGTCCTGCCATAACATCTGCTAGCTCCTTCAGTACTCTGGGGTGAATCCCATATGGCCCCATGGACTTATGAACATTGAACTGCTTACAACTGATCCCTATACAACAAAATGGAAAGTCATTGTTCCCGCACTTGAGGTCCTCTGACTCAAGGGACCGGGCAGCCTAAGGTCTATCAGTATTATTAAAGACTGAGGCAAAGAAAGCATTGAATGCCTCCACTTTATCTTCATCCCTATTTGTCAGTTGACCATCTTCAGCAGATATCGATTCAATACTTTCCTTAGACCTCGTCTTGCTATAAACATACTTAAAAAAACCCTTTCTGGTTGTCTGACACAACACTAGCCAATTTCAACTCTAGTTGAGCTTTGACCTTTCATGTTTTCTCCCTGCACGTATGAACCACAGCTCTGTAATCTTCCTGCAAAGCCTGACCTTGCTTCCAGAGATTGTACAATTTATTTTTCCTCTTGAGCTCCATGAGGAGTTCCCTGTTCAGCTGAGCTGGTCTTTTGCCCTGCTTGCTTGACTTTTGACACAAGGGAATTGCCTGCTCCTGTGATTCTAAAAGGTGGTTCTTAAAAACTGACCATCACTCATGGATTCCTAAGCCCTCAAAAGCTGGGGCTTCAGGACACTGCTAACTAGCTCCTTGAGTAGCTTATCCAGGGTAGCAACTCTGCTGATCTTTTTTCTCATTACACAGAAAAAATTAAACTCAACCATTTCATGATCACTGTGGCCAAGAAAGCCACCTGCCATCACATTTCCTACGTGTCCTTCTCAATTTATAAATAACAAGCCTAGGAGGGCATCTTTCCTAGTTGGCTCAGGGAGTACTTGTGATAAGAAATTATCTTCAACTTACTTCAGGAATTTCCCAGATATTCATTATTTCTGAGTATTAAGGCATAAAAATAAATAAATATATATAAATATAAATATATTTCAGGATTTAATTAAACCAGAATAATTTTTTTTTGCATATTAATTCAGAGGTGAATAATGATAGAACACTAAAAAGGCAAAAGAAAAAGGCTGTGAGAATTTTGGGGGTTAGTAAAATTCACTGCTATCATTCCTTACATTACTCAAGGGCTTTTATTGAAGCTAAAATGGGAGGACAAATCTTCAGTTTAAAAAATATGAATTCAATGTAGTTGAACACTACTATAAATATATTATACAAATAAGGAATAAATATTTTAATTGGGACTCTGAAAATAAGACATAAATGTGTTAGTTCTTGTCTGTCCTTGCTCTGATCAATGCTTCTATTTTTCAGGCCATCAATCCCACCAAAATGACATTTTGAGTAAGGACTTCTTGATGTGAAACTTGTTAGCTCTAACATGAGCTAATTCCATATCTCTTTTTTCCCAAAGGCTCCCTAACTTAAATGTTATGTGTTTAGCATGCCTATCTCTCAGCTGAGGAAAAAGGTTATAACTTACATTCGTTTCCTTTCATTTTATAAAATTAAAATTATTCTGTTGAAAACAAATCTTTATAGAATATTATTTTTAATGAAAAGAGCGAAATTAACCTGTAGGCATTCTTAAAATATTCCAAATGGGAAAGGCATATAATAAGAAATTAAATATATTTTTTTCTTTTTTAGCATTATGGTTCCATTCAAACCCCTGCCCGCGTGTTTTCAAAACTATGATGTGAGAGCAAGAGCATAGACCTATAGAATCTATCTCTGGAAGTAATGCTGCAACATTTTTATTACTCTAGTGTTTCTTTTTTTCTCTTTTCTTTTTTTAAATAGCACACAATCTGTCATAGTAATGATATGACATTCCAATCACTTTTACTCAAAAAGCAGTCAAAACTCTCAGAGGGCAGATTTTGCATAAAACTTGTGTGAGTACCTCAGGACCAATAGCCTATGGATGTTTGGGGGTTTTTTTTCAGTTCTCAAGATACTTTTTTAGCTAAATATGTGTACCCAATGCACTGGAAGAGTTACTGCACTAGTGAATACCTGTGGTGGGTTGACTCTGGCAAGCAGCCAAGCACCCACACAGATGCTCACTCACTCCCCTCCCCTCCCTCAAGCAGGATGAGGAAGAGAAAAGGAAGAGCAAAAGCTGAAATCTCATGGGTCAAGATAAAGGCAGTTTAATAGGTGAAGGAAACAGAGAAAAGAAAAAGTCACTCACCACCTCCCACAAGCAGACTGATGCCCAGCCAGTCTCTGAGCAATGGCCCCCTTGGAAGCCTGCTCGTGTTATTAGTGATGTTTTCCCACTCTCTAAGCAGGGATAAATTTGCAGGGATTATTCCCCAAGGGATAGGTTGTCCTGCTTGCCCAGCCAGTCTCTGAGCAATGGCCCCCTTGGAAGCCTGCTCGTGTTATTAGTGATGTTTTCCCACTCTCTAAGCAGGGATAAATTTGCAGGGATTATTCCCCAAGGGATAGGTTGTCCTGCTGTTTCCCAAACAGTATTTCATAGGGACTGATCATATTCTTCAATCTCAGTTGTATCCTGACCCTCAAGAGGGCTAATGGAAGGGCTTGTGGCCACTTCAAAGATGTTTCTTGACATATTTTACTGACTTGTCTTTTTAATGTCAGATTCATCCTTTCTACCTGTCCGCTTGACTGAGGCCTCCACGGCGTATGGTAATCCCACTTGATACCTAGGATTTCACTTAGCTGATGGATCACATCTGCCACAAAGTGTGGACCCCTATCCGATG
>NW_009647321.1:0-847 GCF_000708025.1 Charadrius vociferus | reverse complement strand
AAGAAGAAGAAGAAGAAGAAGAAGAAGGAGAAGAAGAAGAAAAAATTGGCTGAGAGATGAACTGTGGCCACAGAAGAAGAAGAGAAAAAGAGAAAGAAGAAGAGAAAAAGAAAAAGAAGAAGAGGAAAAAAAAAGGTGAGCAGCTGAACGCGTTTTGGGTCATGCGCTATCATGGGTAATAATTTAAGTTATGAAGAGCAAGCTATCTTGAAGCTTTTCCAACATTTCCTTTCTACGAGAAGACTTAAATATGACCCTGATATTTTAAAGAAATTGCTTTTATAGGCAAAAGAAACGGGCATAGTGAAGGATATTTTCCAGAGGGCAATATGGGATAGTCTTGGCCAAGAATTATGGAAAGATATCACGTCTGGGAGAAAGGATTTGTTGCCTCTAGCAACGTTATGGAAACTGCTTAAAGATACAGTAGCAAGTATGCGAGCAGAGAAAATTGTGTCATTAGAAGCACGTGCAGCTTTTTCGGATACCGGGCAAGACCAGGACAGGGCAAGGGAGGTACAGAAGGTAGTGCGCCGTAGAGTCCGCATGTTTGACGACCCCCCTCCGCCCCCCATGCCTATGCCCGCGCAGCCACCACCGCCTCAGGCTCCTCCTGTATAAGGAAAAGAGCTGCCTATGCAACTACCCGATCCTCTGCCTGAACCATCGGCACCTCCGTTGGTGGGTTTTCCTGACGATACTCCAGAGGCATTTGCTCCGCCACCTTCCTCTCTAGAACTTATGGAAAAAGACTGGCATATTCTGGTTTCAAATCAAGACATAGACTGGCAGTTGACAAACTTACAGCAACGCTTAGAATGATTGACGATGCCGCAACAGAAGGACA
>NW_009647320.1:4534-5365 GCF_000708025.1 Charadrius vociferus | reverse complement strand
CTTCTTCCCAGGCTCAACTTCACTCTGAATTTTCTCTACCTCCTCCCCCCTAGCAGTGCAGGGGGATGGGGAATGGGGATTGAGGTCAGTCTATCACACGTTGTCTCTGCCGCTCCTTCCTTGTCACTCTCTTCACCTGTTCCAGAGTAGGGTCCTTTCCATGGGAGACAGTCCTTCATGAACGTCCCCATTAATAGCACTAAAGAACCAGTATTGATCCTGATACCAATACAGAATATGAAAAGATTATATTCAGCCAATTCTATCAGTAGGAAGCTGTGCACTCCCAGCAGTGGACAGTAAATGTCAGACACTGTGAGTGCTACGGCTTCAGGACGAAGGGAAAGCCTCAGGGGCCCAGTGCCAGGGCAAGAAGTTCTCAGGATGGCAGCCATCAAGGGAGAGAGCGAACTTCACAGCAAACCTTCCAATTTACACTGAATGTGACATTCATGGTATGAAATAATCCTGTTGGCCAGTTTGGGTCAAGTGCCCAGGTCTCGATCCTCCTCATTCCTGCACCTGGCAAGCTTGAAAACACTGAGACCTTGAAACTCACAGACCATAGCTGGCTATAAAGTAAATATTTTCCCAAATTCAGACACTGGAGTCTTCCAAAAGTGCAGTCTTCACAAGTATTAGAAGAGAAATTAGTCCTGTGGCGCTCAAACCAGGACAATGGGGAAGGAAGAAAAGTAGGAGACTGAAAAATAGCATGGTGCAAGCTACGCCATTGTGTGTAATATCCTCTCTAACAGTAATGCCAAAGGTAGGAATAATGCTGGTGATAATGCTATGATGAGAAGGGTTCCTTACTGTGTATCTTAAACT
>NW_009647320.1:0-3725 GCF_000708025.1 Charadrius vociferus | reverse complement strand
GGGTCCGGTCGGTGCGCTTCGCGGCGGTACTGTAATCGCGTTTTTGTCTTTTCCTTTTGCTGTTCTGTTAAATTGCACTCTTTTAACCCACGAGTTTGGCCCTGTCATTTTCTTTTTCCACGACTGTGGGAGTTGTGCGAGCGGCTGCGTGGGTCTTTTTCATCACAAGAAGTTTTCCAGTCTCTCTCATAAAAATATTTTTCTCTTTGGGCTACAATCAGTCTTAACGTATTTGACAAAACATGGATATATTTATACTCATTGTAACATTGTAATTGTTTAATTATTTGCCACTCTTGGATTTGCATAGCATTTCTTTCTCATAAAAAATAAAATGCTTTCTGTGGGGTTTTTTTGTTTGTTTTGTTTTTAAGAAAGCATTGCTCTTTCAAAAGAAAGTACCCCCACACACACCCCCTCCCTCCCCCAAAATCTCCCTCTCTGTAACTCCTGTAGGTCAAAGAGGCCCCCTGCTCCTCATATGTGCAGAAACTAGCAGGCCTATAAAAACTTGATGTGAGTCAGCACTGCTCTATAAAAGGTCAACTACAGCTGAATCAAGCTACTCTTAAAAGGCATCTACCACAGAGAAGAAATATGAGAGACAGGAACAGCATAAAAAAGGATAGGTATTAGAGCAAAAGACAGAAGGCGAAGAACAGAAAATTCTCCCAAGCCTTAATACTTTTTCACTAATATGTTCAACAATGCCCATATACCCTACACAGGCTGACTGGCTAAGGTCAGGTTGATCTTAGCTATGCAGAAAGAAGCGTCTGTCAGCTGTGGCACATGGCAGATGGAGAACGCTTACCAGATTTCTTAAAGCCTTAAATTACTTTATTGTTTTAATTTAGAAATTGATTTGCTATGTGACATTAGAAGCCCTAATACTGGCACCACATGTTGCAATGAACCATCTTACACCTCTGGGTGACAAGATAAGAATGTTTTTATGATGTGTGTATATTTTGCCATACTTGGATTTTCAAAGATAATCAGGGTCAGCCTTATTTATTTCAGGCCTCCTGCCTCTTTATCTAGACTGCACTATAAATATTATTCTGTCAATACTGAAACTATTGGGTTTGACATCATTTGCTTATGTGGTGGAAAGGAAAAAAAACAGCTTTATTGCAGGAATTATGACAGGAGGTCAGAACAGATGAGTGGAATAGTCCTTCCTCTCCCTCAGATCTCTGTTAGATAGTTGGCAGTGTTTCTTGGTGGAGCTTCACCGACATCAACAGTTATAGCACTCATGACTCAAAAGTTGAGCAAACAGCTAACATGTTAAGACAAAAATAAGGTATGTATGAAGCACCTGTTTAGAAGCACCGCTGAAAATGATTTTAGGATATACTTTGTAACAAGGGTATAATTATTAGCTTTAATGATAATGATAATACTATGCTCATCTGTTGATTTCTCAGGGTCTCAAAGACTCAACAGAGTCATTACCTTAAGGACTCAGTCCTTAATAATAGGATGGGAGTCATGAATATCTGTGCACAGGGGTAATCTTTAGGACTCAGTCAAAAGGTTTTAGTCAAACAACATGGCAGGCAATAATCATTATATCCATTTTACAGATACACTGAACTGTCCTTCAAGTGAAAAAGGGTGACATTCTGCTGCCAATATTGTCAATGGGAAGCTTGTCGTTGATTTATAATGCAACATCCTGACATATTTCTCAGCTTTAAGAATCTAAGTAACATTGCCTCTGCATCTTTATATTCTGGCAAATAAATGTGTGTTTAACAAAGGTAGCTGTGTGTGCAATATTATACTGGGGCATCAGCTTTAATTCTTAAGCAGACATAAATCCAAATATTTTTAGAAACATTTTCAGCTGTGATCCAACAAGATCTGCAAATCTTACAGATGCTCCTGCTAGCAAGCAGTTATAAAGTAACCCCACCCCCCAAAATTTTTTTGATAGTATTTTCTTCCTTATGTTCTTTTGTACTGGGTTTGCATGGCAAGGCTTTGGTTGCGGGAGGGCTATAGGGATGGCTTCTGTGAGAAGATGCCAGAAGCTTCCCCAGTGTCCGATAGAGCCAATGCCATCTGGCTCCAAGATGGACCCTCTGCTGGCCAAGGCTGAGCCAATCAGCGATGGTGGTAGTGCCTCTGTGATAACATATTTAAGAAGGGGGAAAAAAAACTGCACAATTTCAGCCGAAGAGAGGAGTGAGAATATGTGAGAGCAACAACTATGCAGACACACCAAAGTCAGTGAAGAAGGAGGGGGAGGAGGTGCTCCAGGCACTGGAGCAGAGATTCCCCTGCAGCCTGTGGTGAAGACCATGATGAGGCAGGCTGTTCCCCTGCAGCCCATGGAGGTTAATGGTGGAGCAGATATCCACCTGCAGCCCATGGAGGACCACACACCAGAGCAGGTGGATGTTCCTGAAGGAGGCTGTGACCCTGTGGGAAGCCTGTGCTGGAGCAGGCTCCTGGCAGGACCTGTGGACCTGTGGAAAGAGGAGCCCATGCTGGAGCAGGTTTGTTGTCAGGATTTGTGACCCCGTGGGGGACCCACGCTGGAGCAGTCTGTTCCTGAAGGACTGCACCCTGTGGAAAGGACCCACGCTGGAACAGTTCATGAAGAACTGTCTCTGGTAGGACAGACTCACGTTGGAGATGTTAATGAAGAACTGTCTCCTGTGGGAGGGACCCCATGCTGGAGCAGGGGTAGAGTTTTAGGAGTCCTCCCCCTGAGGAGGAAGGAGCGGCAGAAACAACATGTGATGAACTGACCACAACCCCCATTCCCTGTCCCTCTGTGCTGCTCAGGGGGAGGAGGTAGAGAATCTGAGAGTGAAGTTGAGCCCGGGAAGAAGGGAGAAGGGTGGGAAGGTGTTTTAAGATTTGGTTTTATTTCTCATTACCCTACTCTGATTTGATTGGCAATAAATTAAATTAATTTTCCCCAAGCTGAGTCTGCTTTGCCTGTGACAGTAATTGGTGAATGATGTCTCCCTGCCCTTATCTTGACCCATGAGTCTTTTGTTATATTTTCTTTCCCCTGTCCAGCTGAGGAGGGGAGTGACAGAGTGGCTTTGGTGGGCACCTGGCATCCAGCCAGGGTCAACCCGCTACAGCTTTACAGTATACATAAGTGGCTTTTGATTCTAAGGGTGTTTCTCCTTATGGACTTAAGAGCTCTGTTTATAAAGTGGTTAAGCATTCAAATATTTTTAAGGACTCAAGTCAGTCCACTTGTCATAAAGGGGAAGAAGAAGAGCAGAGAGCCCCACCAAGAGCTGGCAGCTCTCATGAGTAAGGCTGACATGGCAGCATGGGTGTTGCCTGCAGCAACCACGGGAGATTTAAATGGCCCTAGGGAGCGCTATCGCCAGGGCGACCAGGGCGTGGAGCAGCAGTTTGTGCGGAAGGGCCCTGCAACCTGCTTGTAGGTCCACAGTCCAGGGAAGTGCTCAAGGTTTGTGCCAAAATGGTGGGCACTCGCCTCAGAGCGAAAACCAGTGCTCCTACACACAAAGCCTCTCAGATGTCTGATGCATTCACCCAGATGGAATTGGTAAGGAGGGAGACTTCAGTACAGGTGGTAGGTTGCAGCAAGTGCCCAGGCCCTTCTCCTCCTGGTGGAAAGGTAAGTAACTTGCACATGGTGTGCACAAGTTGATGATCTGTTACATCAGGTGGCAGACTTGCAAGATAGGCTGCACAGTATCAGAGAAGCTGCAATGCTGCAG
>NW_009647319.1:0-310 GCF_000708025.1 Charadrius vociferus | reverse complement strand
CTCTCAATCCACCTCACTGTCACCACACCTAACCCACACTATCTCAGCTTCCTAATAAGGATGTTATGGGAGACAGTGTCAAAAGCCTTGCTAAAGTCAAGGTAGATGACATCTACGGATCTCCCCTCATCCAGCCAACCAGTTACAACTTCAGAGAAGGCCATCAAATTGGTCAAACATGATTTACCCTTGGTAAATCCATGCTGACCACTTTCAAGAACTCCCTGTTCCTCAGCATGTTTGAGGATGACATCCAGAATGAGTCGCTTGCTCATAGCAAACAAACCTTGCAGAGGCCAGTGCTTGGAGG
>NW_009647318.1:0-1917 GCF_000708025.1 Charadrius vociferus | reverse complement strand
GGTGAAAATGAAGGGGTTTGGGGTCTCCCCCCCCCCTAAAAATTGAGGGAAAATGGGCATTTGAGTGGGTTTTGCCCCAAAATCGCCGGAGCAAATGAGGCTGAGGCCAATTCGGCGCCCCCCAAAAAATGAGGCGGAAATGGGGATTTTCGACAATTCGATCCCCGAAGAGGCGGAAATGGGGATTTTTCAGCGATTCGGCCCCAAAAATGTGACGTTTTGGGGAATTCGGCGCTCCAAATTGAGGGGGAAAAGGGGAAAACCTCCAATTGAGGTTAAAAAAATGGTATTTTCGCCGTTACGGCCCAAAATTTGAGTGTGGGGGGGAAAAAAAAAAAAAAGGCGATTTTGGCTCTAAAAATAAGGGGGGAAAAGGGATTTCCGCCACTTCGGCCCCAAAAATGAGGTAAAAAAAGGGGATTTATGTCATTTGGGCCTCAAAGATGAGGTAATAAATGGGATTTATGACCACGCGGCCCCAAAAATGAGGTGGAAAAGGGGATTTATGCCATTTTTGGCGCCAAAATGAGGTGAAAAAGGGGATTTTCTCCATTTTTGCCCCAAAAATGAGGTGAGAAAAGGGGATTTATGTCATTTTGGCCTCAAAGATGAGGTAATAAATGGGATTTATGACCACGCGGCCCCAAAAATGAGGTGAGAAAAGGGGATTTATGTCATTTGGGCCTCAAAGATGAGGTAATAAATGGGATTTATGACCACGCGGCCCCAAAAATGAGGTGAGAAAAGGGGATTTATGTCATTTGGGCCTCAAAGATGAGGTAATAAATGGGATTTATGACGATGTGGCCCCAAAAATGAGGTGAAAAAGGGGATTTACGCCATTTTTGCCCCAAAAATGAGGTAAAAAACGGGATTTACGCCATTTTTGCCCCCAAAATTAGGTAAAAAAAGGGGGTTTATGTCATTTTGGATTCAAAGTTGAGGTAATAAATGGGATTTATGCCAATTTGGCCCCAAAAATGAGGTGAAAAATAGGATTTACGCCATTTTTGCCCCAAAATGAGGTGAAAAAAGGGGATTTTTTTCGTTTTGGCCTCAAAGATGAGATAATAAATGGGATTTATGCCAATTTGGCCCCAAAAATGAGGTGAAAAATAGGATTTACGCCATTTTTGCCCCAAAATGAGGTGAAAAAAGGGGATTTATGTCATTTTGGCCTCAAAGATGAGGTAATAAAAGGGGATTTTTGCCACTTTGGCCCCAAAACTGAGGTAAAAAAAAGGATTTTTCTCCATTTTGGCCCAAAACATGAGGAGAAAAAGGGGATTTTGGCCCTGGAAATAGGGGGGAAATGGGGATTTTTGTCAGTTTGGCCCCAAAAATGAGGTCAAAAAATGGGATTTTTGCCATTTTGGCCACAACTATGAGGAGAAAAAGGGGATTTTGGCCCTAAAAATAAGGGGGGAAATGGGGATTTCGCCATTTTGGCCCTAAAACTGAGGTAAAATATCGCGTTTTAACCCTTTTAGCCCCAAAACTGAGGGGGGAAAAAAAGGGGATTTCCGTCATTTTGGCCCCCAAAATGAGGGGGGAAACGGGATTTTTGCCATTTTAGTCCTCCAAACTGAGGTAAAAAAGGGCGGTTTTGCGTACCGGTCCCCAAATTGAGGGGGAAAACCGGAAAATTACGTTATTTCGCTCCTTAATGAGGGGTAAAAAAGGGGATTTTCGCCGCTTTGGCCCCAAACCTGAGGTAAAAAGCGGCATTTTTGCCGTTTCGCCCCCGGAAACGAGGGGAAAAGGGGAATTTCCGCCCGTTTGGCCCCGAACCGGAGGTTAAAAAGGGCCTTTGTGCCGCTTCGAACCCCGAAACACCACGGAAAAAAGGGCATTTTGGGGGAAAACGGAGCATTTCCCCTCATTTTACCCCAAAATTGGAGGGGGGGGGTAGGGGTT
>NW_009647317.1:0-865 GCF_000708025.1 Charadrius vociferus | reverse complement strand
GGTGCCCATGGCCATGTTGGGGTGCTGGTGACCTCACTGGGGGGGTTGATGATGTCATTGGTGTCCCCATGGCCATGCTGGGGTCTTGATGATCTCATCGGGGTGGGGGTGACCCAATGGGGCAGGGTGGAGTTGCTCTTGGGGGGTGCCCATGGCCATGTTGCGCTGTTGATGACCTCATTGGGGTGCCCATGGCCATGTTGGGGTGCTGATGACCTCACTGAGGTGCTGATGATGTCATTGGTTTTCCTATGACCATGTTGGGATCTTAATGATCTCATTGGGGTGGGGGTGACCTGGTGTGGCGCGGTAACCCTTGGAGAGTGTCCATGGCCGCGTTGGGGGGTTGATGACCTCTTTGGCATATCGATGATGTCATTGGGTTGCTGATGACCTCGCTGGGTTGCTGATGACCTCATTGGGGTGGGAGTGACCTTGGCCACGTTGGGATATTGCTGACCTCGTTAGCTTGTTGATGATCTCATTGGGATATCAATGATCTTGTTGGGCTGTTGATGATCTTGGTGGGAGATCAATGACCTCATTGGGTTGCTGATGACCTCATTGGGTTGCTGATGACCTCATTGGGGTGGGGGTGACCTGGTGAGGCGCAGTGACCCTTGGAGGTCGCCCATGGCCATGTTGCGATATCAATGACCTGTTTGGGTCGTTGATGATGTCATGGAGATATCGATGACCTCGTTGGGTTGTTGATGACCTCGTTGGGTTGTTGATGACCTCATCGGGGTAGGGGTGACCTCATCGGGGTGGGGGTGACCTCATGGGGTGAATCTTAGAGGGTGCCCATGGCCGCTGTTGGGATATCGATGACCCCGTTGACGATCTCATTGAGATACGGATGACC
>NW_009647316.1:0-2667 GCF_000708025.1 Charadrius vociferus | reverse complement strand
TTATTGCGGCCTTTCAGTACTTAAAGGCGGACTTATTAGAAAGAAGGAGAGAAACATTTTACCAGGGCCTGTAGTTACAGGACAAGGGGTAATGGTTTGAAACTAAACAGGGCAGATTTAGATTAGATGTAAGGCTTTATGGATAGCTTTATGCTAGACATTTTTAATTCCGTAATGACGGTCATGCTTGTCTTTTTTTTTTTTCCTTAAGAAGTAACCCATCTGGGTTAAAGAACATTTTGCCCTCTTCATTTCAATAAAAAGTGCCCAAAGTCCACATGGCATATGTTCTGTGGATTCCAAACTCAACCTTGGTTAATTGTAAAGGCAGTATCTAAAACTCATTTTTCCATTGCATATATTTCTCTTGAATTTTTCAGTATTCTCGTCATCTGTGATGTATCAGAGATTGAAATTCTCTTGTCAAAGAAGAGACCATCCATTCATGGTGCTAACAAAACTTCAGTTTTATCAGTAGGATAATTTATGGTGCAAATATGTCATCCTTGTTTGTGAACTTCCAAAAGTGCATTGGGTGTGAGGTTCTTCTTTCCAAAAATAACTCAGGAAATTGGAATATTTTATAGGTTGGTTATTGGTATGAGACACAAATTGAGTCTACTGAAGAACCAAGCAGCCTACATTCTGCCCTTTAGGCTTGTTTTCCATTTATACAAACCAAAACCTCATATAAATAAATTGTCGAAGACTTGACTCATAATAAAATATAACACAGCTCTATGTATTTTTATGCATTCTGTTTTAGGGATATAGGAAGGAAAGCAACTGCTTGCATTTTCAGGGTCAGTTATAAAGCAGAGCTTCCTAAGAGAAAATCTAGTGTATTGGAGTCCAGTCCATTTACTGGGATTTAGCTTGGTCTAGAAGGGAAGAGAACATAATATTTTGAATAGATTTAACACATTAATTCAGGATATTTCTTTAATCTCCTGAAATGTGGCACAGCCTTTCCCGAACATTCATCTTTTTGGTAAGGAAACAAGCTGCTCCTAAGGCTGCAGCGCAGACAGGTGAAATGCCCCTTGCTTTAGTACGAGAATGTAAAGTTCATTATAATAATAAGGAAAAAAGATTGTGAACTGATCAGTTTTCCAGTGTACTATTTATCTAGCAACATAAAAATTAACATAGTGTAGTCCACTCACCAGACCAGAAAGAATAAAATACAGAGCATTTAGGTTTAGGTAATATAAGTAAAAGTACAAATACAAAAAAATGAAAATAGTTGCAGAGTGCAATTTGAACTACTTAATGCTAGTGTTCATAGTAATGAGGGTAGGTAGGAAAACTGCAGTAAATAAGTAAAACATATGAGTTCTCTTAGTACTAAATTATTTCACTGGGGCCTAGGTACCTTGCTAAATACAGGTAGAATTGTAATGAAGTCCAATTTGTATAGGAATGGAAAAGCTTGAGCAGAGAAGGGAGAAGGGAATGGGTATCAGAGTTAAGTCATAGAGCTGTGCAGATGTCACAACTGCTGAGAAAAGAGCCCTGGTGATATCTGAGTTCTGATTAATCAGACTGTGGTTATCCTTCTGTAGGAAATAGGTCCAATGCTCCGATCATTAAAAACTTTGTTAATCACATAGAGAAAAACATGGCTCCCGATGCCAAAAGGGTCAAATAAATTAGTGTTTTCAAATGGAAATAAAGAGAACTGAGCCACTGCTGTTTGCATTTCACTAAAATACCTATTCCGTTCTACAGTCCCATATGCTGAATAAAAGCTGTTTATTCAGAGGCCCTGTGGCTGGCTCTAGTCTTTTATAGTTGCAAAGCTACATGGCAAAGGCTAATGGTTCCTTAGAGGCACACTTCAAATAAATTCAAGATTTATGCACACATATTTATTTATTCTCCATCCCCGAAACATTTTATCTGTTATGTAGGGGCACTCCAGAGGAAGGGGGAAGGCTCTTCCTTCTGCCCCAAGCAGAGGCAAGGGTCCAGGCTCCTTCATCTTGTGACTTACTTGTGTCAGTCAGCTTGAGGTTGAATTCAGGTTTACCTTTCTCTTGAACAGCCTTAAAGCAGGGCTATCGCTCAGCATGGGATAGTGCACAATACCACATATCGATCTCCTGCTCACATTCCCAGATACTGTGCTGCCTGTTGAGCTCCTCTTGTAACATAGCTACTTGTTTGAAGAGATCTTCCAGCTGGATACACTGGCAGCTATGACATCCACTGCTGCCTTCGTGTGCTTGGGGGACTTCCAGGTGCTGGAGCTCCATGCAATCTAAGGTCTGGACAGCTATTTCAGTCCTTGGGAGGTCTGTTTGGGTGGAGATGTCAGCATAGGCAGGCTGTAGGGCTTCTGTTTGGATTTCAGCCTCAGCCTTGCAGTTGTGGTGGGTTCAGCAGGACACAGTCTCCTTATAGTTATCAGAAAAAATGGCCCACTTATAATGTGGTAATTCTTTTGAAAGATGTTGTCCTCCTAATTCCCTGGAGACCTCAAGCTTCTGGGTAGCCTTGCAGAGCCCCCGGTTAGCTAGGGTGACAACTGGGGCTTCTTCAGCAACTCCTCACAACAGCATTGAAATTTTGACTTAAATCTTAGATGATTTAATCATGGTGGAGGATTGACACCTTTTAAACATGCTCTGGATTCTGTTCACAGAATCACAGAATTTTCAGTGT
>NW_009647315.1:0-2597 GCF_000708025.1 Charadrius vociferus | reverse complement strand
AAGGTTTGGGGACGTGGTGGGAGGAGGAATGGGGACATGGTGGGAGAAGGTTTGTGTTCCCAGTGGGACAAGGGTTGTTGACACAGCAGGAGAAGTGATGGGGACCCGGTGGCAGAAGGGATGGGGACACGACACAGCACAAGACCCTGCTTAGTGACAAACCACCACCACCATCACGTCCCCAGACCCTTGTCCCCACCAAAACCACTTCCCACCCACCATCCAACCCCCCCAGTTTGTCCCCACAGCCCCGCGGCCTCTCACCCGGCGGCACCGCGCTGTCCCCGTTCCTCTCCCGCAGCTCCAACCTGATGACCCACCAACGTATCCACACCGGGGAGAAGCCCTACGAGTGTCCCGAGTGCGGTCGGAGCTTCACCGTGAGTTCTGCTTTAATTAAACACCAAAGGACCCACCGGGAAGAGAAGCCCTATGAGTGCCCCGACTGCGGGAAGAGCTTTATCCGCTGCTCGAACTTCATAACCCATCGGAGGACCCACGTTGGGTAGAGATCTGGTGACTTACGTTGGGCAGAGACCTGGCTGGAGGTCCAAATGTCTTTCCATGGATGAACGCGGGTAGGAACATCCATTTGGTGAGGTGGGCTCTGCTGTGGGACACAGACCAACGGAGAAATCCATTAAGAAGAGTGGACTCATCGGCTTTAGACCCCAAAAAGTCACATCTGCTCAGTCCAATAATTTCTTCTGGTGGCATCAAGCAACACCAGATGGATGACGGGCTTCTTCCACAGCCAACTGGTGAATGGATTTGGGCACAGATCGAGATTTTGAAGACACTGCTTGGGACTTAACTTCTTCAGGAAGAAAGAAATAGGGTGGAAGTGGTCCCATAACCCTGTTGGGACCCACAAGGCCAAGTTCTTCCTCATTTACAGGTTATTTTTTCCTTCACCTCATATTCGGTGGCACGGTACAACCTCTCTCCTGCCCATCTACGATTCATCTTTGGATGAATAAACTCTTGAGTTGTCCAAAGGGCTTTGGAAGAGGCTCCAGCAACATCTTAGGGATGGAGATGGGCACAGTCTCTCCACAAACTCCACGTTCCACTCTTGTTCTCTTTGTGCTGTCAAAAATAAGAACTCAGCTGTAATAAATGTTTTTTTCTCCACTCGCCTCCTTGGTTTGGCCTTCTTTGACCCAAAACACCTTGTTTTCATGCAGGCTGGGGCTTGGCCATCTCTAGGGTTGAGTTTTCCCACTGGTGCTGCAAGGATGGGAGTGGTGGGACGACAACGTGGATGGGTGGAGGGTGAGGAGGACACGTGGGCTCCAGGTGTCCACATTTTGGAAGGATGTTGCACCCCTATGACATAACCATCAGCGCCAAAAAAAACTCAACCTCTGCTTGGTTTGAACCCTCATCCTTGTCCAAGGGAAACGGAGAGGGATGGAAAGCCCCATCCCAGCTCCAGGGACTCAACACCAGTCCCACCACCCCTGCAGAGGATTCCGGAGGGGTCTGTCACCTTTTGGGCAGAGAAGATGCTCCCGCCCACCCAAAATTGGGAGAATTTTTTTCAGTTTTACTCCTCCAAAAAAGGTTCTTTTCCCCAACACAGCTCCTGCTGCGTCACCACCACAGAGAGACTCACACGATGCCAACACGCAAATGCTTTTATTTTGGCCACGATTTTCTTTCGAACCAGCCCCTTTCCTCAAAAAAAACCAACCCTAAACACGGTTGAAAACATCAAGAAACGGTACCGAGACATCGAGAAACATCGCGGTTTACCGTGATTTCTTGTTTCTTGGGTGAAGCTCATGGGTCTCCCTTCCATCCCATCCCCTCATCTGGAGTCTAAGGCAAATCACTCTCCCCCAAAAAACCCTTTATATATAAAATTGTATCAGGAAAGAAAAATAAGAGCTGGTGGATGAGATGGGTTCTCCTCGGTGCCACCACCGGGGACCACCATCACATGTAGGTAGGTCTGAGATGCCACCAGGAGGGGGACGGTCCCCAATTGGGTGGTCTCCATCTTTGGCCGATGTCTCTTGCGATGCGAGACATGACCGGAGCTACGCTGAAAGCTCTTGCAGCGGGGGTTAAAGGCCGACACAGGTTGTGGGGAGCGGGGACGAGAGACGCAGCAACATCCTCCTCCATGGCCGTCACCTCCGTGGGGACAACCCTAAATGGGGACAAGCCCAAAAGCCATCACCCCACTTTTCTCCGGGGTTGGGGTTTTGCCTAACCCCACTTTTCTCCGGGGTTGGGGTTTTGCCTAAAAAAAGGCATTTCTGGGGAAAAAAAAATAAATAAAAGATGGTGGGGAACCCCTCTACTTCAGCACCCACCTGGGGTGGGGAAGGTCGCTGCACCCCAGGAAGGGGGGATTTTGGGGGGCAGCAGAGATTTCTCCATCACTCTGCACCCTAAAGGTGAGATGGGTCGACCCATCTCCCCTTTATATAACATTATTATTTTATTAATAGAAAATAACCCCAAAGCGGTATTAAACCGCAGGTTATTCACACCCCCATTAATTTTCCAGCCACCGCAGTCGGACATTGATGCTGCGACAGGAAGAGCAGAGACCGATTTTTGGGTCTAAATCTCCCTAAACCAGC
>NW_009647314.1:7729-9161 GCF_000708025.1 Charadrius vociferus | reverse complement strand
TGCCATGGGGTGGGCAGCTTGGGCCATCACCTATCGGTGGTGGTACCGGTACCCGTGGTCTCCTGGACCACCTGGGTTGGGGCTTCCATCACCTTGAAGGACCTCCAGGAGAACCTCCAGTGTCCAGGAGAACCTCAAGTGTCCAGAAGAACCTCAAGTGTCCAAGAGAAGCCACACGTCCAGGAGAAACCAAAAGTCCAGGAGAACCCAAGTGTCCAGGAGAACCCCAAAGTCCTGGAGAACCCAAAAGTCCAAAAGAACCTCAAATGTCCAGAAGAACCTCAATTGTCCAAGAGAAGCCACATGCCCAGGAGAACCCAAAAGTCCTGGAGAACCCAAAAGCCCAGGAGAACCTCAAGTGTCCAAGAGAACCCAAATGTCCTGGAGAACCCAAGCGTCCAGGAGAACCCAAAAGTCCAGGAGAACCTCAAATGTCCAGGAGAACCTCAACTGTCCTGGAGAACCTCACATGTCCAGGAGAACCCAAGTGTCCTGGAGAACCCAAAAGTCCAGGAGAACCTCAAATGTCCAGGAGAACCTCAACTGTCCTGGAGAACCTCACATGTCCAGGAGAACCCAAGTGTCCTGGAGAACCCAAAAGTCCAGGAGAACCTCAAATATCCAGAAGAACCTCAAATATCCTGGAGAACCCCAAGTGTCCAGGAGAACCCAAATGTCCTGGAGAACCTCAGTGTCCAGGAGAACCCAAAAGTCTAAAAGAACCTCAAATGTCCAGAAGAACCTCAAGTGTCCAGGAGAACCCCAACTGTCCAGAAGAACCTCAAGTGTCCAAGAGAAGCCACATGCCCAGGAGAACCCAAAAGTCCTGGAGAACCCAAAAGCCCAGGAGAACCTCAAGTGTCCAAGAGAACCCAAATGTCCTGGAGAACCCAAGCGTCCAGGAGAACCCAAAAGTCCAGGAGAACCTCAAATGTCCAGGAGAACCTCAACTGTCCTGGAGAACCTCACATGTCCAGGAGAACCCAAGTGTCCTGGAGAACCCAAAAGTCCAGGAGAACCTCAAATATCCAGAAGAACCTCAAATATCCTGGAGAACCCCAAGTGTCCAGGAGAACCCAAATGTCCTGGAGAACCTCAGTGTCCAGGAGAACCCAAAAGTCTAAAAGAACCTCAAATGTCCAGAAGAACCTCAAGTGTCCAGGAGAACCCCAACTGTCCAGAAGAACCTCAAGTGTCCAAGAGAAGCCACATGCCCAGGAGAACCCAAAAGTCCTGGAGAACCCAAAAGCCCAGGAGAACCTCAAGTGTCCAAGAGAACCCAAATGTCCTGGAGAACCCAAGGTGTCCGGGAGAACCCAAAAGTCCAGGAGAACCTCAAGTGTCCTGGAGAACCTCTGGAGTCCAGAAGGTCCATGTGGCCATGGGGGGAGGTCCTATAGGGCAGTGATGGGGATCTGGGGGGGACACAGGT
>NW_009647314.1:4233-6942 GCF_000708025.1 Charadrius vociferus | reverse complement strand
CCCCAACGCCGGGGGGGGGGGGTGGGATGACCCCGTTGACCTCCTCTCCTCCCCCCCCGCCCCGATTTTGGGGTAAAATCCGCCCATTGGGGGAATTTTGGGGGCGAGAGTTAAATCGGGGCGAAAACCGCCAATTTTGGGGGCGGGAGGTGACGCGGAGGAGCGGTGGAGCGGAACGGGGCGAAAAAGGGCGGTTTTGCATAAAAAATAGGCAAAAATGGTGGTTTTTGGCGCGGGGGAGGGGGAGGTTTTGGGGAGTAAACGCCAAATTGAGGATTTTGGCCAAAAAATGGCGCTTTGGGGTTGTTTTTTTTTAATTCAAGTTTTGCTAAACAGGCGATTTTTGCCCCAAAAGTGAAGGTTTTTTTGGGGCAGAGAAATGGAGATTTTGGGGCGTGAAAGTGTTTTTTTTTTTTTTCGGGCTGAAAAGTTACGATTTTGGAGCAGAAAATGAGGATTTTTTTTTTTTTTTTTTTGAGCGCGAAAGTGGCGATTTCGGGGACGGGAAAGTGATGATTTTGCAGCAAAAAGCGATGATTTTTTGGGAGCGTCACATTTTTGGGCGCAAACCCGGCGATTTTGGGAGCGCGAAAGGTGAGATTTTGGGGGCACCAAAGTGATGATTTTTGGAGCAAAGAAGGGGCTTTTTTGGGTGTAAATTTTAAGATTTTGGGGGCACAAAATTAACGGGGTTTGGAGGGGAAAAAAAGTCTTTTTTTGGGGCAAAAATGCCAAAATTTTGGGGCTCAAAATGTCAAGATTTTTGGACCATAAAATTCATGATTTTTTTGGACGCAAAAGCCACGATTTTGGGGCAAAAAAAGGCAAGATTTGTGAATTTCTGTTGGATCCCTCTCCGAAAAAAGGCAAGTTTTGCAGAGGGGAGGGTTTTGTGCCAAATCTCACGATTTTGGGCAAAAATCCACCAGTTTTCCCTTTTTTTGGGGGAGAAAAAAGGGCGTTTGGGTTCAGTGGTGAAAGTGGAAATGGGTTTTTTTTGCAGAAAGGTGCCTGGTTTGGGGGAAAAAAGGGGGATTTTGGGGGTTCAAATGATGATAACGGAAGAAAATGTGGTTTTTTTCCCCATAAAATGTATTTTTTTTGGTCTGTAAAATGTGTGGTTTTGCTGTAAAATGTGTATTTTTTTGCCTTAAATATGTATTTTTTTGCTGTAAAATGTTTTTTTTTGGCTGTAAAATGTATTTTTTGGCTGTAAAATGCGTATTTTTGCTGTAAAATGCGTATTTTCGCTGTCAAATGTGTGAGGTTGTGATAAAAACATGTGGTTTGGCCCAAAATTGCTTCTTTTTGTGCCAGAAAATGCTCTTTTTTTGCATTTAATTTTTTTTTTTTTTGCCATAAAATATGTGTGTTTGCCATAAAATGAAGATTTTTTTTTTGGCCGTGAAAATAGGGGTTTTTTTTGGTCATAAAATGAGGTTTTCAAACTTAAAAAGAGGGCGCTTTTATTGTGCAACAAAATGAGCGTTTTTTGGCCTTAAAATGAGGGGTTTTGGTCATTAAATAGGAGGTTTTGCCTTAAAAAGTGTTGTTTTCTATTTTTCACATAAACGAGGTTTTTTCACCTTAAAATGAGGATTTTTTAACCTTAAAATGAGGGTTTATTTCCCCTTAAAAGGAGGGTTTTAAACCATAAAATTAGGGTTTTTTTAACCTTAAAATTAGCGGTTTTTTACTAAAAAATGAGGACTCTTTTTGCCATAAAACTCTTCTTTTACCATATCTATTTTTTTGCCGTAAAATGAGGGGGTTTTCCCCCCAAAATGGGTATTTTTTTTCGCCATAAAATGGGGGGGTGGGACATTTCCCATAAAATTAGATTTTTTTCCCCATAAATTGATGCGATTTTAACCGTAATATGAATTTTTTGACTATAAAATAAGGACTTTTTTTTTGGCCAAAAAAATAAGTTTTTTCCCCTTAAAACGAGTTGGTTTCTTTTTCCTTTAAAATGCGGCTTTTTAACCATAAACCGAGTCTTTTTTATGGTAAAATAAGGACTTTTTTTGCCACAAAATGAGGATTTCTTGCCCTAAAATAAGGCTTTATTTTTTTTTTTTTGCCTTAAAAAGAGGATTTTTGTCGGCAAATTAATTGGGGTTTTTTTGATGTAAAATGTGGGGTTTGCCCTAAAATTAAGACCTTTTCCCCATAAAATGAGGGGTTTTACCTTAAAATGAGTTTTTTTCTTAATAGGGGGGTGGTGTTGCCGTAAAAAGGGATTTCCCCCCCCAAAACGAGTGTTTTCTTTACCATAAAATGAGGTTTTTTCCCCTAAAACGTCGTCTTTGGTTTTTTTGCCATAAAATGAAGTCCTGTAAAACATGAAATGAGGGGGTTTTACCTTAAAATAAGGGCACGTTTTTGCCGCAAGATGAAGGAGCTTTTGCCTTAAAATGAGTTTTTTTTTGCCATAAAACGCTTTTTTTTTTTTTTGCCATTTTTATTTTTGTCATAAAATAAGTGGGGTTTTCACCATAAAAAACAAGAGGTTTTTTTTGCTATAAAATGGAGCTTTTTTCCCCTAAAATAAGGGACATTTGCTGTAAAATACATTTTTTTTTTCTTCTGCCGCAAACCGGCGCGGAGACAGAGCAGCTTTTGGGGCCAAAAAGCGGAATAAACTCCAAAACTTGTGTATGTGGGGGGGGGGGGAAATCAGCAAAAATAGCGATTTTTCATAGCGGG
>NW_009647314.1:0-3233 GCF_000708025.1 Charadrius vociferus | reverse complement strand
CGGGGGGGGGGGACAGGTTGGGGGGAGGGATGGGGAGAGGAAACATCTGCCACCGCCACCACCTCCGGCTGCCACCAGCCGTGGGGCAACCCGGCCTTCCACTCCACACACGTGTGTGGCCCGTGTTCTCCTCCCCGGGCAACGTCCTCTCCATGCCCACGTGTGTCCATACAACGTCCTCTCCACACACGTGTGTCCACACAACGTGTTCTCCACGCACATGTGTGTCCATATAACATGTTCTCCATGCACACACGTGTCCACATGTCTTCTCCACACACGTGTGTCCATGCAACGTCCTCTCCATGCACATGTGTGTCCACACGTCTTCTCCACACACGTGTGTCCATGCAACGTCCTCTCCATGCCCACGTGTGTCCATACAACACGTTCTCCATGCACACGTGTCCACACAATGTCTTCTCCACACGCGTGTGCCATGAAACGTCCTCTCCATGCACACGTGTGTCCATACATGTTCTCCATGCACATGTGTTCATGAAATGTCCTCTCCATGCACACGTGTGTCCATGCAACACCTCCATACCCACGTGTGCCCACACAACGTCTTCTACACACGTGTGTCCACACAATGTCTTCTCCACGCACACGTGTGTCCATGCAACACCTCCATACCCACATGTGCCCACACAACGTCTTCTACACACGTGTGTCCACACAATGTCTTCTCCACACACGTGTCCACACGTCTTCTCCACACACGTGTCCACACGTCTTCTCCACACACGTGTCCACACAATGTCTTCTCCACGCACACGTGTGTCCATGCAACACCTCCATACCCACATGTGCCCACACAACGTCTTCTACACACGTGTGTCCACACAATGTCTTCTCCACACACGTGTCCACACGTCTTCTCCACACACGTGTCCACACGTCTTCTCCACACACGTGTCCACACAATGTCTTCTCCACGCACACGTGTGTCCATGCAACACCTCCATACCCACATGTGCCCACACAACGTCTTCTACACACGTGTGTCCACACAATGTCTTCTCCACACACGTGTCCACACGTCTTCTCCACACACGTGTCCACACGTCTTCTCCACACACGTGTCCACACAATGTCTTCTCCACGCACACGTGTGTCCATGCAACACCTCCATACCCACATGTGCCCACACAACGTCTTCTACACACGTGTGTCCACACAATGTCTTCTCCACACACGTGTCCACACGTCTTCTCCACACACGTGTCCACACGTCTTCTCCACACACGTGTCCACACAATGTCTTCTCCACGCACACGTGTGTCCATGCAACACCTCCATACCCACATGTGCCCACACAACGTCTTCTACACACGTGTGTCCACACAATGTCTTCTCCACACACGTGTCCACACGTCTTCTCCACACACGTGTCCACACGTCTTCTCCACACACGTGTCCACACAATGTCTTCTCCACGCACACGTGTGTCCATGCAACACCTCCATACCCACATGTGCCCACACAACGTCTTCTACACACGTGTGTCCACACAATGTCTTCTCCACACACGTGTCCACACGTCTTCTCCACACACGTGTCCACACGTCTTCTCCACACACGTGTCCACACAATGTCTTCTCCACGCACACGTGTGTCCATGCAACACCTCCATACCCACATGTGCCCACACAACGTCTTCTACACACGTGTGTCCACACAATGTCTTCTCCACACACGTGTCCACACGTCTTCTCCACACACGTGTCCACACGTCTTCTCCACACACGTGTCCACACAATGTCTTCTCCACGCACACGTTCCATCCATCTCCAACCATCTCCATCCCTCCATCCATCCATCTCCAACCATCTCCATCCATCTCCATCCATGTCTCCATCCCTCTCCATCCATCCCAACCCACCTCCACCATCTCCATCCATCTCTGCCCACCTCCAGCCGTCTCCATCCATCCATCTGTCCTTCTCCACCCATCTCCACATCCATCTCCATCCATCTCCATCCACCCATCCATCCATCTGTCCTTCTCCACCCATCTCCACATCCATGTCCATCCATCCCCATCCATCTCCATCCATCTCCCCATCCATCTCCACCATCTCCACCCATCTCCATCCATCCGTCTCCACTCATCTCCACCCATCTCCACATCCATGGCCATGCATGTCCATCCATCTCCCCATCTCCATCCACCCATCTCCACCATCTCCATCCATCCATCTCCACTCATCTCCACCCATCTCCACATCCATGGCCATGCATGTCCATCCATCTCCCCATCTCCATCCACCCATCTCCACCATCTCCATCCATCCATCTCCACTCATCTCCACCCATCTCCACATCCATGGCCATGCATGTCCATCCATCTCCCCATCTCCATCCACCCATCTCCACCATCTCCATCCATCCATCTCCACTCATCTCCACCCATCTCCACATCCATGGCCATGCATGTCCATCCATCTCCACCATTCCCATCCATCTCCACCATCCCCATCCATCTCCATCCATCCCCATCCATCCCATCTCCACCATCTCCACCATCTCCACACATCTCCATCCATCCATCTCCATCCATCTCCATCCATCCATCCATCCATCCCCATCCATCCCATCTCCACCCATCTCCATTCGTTTCCACCCATGTCCACTCATCTCCACCCGTCCCCACCCATCTCTCCATCCATCCATCTCCATCTCCACCCGTCTCTCCCCGCGCCTCTCCCTCCGTCTCCCGTGGGTGCTGCTCCCACGAGTTGTCCCCGAGGATGAGGGGGAACCTCCTCTTCCTCTCCATCCATCCATCCATCCATCCAACCATCCCTCCTCCATGTTTGATGGCTCTCCATCCCTCCAACCATCATCTGGTGTCTCCCCATCCATCTGTCCATCCACCCAACCAGCGTGGTTGATGTCTCCCCATCCATCCATCCATCTGTCCATCATCTGGTGTCTCCCCATCCATCTGTCCATCCACCCAACCAGCGTGGTGTCTCCCCATCCATCCAACCATCCATCCATCCACCCAACCACCATGTCTGATGTCTCCCCATCCATCCAACCATCCATCCAACCATCCATCCACCATGTCTGATGTCTCCCCATCCATCCATCCATCCATCCATCCATCCATCCAACCACTGATCCACCATATTTGATGTCTCCCCATCCATCCATCCATCTGTCCATCATCTGGTGTCTTCCCATCCATCCATCCACCTAACCACCATGTTTGATGTCTCCCCATC
>NW_009647313.1:0-1002 GCF_000708025.1 Charadrius vociferus | reverse complement strand
GGAACCCTTGAAGGTCTTATGGAACTGCCTAATGGTTACCCTGAGCCAATGATCTGACATTTTTTTGATAAAATGCTGTCCTTTGGGTGAACTTTGCTCATTATAATGTCATTATAATACCAAAACACACCTCCATCCCAAAAGCTACCCACCTCCAAGGTGCGACCACTCCTCCTTGAGTCTGCGCCCTGAATTTTTGGTAAACTATACCTTTAAATGTGAGGTGAGAAAATTTTCCACCAATCATAATGAAAGTATTTATGACTAGAGTCACTCAAACTCCACCTTGAAGATAAAAAATAGTATAAAAATAGCTTAAGAGAGGAGGGATGTCAGGGAAGATACCAACGTGATCAGGGAAATACCATTGCTGACCACCCCTGACTTCTGGGACCAGTCAACGGGCTGAGCCTCTCTTCCCCTCCCACAAGGACGCTTGTGGGCAAGATTCGAACACTTGGCTATATCAAGTGCTTACCTGGAAAACTTAGAAATCTCTATAGAGTTATTTTATAAGTTAGCGCATTTGTAGCCAGGCTATATTACTAACATCTTTAGTATTTGCACGTGCTTTGCAGACAGTCACTATCACCAGCAATCTAAAAGAACTTGTGCATCTGTTGCTTCAATAAACTACACTTTTCCCTAATCTAGCTGTGAGAGTTCATAGTGAACGCAACCCAAATCCTTAAGTGTGGCCATGGTAATTCATGGAACATCGAATTGTGTAGGGTGTTATTAGTGCATCTGTAATTGTGATAGTTCAATATACATATTGAACGCGACTGGACTTTTAATGCCGAATTGGGCATCACTCAGGATCTAAGCCTGTCTGTCCCCAGCCCTTCTGACAGGCTAGAACGCAAGGTGGGTTATTTTCTGCCAAATTACTTTGCCCTTTAATGCAACAGGCAGCTACAAGAAAGCTGGAGAAGGACTTTTACAAAAGACTGTCATTGTAGTGTTAGGACGAGAGGCAATGACTTCAAACTGGAAGAGGGT
>NW_009647312.1:0-357 GCF_000708025.1 Charadrius vociferus | reverse complement strand
CCATCTTTCCGGCTCCGGGTTAGCAGAGGAGTCGGTGTCGTGGCTCGAGCTGTCGTCGCCATCTCCGTCGTCTGGGTCTCCTCCAGCAGCTACTCCAGAAGCTGGGGCGCCCAGTGGTGGTGCAGGGGGCGGCTCCAGAGGAAGCACAGGGGAGCAGCTCCTCACAGACTCTATCTCCTGGTGGAGCGAGAAGGAAGAGCCCTGCTGCTCCTGTCGTCGACGTTCCTGCTCCTCACGCAGGCGGTGGTGCAGTCTCTCCAAGTGGCTGGACTGTCCGGCCACGGGACGGCGAAGCGGACGCTCAGCAAGGCGGGAGGGTAAGAAGGGGATGACTGACTTTCGTGCAGTGTGTCTAAG
>NW_009647311.1:15980-18579 GCF_000708025.1 Charadrius vociferus | reverse complement strand
CCCCTATACCGGCACCGGGACCACCGGCACCCCTCTACCGGCACTGAGAGCCCTTATAACGGGACCAGCAGCACCGGGACCCCGATACTGGGACCAGCACCCCTATACCGGCATCAATACCCCTATACCGGCACCGGGACCCCTACACCAGCACTGGGATCACTGGCACCCCAATACCGGCGCCCCTCTTCCGGCACCGGGACCCCAATACCGGCACCGGGACCACCAGCACCGGCACCCCTATACCACCACCAGCACCCCTATACTGCCACTGGGACCATTATAATGGCACCCGGGACCACCAGCACCGGCACCTCTCTACTGGGACCACCGGCACCTCTATAATGGCACCCAGGACCACCAGCACCCCTCTACCGGCACTGGGACCCCTATACTGGCACCCCGATAACGGCACTGGGACTACCAGCACCCTATAATGGCACCAGCACCCCTATACCAGCACTGGCTCCCCTATACTGGCGCCGGGACCCCTATACTGGCACTGGGACCACTGGCACCCCTATACCGGCACTGGGACCCCTGTCCCGGCACTGGGACCCCTATACCGGCACTGGGACCCCTATACTGGCCCTGGGACCCCTATACTGGCACTGGGACCCCTGTGCTGGCACTGGACCCCTCTACCGGCACCGGGACCACAGGGACCCCATACCGGCACCAGGACCCCTATACTGGCAATGGGACCACCGGCACCGGGACCACCGGCACCCCCATAACGGCCCCAAGACCCCTACACCGGCACCGGGACCACCGGCACCCCTCTACCGGCACTGAGAGCCCTTATAACGGGACCAGCAGCACCGGGACCCCGATACTGGGACCAGCACCCCTATACCGGCATCAATACCCCTATACCGGCACCGGGACCCCTACACCAGCACTGGGATCACTGGCACCCCAATACCGGCTCCCCTCTTCCGGCACCGGGACCCCAATACCGGCACCGGGACCACCAGCACCGGCACCCCTATACCACCACCAGCACCCCTATACTGCCACTGGGACCATTATAATGGCACCCGGGACCACCAGCACCGGCACCTCTATACTGGGACCACCGGCACCTCTATAATGGCACCCAGGACCACCAGCACCCCTCTACCGGCACTGGGACCCCTATACTGGCACCCCGATAACGGCACTGGGACTACCAGCACCCTATAATGGCACCAGCACCCCTATACCAGCACTGGCTCCCCTATACTGGCGCCGGGACCCCTATACTGGCACTGGGACCACTGGCACCCCTATACCGGCACTGGGACCCCTGTACCGGCACTGGGACCCCTATACCGGCACTGGGACCCCTACACTGGCACTGGGACCCCTACACTGGCACTGGGACCCCTATACCGGCACTGGGACCCCAAATCTCACCGCCCCCCCGGCACTGGGACCCCAATGGGCACTGGGACCCCGCGCCAGCACCGGCAGCACCGGGACCCCCCGGGAGTGGGACTGGGCCCCCCCAGTGCCCCCAGGACCCCCCGGCCCCATGTGGGTGCCCCAATGCAGTCCCAGTGCTCCCAGTATGGGTGCGCTTCTTTCCCCAGTGCTCCCAGTCTGATTCCACAGCTCCCAGTATGGATGTCCACATACCAGTGCTCCCAGTCTGACTCCAGTACTCCGAGTACGGGTGTGCTTCTGTCCCCAGTGCTCCCAGTCTGGGTGTCCATGTCCCAGAGCCCACAGTCTGACCCCAGTGCTCCCAGTACAGGCATGCTTCTTTCCCCAGTGCTCCCAGTCTGACCACACAGCTCCCAGTATGGGTGTCCATGTACCAGTGCTCCCAGTTAGACTCCACAGCTCCCAGTATGGGTATCCATGTACCAGTGCTCCCAGTCTGACTCCACAGCTCCCAGTATGGGTGTCCATGTACCAGTGTTCCCAATCTGTCCCCAGTACTCCCGGTATGGGTGTGCTTCTGTCCCCAGTGCCCCCAGTCTGGCCCCAGTGCTCCCAGTCTGGGTGTCCATGTCCCAGTGCTCCCAGTCTGTCCCTAGTACTCCCAGTACCAGGTGTGCTTCTGTCCTCAGTGCTCCCAGTCTGACCCCAGTGCTCCCAGTATGGGTGTGCTTCTGACCTCAGTGCTCCCAGTCTGACCCCAGCGCTCCCAGTATGGGTGTGCTTCTGACCTCAGTGCTCCCAGACTGACCCCAGCGCTCCCAGTATGGGTGTCCCTGTCCCCAGTGCTCCCAGTCCAGGTGTGATTCTGTCCCCAGTGCTCCCAGTCCATGTGTGATTCTGTCCCCAGAGTTCCCAGTCCAGGTGTCCCCCTGTCCCCAGTGCTCCCAGTCTGTCCCTAGAGCTCCCAGTCCATGTGTGATTCTGTTCCCAGTGCTCCCAGTCTGTCCCTAGAGCTCCCGGTCCATGTGTGATTCTGTTCCCAGTGCTCCCAGTCTGTCCCCAGTGTTCCCAGTCCAGGTGTCCCTCTGTCCCCAGTGCTCCCAGCCTGACCCCAGTGCTCCCAGCCTGCTCCCAGTGCAGGCGTCTGTCTGTCCCCACGGCCCCTTGTCCCTCCCTCTCACACCCTGCCCTTCCCAGTTGGTCCCAGTCTGACCATCGTCAGCACTGGCCT
>NW_009647311.1:12308-14192 GCF_000708025.1 Charadrius vociferus | reverse complement strand
GGGGGGCTACAGGCCTGTCCCTGTGTGGCAGTGCCACCTCTGTCCCCATGTCCCCATGTCCCCGTGCTGTGTGGTGGCTGCAGCCCTGTCCCCATGTCCCCACTCTCTGCGGTGGCTCCAGCCCTATCCCCATACCATACGGTGATGCCACCCCTGTCCCCGTGTCCCCATGCCACACAGCAGTGCCACCCCTGTCCCCACGCTGTGTGGTGGTGCCACCCCTGTCCCCATGTCCCCATGTCCCCATGTCTCCATGCTGTGTGGCCGCTCCAGCCCTGTCCCCATACCATATGGTGATGCCACCCCTGTCCCCGTGTCCCCATGCCACACGGCAGTGCCACCCCTGTCCCCACGCTGTGTGGCGGTGCCACCCCTGTCCCGATGTCCCCATGCTGTGTGGTGGTTCCATCCCTGTCCTCACCCCTGTCCCTGTGTCCCCATGTGCCCATGCCATGTGGTGGTGCCACCCCTCTGACCATGTCCATGCAGTGCATGGGGGCTCTAGCCCTGTCCCCATGTCCCCATACAGTGTGGCAGTGCCCTCCCTGTCCCCATGCTACATGGCAGTGCCATCCCGTCCCCATGCTGTGTGGCAGTGCTATCCCGTCCCCATGTCCCCGTGCTGTGCGGTGGCTCCAGCCCTGTCCCCATGTCCCCACACTCTGCACACAGCTCCACAGCTTCCCCCCCAGTGATGGTGATGCCACCCCTGTCCCCGTGTCACCATAAAACGTGGCAGTGCCACCCCTGTCCCCATGCTACATGGCAGTGCCATCCTGTCCCCGTGCTGTGTGGCAGTGCCACTCCTGTCCCCATGTCCCCATGCTGTGTGGTGGCTCCAGCCCTGTCCCCATACCATATGGTGATGCCACCCCTGTCCCCGTGTCACCATAAAACGTGGCAGTGCCACCCCTGTCCCCATGCTACATGGCAGTGCCATCCTGTCCCCGTGCTGTGTGGCAGTGCCACTCCTGTCCCCATGTCCCCATGCTGTGTGGTGGCTCCAGCCCTGTCCCCATACCATATGGTGATGCCACTCCTGTCCCCGTGTCCCCATGCCTCATGGCACGCTGTGTGGTGGTGCCACCCCTGTCCCCATGTCCCTGTGCTGTGTGGTGGTGTCACCCCAGTCCCCATGTCCCCACACTACGGGGGGTCTCCAGCCCTGTCCCCATGCTGTGTGGCGGCTCCAGCCCTGTCCCCATATCATATGGTGATGCCACCCCTGTCCCCATGTCCCCATGCCTCTTGGCAGTGCCACCCCCGTCCCCATGCTGTGTGGCAGTGCCACTCCTGTCCCCATGTCCCTGTGCTGTGTGGTGGTTCCATCCCTGTCCCCACCCCTGTCCTGGTGTCCCCGTGCCATGTGGTGCTTTCACCCCTGTGACCATGTCCCCACACTACGGGGGGGGCTCCAGCCCTGTCCCCACGTCCCTATAGTGTGGGGCAGTGCCACTGCTATCCCTGTGTCCCCATACTGTGTGGCATTGCCACCCCTGTCCCCATGCTATATGGCAGTGCCACTCCTGTCCCCATGCTTTGTGGCGGTGCCATCCATGTCCCCGTGCTGTGTGGTGGCTCCAGCCCTGTCCCCATACCATACGGTGATGCCGCCCCTGTCCCTGTGTCCCCATGCCGGTGCCACTCCTGTCCCCATGTCCCCGTGCTATGTGGTGGTGCCGTCCCTGTCCCCATAACCCCGTGCCCTGTGACTGTGTCCCCGCGCTGCGTAGGCACTCTAGCCCTGTCCCCGTTCCCCCATGCCATCTGGCAGTGCCGCCCCTGTCCCCGTGTCCCCATGCTGAGTGGTGATGAGACCCCATTCCCCATACCCTAATACTTCGAGGTGATGCCACCCTGTCCCCGTGTCCCCACGCCACATGG
>NW_009647311.1:10259-10910 GCF_000708025.1 Charadrius vociferus | reverse complement strand
CCCCAAAAAAAAGTGGGTCCTGGGGGGGGGAATCCCTTGGGACTGTGAGGGCCGGGATGCTCGGGGATCCTCTGGGACCCCCAGACGCCCCCCTGGTGGGGGATCATCTGGGATTCCGATGCCTGGAATGCTCGGGGATCCTTTGGGACCCCCCAAAAATGGGTCCTGGTCGGGGATCATGGGAGATCCTGGTGCCTGGGATGCCTTGGGGTATCGTGAGACCCCCCAAAATGGGTCCTGGTGGGGGATCCCGGGGGATCCTGGTGCCTGGGGTGCCTTTGGGTACCCCGAGACCCCCCAAAATGGGTCCTGGTGGGGGATCTGGGGGGTCCTGGTGACTGGGGTGTCTCAGGGTACCCTGAGACCCCCCAAAATGGGTCCTGGTGGGGGATCCCGGGGGATCCTGGTGCCTGGGGTGCCTTTGGGTACCCCGAGCCCCCCCAAAATGGGTCCTGGTGGGGGATCCCTGGGGGATCTGGGGGGTCCTGGTGACTGGGGTGTCTCAGGGTACCCTGAGACCCCCCAAAATGGGTCCTGGTGGGGGATCCCGGGGGATCCTGGTGCCTGGGGTGCCTTTGGGTACCCTGAGACCCCCCAAAATGGGTCCTGGTGGGGGATCCCGGGGGATCCTGGTGCCTGGGGGGCCTCTGG
>NW_009647311.1:6809-8815 GCF_000708025.1 Charadrius vociferus | reverse complement strand
GGTGGGGGTGTCTTGCCCCTTTTGGGGACAGTTATCCCCGTTTTGGGGACGGTGGCTCCATTTTGGGGACAGTTAGCCCCGTTTCAGGGAAGGTTATCCCCGTTTTGGGGACGGTGGCTCCATTTTGGGGACAGTTAGCCCTGTTTTGGGGACAGTTATCCCCATTTTGGGGATGTTTATCCCCATTTCGGGGACAGTTATCCCCATTTTAGGGATGATTATCCCCTTTTGGGGGACAGTTAGCCTTGTTTTGGGGACAGTTATCCCTATTTTGGGGACGTTTATCCCCATTTCGGGGACGGTTATCCCCGTTTTGGGGATAGTGGATCCATTCTGGGGACAGTTATCCCCATTTTGGGGATGTTTATCCCCATTGCGGGGACAGCTATCCCTATTTCAGGGATTATTATCCCCATTTGGGGGACGGTTTTCCCTGTTTTGGGGACACTTGTCCCCATTTTGGAGATGTTTATCCCCATTTCGGGGATGTTTATCCCCATTTCGGGGACAGCTATCCCCATTTTGGGATGGTTATCCCTCTTTTGGGGAGAGTGGATCCATTTCAGGGACGATTATCTCCATTTGGGGGATGTTTTTTCCTGTTTTGGGGACAGTTATGCCCATTTTGGGGATGTTTATCCCCAATTTGGAGGGGGTGGACCCATTTTGGGGACGGTTATCCCCATTTGGGGGACGGTTATCCCCATTTCAGGGGGGGTGGACCCTTTTCGGGGACAGTTATCCCCATTTTAGGGATGATTATCCCCATTTGGGGGACAGTTATTCCCATTTTGGGGATGATTATCCCCATTTTGGGGATGGCTATCCTCATTTCAGGGAGGGTGGACCTATTTTGGGGACAGTTATCCCCATTTCAGGGGTGATTATACCCATTTGGGGGACAGTTATTCCCATTCTGGGGATGTTTATTCCCATTTTGTGGATGGTTTATCCCTGTTTTGGGGACTGTGGACCCATTTTAGGGACGGTTATCCCCATTTTGGGGATGGTTATCCCTGTTTTGGGGACAGTTAACTCCATTTTGGGGATATTTAGCCCTGTTTTAGGGATTGCTAACACCATTTTGGGACAGTTATCCCTGTCTTGGGGATGGTTATCCCTGTTTTGAGGACAGTTATCCCCATTTGGGTGATGGTTATCTCCATTTTAGGGACGGTTATCCCCATTTTGGGGATGGTTATCCCTGTTTTGGGGACAGTTAACTCCATTTTGGGGATATTTAGCCCTGTTTTAGGGATTGCTAACACCATTTTGGGACAGTTATCCCTGTCTTGGGGATGGTTATCCCTGTTTTGAGGACAGTTATCCCCATTTGGGTGATGGTTATCTCCATTTTAGGGACGGTTATCCCCATTTTGGGGATGGTTATCCCTGTTTTGGGGACAGTTATCCCCATTTCAGGGACGATTATTCGCATTTTGGGGACAGTTATCCCCATTTTGGGGACAATTATCCCCATTTGGGGGATGGTTATCCCTGTTTTGGGTAAAGTTATTCCCATTTGGGGGAGGTTATCTCCATTTTAGGGACGATTATCCCCATTTCAGGGATGATTATTCCCATTTTGGGGACAGTTATCCCCATTTTGGGGACAATTATCCCCATTTGGGGGATGGTTATCTCTGTTTCGGGTAAAGTTATTCCCATTTGGGGGAGGTTATCTCCATTTTAGGGACGATTATCCCCATTTCAGGGACGATTATCCCCATTTCGGGGACGCTTATCCCCCTTTTGGGGACAGTTACCCCTATTTTGGGCACGGTTATCCCCGTTTTGGGGGCAGCGGACCCATTTTGGGGGCTGGCTCTGCCCGTTTAGGAGCTGGCAGCGCCCGTTTCGGAGGTGGCAGCTCCTTTCTGGGGCCAATTCTCCCTATTTAGGGGGCACAGCTGTGGTCCTGCCCTACCTGAACATCCCCCCCCCCAAATTTTTTAACACACACCCCTCCCAGGAGCTGGTGGTGCAGAAGGGCTGGCGCCTGCCCG
>NW_009647311.1:6336-6706 GCF_000708025.1 Charadrius vociferus | reverse complement strand
CCCGGGGTGTAGGGGAAGGAGGGGCGGGGACATACGTGACAAGACCGGATGCGCACGGCTCACCTCGGGGTCCCTTGTCCCCCTCCTGGCAGGCAGCGGCACCTCCAAGAAGCTGGCCAAGCGCAACGCGGCCGCCAAGATGCTGGTGCGCATCCACAACGTCCCCATGGAGCCGCGGGAGGGCAGCGAGGCCGAGGTGGAGGAGGACCAGTTCTCCATGGTACCCCCCCGGCCGGCGAGAGGCTAACGAGGGGGGGACATGGGCAACCCGAGGGACTAACAGGGGGGGACATGGGCACCCTGAGGGACTAACGAGGGACATGGGCACCCCAAGGGGCTAACGAGGGGGGGGACACGGGCCCCCGGAGGG
>NW_009647311.1:4430-5435 GCF_000708025.1 Charadrius vociferus | reverse complement strand
ATGGGCACCCTGGGGCCACCCTGAGCGGCTAAGAGGGGGCGACACAGGCGCCCCAGGGGGTTAACAGGGGGACATGGGCACCCCAAGGCCACCCTGAGGGGTTAAGGGGGGACACAGACAGCCCGAGGCCACCCCAAGGGGCTAACGGGGGGGACATGGGCACCCCAAGAAGTTAACAGGGGGGACATGGGCACCCTGAGGCCACCCTGAGGGATTAACAGGGGACACAGACCCCCCCCGAGGGGTTAACGGGGGACATGGGCACCCTGAGGGGACAAGGGGGGACATGAGCACCTTCGTACCCCCCTATTCTGGGGCTCACGGACCCCCAGTGATCAAAGTTGGGGGGCAGTAGGGCAGGGGGACACCCAAGGGACCCCTCTGTGTGGGGGGGGACACCTTCTGGCTTTCGGGTCCTTGGGTGGGCGGGTGTTGTCCCCATGGAGGGTCCCTGAATCAGGAGGGGGGTCCTGCAGTCCCCAAGCCCCGATGTCCCATGGGGTACCCTCTGGGGGGGTTCCCCACAGCCCCCACGTTCCTGGCGTGGCCCCACAGGGGGGTCCCCAAGTCCCCTTTGTCCCCGGGGTGGCCCGGGCGGTGTCTGAGCCACGGTGTCCCCGTGTAGGGTGGTCCTTGCGGTTCCTGAGCCCCTGCACCTCCCGGGGGTCCCGCTGGTCCCTGAGTCCCCGTTGGGGTCCCCACATGGGGGTCCCCACATGGGGGTTCCGAGGGTCCCTGAGCCCCCCCCCACCCCGTCCCTGTGTGGGACTCTGGGTGGTCCCTGAGCCCCCATATCCCCATGGAGGGTGGGGGTGGTCCCCATGGAGGGGTTGGGATGGTCTCCGTGGAGGGGTGAGGATGGTCCCCATGGAAGGGTCGGGATGGTCCCCATGGAGGGGTGGGGGACAATCCCCATGGAGGGGTTGGGATGGTCCCCATGGAGGGGTGGGGATGGTCCCCATGGAGGGTGGGGGACAGTCCCCGTGGAGGGGTGGGGATGGTCCC
>NW_009647311.1:2332-2649 GCF_000708025.1 Charadrius vociferus | reverse complement strand
AGCCAAGGGGGGGGGGGGGAGGAGGGGCAAAGCAGGGGGGGGGGGGATGATCCAGAGGGACGGACAAACGGATGGGGACAGACAGACATGAGTGACCGAGGACAGACAGACGGAAGGAGACAGTGCCACGGACGGATGGGGACAGCGGGACGGACAGACGGATGGACGGGACAAATGGGAACGGACTGAGGAAGAGGAACGGGGACAGATGGGGACAGGTGGACACTATGGGGGACAGACGGACACTATGGGGGACACCCATCCCTCCGCCGGCCGCGCCACCCTCTTGGCCCCTCCGGGTGCCCCCAAACCCCCGC
>NW_009647311.1:0-271 GCF_000708025.1 Charadrius vociferus | reverse complement strand
GGGGGTTGGAGAGCGTCACCGCTGGCGGAGCCCAACTGTGCGTGACACCGCGGGGAGGGGGGACGCAAAGAGAAACGGGTCCGCAAGTTCAAAAATGACGAATTTCCCGCCTGAGCCATCGGAATTCGGAACCAATGAGCCGTTCCGGGGGGAAAAAGGCGGCACTGAACCCCCACCCCCTCAATCCTGAGGGATTCGGAGGTGGATGAGATCTTCATCTCTGCTGGAGGGAGAGGAGGGAGAAGGAGAGGAGGGAGAGAGGGAGAGGAGG
>NW_009647310.1:0-1373 GCF_000708025.1 Charadrius vociferus | reverse complement strand
CCTGCTCTTAATAGCTGAGATGCTGGCTTGTAGGTGTCCGTTGGGCCAATGCAGGAAGCCCTGCAGGGTCTTTGACGTACCCATCCTCCAGCCACAACACCAGGGACTGGGGGTCTCAGGTAGGTCCCCAGCCAATGTCTCAGGTACCCAGGGACATTGGAAACAGGGAAAGACTCATTTACATCAGTTGTATATATCAGCAGCATGTCCCTTCACCCCGGGGAAGGAGTTACACACCTGGAGATTGTGTGTAAATATTCACCAGCCATGGTGAATTGTGTGCAAATATTCACCGCCTAAGGAACCAGTCGTGTCTTCAAGGAGTGCCGTATTTCAAAGGTGTCCCTTAGTAGGAAGCCTTGTGTGTAAGCACAAATTGGAAAGGCAAGGTGGGGTGTTTTGGACCGGCCTGGCCACTGAAATGAACGCTAGATGTTCTCTTTTTTTCTTTTCTCGCCTTCAGAGAAGGGAGAGCATCTGCCTTCAGGGAGGGAAGGATGAGAGAGAAAAGACAGACACCAGCTGAAAAAAGAAACTAAGCCACTTTAATGAAAATATCAATAAAATAAAAAAAAAAAAAGAAAAGAAAATAGAGAAATATATAAACTGTATACAAATATGTTTCCAGAAAACAAAGATCCTTTTATTGTGAACATTGCGTGCGGGAGCCCAGGAGTCACAGGGGTTCATCCACTAACAGGGAATCGGCACCTACAAGGACAGAGTTAGAAAGCACTGATAAAGCCCCAAAGGCGGGAAGAGGCAGGACTTGGTTCCCCTTCCTTTGGGAAGCACAGCTGACAAGGAATGGTTTCTGGCCCAGCAGAGAGAGCTCCTGCTGGCACTGAGCAGGGGATGGCTCTGGCGCCTTGTCCCCAAGGGGAATGCCTTTAGAGACTGTACGTGTGCAGAGATGCACAGTGGCCCTGTGCCACGCAGCAGGGCTCCATCGGGAGCCCCCGGGGCGCTACCACGGACTTCTTTCCAACCCCTGCGCAGCACCGTCCCTCACCATCAGCCACTGGGACTGACTTAGAGCAGTTTAAGGAGTTGGGAAAGATGGGCAGCAGAGCCTGGTACTCACCTGGGCTTCTTCAGCGTCTGGACCTTTCTTCTTTTCTTCAGTCCCCGTCTTCTTCCTCTCTTCCTTCTTTTCTCTTTTTGTTGGTATTCCGTCTCCTCTTCCAAGTCTTCCCGTCTCTTCCTTTTTCTTCCGCTTTCCACTTCCTCGTGCGAGCCTGCAAACCTTTCCATCCCACAGTGGGATTAGATAGGTAAAGCTGAGATCAACTGGATTAATCAGTTCTCCATTTAACCAAAGATCACTCATTTTACCTTCTTTCCTTTGAAAGGCTCCTTTGTTCTTCTGCGGA
>NW_009647309.1:0-903 GCF_000708025.1 Charadrius vociferus | reverse complement strand
ATGATGTCTTTCCCATGCTGTTTTGCACCAGTTAAGAAAAGCTCCACCAGCTCTGAAGCCACCCTGCAAGCCCCACTCACCAGTATGTGGTGGGAGAGCTCAGCACCTTAGCAGGAGAGTCGCTCTGTGCAAAGAGCGAGGTGGGCATGAACATGCCTGGTCGGGCAGGATTTTTACAGGCACTGGGCTCTCTGCAAGACATACAAATTGTCTGTTTTTATTTATTTTTTTTTTATGCTTCAGGCCTCGGTATCATATAAATGTTTAGAAAATGTCAATAAAAATGAAACAACGAATGCATTAGGAAAGATCTAAAGCAAAGAAACTGTTTTAATACACTTTTCAGCTTTTAAAATATGCTGTGTTCTTTTACTCCTGATTTAGCTTTGTTAGGGTTGAATATAACAGTCTGTGAGGGGTGTCATGACTATTTTTTGTTATTCTTTTGATGAGGTTAGGAATCTTCAGAGCCTGGGTGGCTGCAGCTATGCAAACACAGATGTCTTCAGTCACAGGGACGCAGACGCCTGGTGCCTGTGCAGGTGCCCTGGCACCCTCTGCCCGGTCTCTATCAGCACCTCCCATGGGGCTCTGGTCTCCTGCAGGTCTTGTGTGACAGTGGCCTGTCCCACACCAACACCTCAGCTACGCCGGGGCCCCTGCAAGTGGCCCTCAATGTCCATGGTCAGACAACTGTGCACGGCCTTCACCAGCTTGCAACTTCTCAAAACACATGAGCACCTTTTCATCAGCTGAGATGACTGAATAATTTTTATAAAATTACGATGACTTGTTACCGTGCCAGAATGGTTATTTCCAGGAAGTGCATTAATCACAGGAGAAGAAATCTTGACCGTCCCCTCTGCTTGCATTGCTAGGACTTTGCCCGTGATCCTGTGTATT
>NW_009647308.1:14850-16252 GCF_000708025.1 Charadrius vociferus | reverse complement strand
GCCGATGTGTCCCGTGATGTCTCCGTGTCCTCCGAAGTTAAAGTTGAGACAGTTGTGCTTGGCATGGAAACGGTGGTTGGCTCAGTGGTGGCCGATGTGTCCCATGATGTCTCTGTGTCAACCAGTGTTGAGGTGGAGACAGTTGTGATTGGCATGGACATGGTTGTTCGCTCAGTGGTGGCCGATGTGTCCCATGATGTCTCCGTGTCCCCCAGTGTCGAGGTGGAGACAGTTGTGCTTGGCATCGACACGGTGGTTGTCTCAGTGGTAGAAGATGTGTCCCATGATGTCTCCGTTTCCTCCAATGTCGATGTGGAGACAGTTGTGCTTGGTATGGACACGGTGGTTGTCTCAGTGGTGGCCGATGGTTCCCATGATGGCTTTGTGTCCCCCAATCTTGAGTTGGTGACAGTTGTGCTTGGCATGGACACGGTGATGGCTGGTGTAGTGCTGGCTGACGTCTTCCTTGATTGTTTGACATTCCCGGTGTTCCAGGTGGTGTTAGTTGTGCTTGGCGTGGACATAGTGCTTTTGGGCTTCATGGTGGTCCGCTTCATGGTGGTCGGCTGATTCATAAACTCCGTATTTTCTGTCCCCGTAATGGTGGTTGGCTCAGTGGTGGCCCTTGTGTCTGTTAATGAAGAATTTTTTTTCTTTTTCACCATCACCTCTGGGGTATGAGGAGTCCAATACCACATCTTGGGTGAAGCTGAACTCTCCCTGTCTGGTTGCCCTTTGTCCCCTGGTGCATGCTGGTCAGCATCATCTACTCAGAATAGGTCAGAAGACTGGCAGATCAGAAGGTCCTTTGAATCTTCACCCCCCGCTCTGACAGCTACATGTACTCGGGGTCCTCGTATGGGTTGTCCACCCCCCATGCCAGGACAGGCTTTGACAGTCTCCTGTCCTCCTTGATGGGTCCCCTCCCGCTATCTCCTACAAGTTAAGCACCTGCCCTTAACCCCCAAACACCCACATCCACTGTAGACCAACAACCCCAAAGCAACTACAACCCCCCCCGCCAGACCTTCCAAGACCCCCCACTGGGTCCCACAAACCTGTGGACCCCCTAAGACCCACGTACACCATAGACCAACATCCCCCCAAAGACCTGCCCTCACTTCTCCAAAGATGCTCCCAAGACCCCCAGGTGGGTCCCACAAACCTGTGGACCTCCCAAGACCCACGTCCACAGAAGGCCAACATCACCTCTGAAACCCGCCCTCACTTCTCCAAAGATGCCCCCAAGGCTCCCAAGACCCCCAGGTGGGTCCCAAAGACCAATGGAACCCCCTCAGAGACCCACGGACCCCCAAAGACCCCAATTCTTGCTCCTTTGATGCCAAAACCAGACCTGCAGCATGGGGGTCCTTGGAGGAACAATGGTCCCACCCCGGTCCCA
>NW_009647308.1:13098-13961 GCF_000708025.1 Charadrius vociferus | reverse complement strand
GGTGATGACACCCTATGGGGCTCTGGTGTCCCCACCATGTCCCCACCCCATGCTGGGAGCAGTTCTTGGTAGGAAGCCAACCAGTGCCCAGAAGCAATCGAGGACACCTGAGGGTGTCATTGACCGAAGGACAGGCAGAAACACTTCCCTGAGGGGGTGTCACACCCACAGGTCAGGCGATGTGTCCCAGCGGGTGACAGAGGGTTCCCTGTGGGGACACGGACATGGGATGGGACAAGATCAGGTGGTGTCCAAGGGTTGGGGGGCACTGGGACGCCCTCATGGGGTGGCAGCACCGTAGGGGACAATGTTGTGGGGTGGCCGTGCCACAGGGTGACCATGGGGTGAGGTGACAGCACCCCCGGGGTGACACTGTTGAGGGGTGACAGCATCCTGGTGTGGCCCTGACATGGGGTGACAGTCACTTGTCCATGGGTGGAGGTGACACTGCCATGGGGTGGCAGCGTCCTGGTGTGGTCCTGACGTGGGGTTCCCATATTGTGAGGTGACAGAGCCCCAGGGTGAATCTGCCGTGGGGTGACAGTGTCCTTGCCCATGAGTGGAGGTGACACTGCCATCTGGTGGTCCTGCCTTGGGGTGGCAGTGCCGTGGGGTGACAGCGCCGTGGGGTGGCCCTGCCATGAAGTGACAGCGTCTTGTCCATGGGTGAAGGTGACACTGCTGTGGGGTGACAGCGCCGCATGGTGGCAGTGTCCAGGGGTGGCCCTGACGTGGGGTGACAGTGACTTGTCCATGGGTGAATATGACACTACCGTGGGGTGGCAGTGTCCTTGTCCAAGAGTGTGGGGCAGTTCTCAGGGGGGGTGCTGGGGTGGGTCTGGGTGCTGTGGGGGGTGTTCGGG
>NW_009647308.1:12339-13040 GCF_000708025.1 Charadrius vociferus | reverse complement strand
TGGGTGTCTTCATAAGGTCCCACCTGCTTCCAACGTCTGGAGGAAGCTTCTCTTGGTTCCTCTGCAACAATCCTTTAGGTCACGGGTGTTAAATGGAGATGTTGGGGTCCCTCCTGGCAGGAAAGGGGCTGTCTCCCCCCCGTCTTCTCCACGTCCTGGTCCTGACTTGTATCTCCCCCTCCTCGTTCTTTCCCAAAAGACACAGATGGGACAGTGCAGGTGGAGCTGTGGGTCACCAACCGGGAGTTCAGCGATGACCTCCGAAACCCCAACTCTTCCACCTATTTGGGGTTCGTCAAGAACTTCACAGAGCAGGTAAAGGGACGTGGGGAAGGGGTTGACCCTACCCGGGGTCACGATGTGCCTGGTTGTGCATCCAAATGCATCTCGTGGGTGCTGCAATTGCCAGTGGGGGGAGGGCTCCACGTGATCTTCTGTGGGTATGTGTTGGGATGTCTTTGACGGGGGACACCTCAAACAAGGGAGATCTTCTATGGGTACATTGGGATGTGTTTGATGGGGGCACACCTCAAACACGGGAGGTGCAGGAGGAGGGGAAGGGAATGGGGCCCTGACAACCCCCCTGGAGACCTTTCCTCTTCCAGATGAACGTGGTCTACGGCAACATTGAGGGCTACAAGGGCATCCAGGTCCACTGTCTGACATGAGTGTGGGGCTGCTGGTCAATAGGGTGGAGTTAT
>NW_009647308.1:0-9776 GCF_000708025.1 Charadrius vociferus | reverse complement strand
GGTGGAGGCGCGGGAAGCTTGACTTGTTTATCTGCCAGCAACAGCGGGTGTGGTGAGAATGGGAGCCCAAGAGTCTCCAGCTGGAAGGGGGACGGGAGAGGGGACCTTTGGTCCCACTTGAGAAGTAGGAGGGATGAAACCTGAGCCGCAGGTGCCGGGGAGCAAAGGGACGGGTGCCAACACCCATTTCCCAGCAGAGATGTTGCCCCACGGGACACGTCGGGTCACGGGATGCCCAACACCCTCCCCTGAGGTCCAGGAGACTCCATCTTGGCACGTCCCAACATCTCCAAGACCCTCTCCTTGTCCCCACAAGCCCTGGCCGTGGTTTGGCCGGGATGGGGATGTGGGACATGGGATGGGGATGTGGGACATGGGATGGGGACGTGGGACATGGGGGTGGGGATGTGGGACATGGGATGAGGTGGAATATGGGACGAGGAGGTGGGATATGGGATGAGACCCCATAGAGGGGGACACTGAGAAGGGACATCTTGGGCATTACCGAGGCCATGGTGGCCACGGGGTCATGCTGGTGACACTGTATGGGCTCCAGATGTCCCCACCATGACCCCACCCTGCTGCCACCAAGCCCTTTGGAGACCCCGTAGAGGGGGATATGGAGAAGGGACATCTTGGACGTATTGTAGGCCACAGAGATCATGGTGGTGACACTCTTTGGGGTGCTGGTGTCCCCACCATGACCCAACCTTGCTGTCACCAAGCCTTTGGAGACCCTGTAGAGGGGGACATGGAGAAGGGACATCTTGACCATATCTGGGCCACGGTGGCCAGGGGGGTCATGGTGATGACACCTATGGGGCCTCTGGTGTCCCCACCATGTCCCCACCCCATGCTGGGAGCAGTTCTTGGTAGGAAGCCAACCAGTGCCCAGAAGCAATCGAGGACACCTGAGGGTGTCATTGACCGAAGGACAGGCAGAAACACTTCCCTGAGGGGGTGTCACACCCACAGGTCAAGCGATGTGTCCCAGCAGGTGACAGAGGGTTCCCTGTGGGGACACGGACATGGGATGGGACAAGATCAGGTGGTGTCCAAGGGTTGGGGGGCACTGGGACGCCCTCATGGGGTGGCAGCACCGTAGGGGACAATGTTGTGGGGTGGCCGTGCCACAGGGTGACCATGGGGTGAGGTGACAGCACCCCCGGGGTGACACTGTTGAGGGGTGACAGCATCCTTGTGTGGCCCTGACATGGGGTGACAGTCACTTGTCCATGGGTGGAGGTGACACTGCCATGGGGTGATCCTGCCATGGAGTGCCCGTGTCCTTGTCCATGACTGGAGGTGACACTGCCGTTGGGTGGCCCTGCCGTGGGGTGGCAGCACCCCCGGGTGGCCCTGACATGGGGTGACACTGGGGTGTTCGGGGGGGTGGGGTGGGGCTGAGGGTCAATGCCTGTGTAGATGGGCTCTTGGTGTCTTCATAAGGTCCCAACTGCTTCCAACGTCTGGAGGAAGCTTCTCTTGGTTCCTCTGCAACAAACCTTTAGGTCACGGGTGTTAAATGGAGATGTTGGGGTCCCTCCTGGCAGGAAAGGGGCTGTCTCCCCCCCGTCTTCTCCACGTCCTGGTCCTGACTTGTATCTCCCCCTCCTCGTTCTTTCCCAAAAGACACAGATGGGACAGTGCAGGTGGAGCTGTGGGTCACCAACCGGGAGTTCAGCGATGACCTCCGAAACCCCAACTCTTCCACCTATTTGGGGTTCGTCAAGAACTTCACAGAGCAGGTAAAGGGACGTGGGGAAGGGGTTGACCCTACCCGGGGTCACGATGTGCCTGGTTGTGCATCCAAATGCATCTCGTGGGTGCTGCAATTGCCAGTGGGGGGAGGGCTCCACGTGATCTTCTGTGGGTATGTGTTGGGATGTCTTTGACGGGGGACACCTCAAACAAGGGAGATCTTCTATGGGTACATTGGGATGTGTTTGATGGGGGCACACCTCAAACACGGGAGGTGCAGGAGGAGGGGAAGGGAATGGGGCCCTGACAACCCCCCTGGAGACCTTTCCTCTTCCAGATGAACGTGGTCTACGGCAACATTGAGGGCTACAAGGGCATCCAGGTCCACTGTCTGACATGAGTGTGGGGCTGCTGGTCAATAGGGTGGAGTTATTGGGGTGCACCAGCCGGCTCCCACTCCCCACAGGAGCTGGGGTAACCCCTTGGGAAAAGGGACATTTGTGATGAGATGCCACCAGGTGTGGCAGTGTGGTGGTGAACCACAACATCATCTTCTCCCTGATGGTCACCACCCAAACCCAGGAAAAGTTCCAGAACATCACGACAGACCTGAAGGAAAAGATTCACGTGGCAGTGGCGCAGAACTGCACAGATGGTACTTATGAGTCTCCCAGGAAAAGGGGACGGTGAGGAGTTGGGCAACCCATGGGGGGGGACAACTTCCCACCCACCCGAAACCTCACGGCCACCCCTGAGATTGGGCTGTGGGGCACATCCCCCCATGTAACCTCTTTTGCAGACAAGCTGTGCTTCAACTCCTCTGACGTGGTGGTCGCCAACACTTCACTCAGCTTTGACCCGGAGGGTGTGTAGATGGGGCTGTCCCAACAGCGGGGCGGGGGGTGAGTTTGGGGTTTGGTGTGGCCGGCATCCCCCCCAACCCACCTCTCTTCCTTCTCCAACCTACTGCCAGAATCCCAGAATCTCCTCAGTTGGAAAAGACCTGTAAGATCATCTAGTCCGGTCATTAACCTAACGCTGCCAAGCCCACCACTAAACCATGTCCCTCAGCGCTATATCTACACCACCTTTAAATCCTTCCAGGGATGGGGACTCCACCACTGCCCTGGGTAACACGTTCCAGTGCCTGATGACCCTTCCAGTAAAGAAATTCTTCCGTATATCCAACCTAAACTTCCCCTGGCGCAACTTGAAGCCGTTTCCTCTTGTTCCATCCCGTTACTTGACAGAACAGGTCGACCCCCACCTCTCTGCAACCTCCTTTCAGATCGTTGTGGAGAGCGATAAGGTCTCCCCTGAACCTCCTTTTCTCCAGGCTGAACACCCCCACTTCCCTCAGCCGCTCCTCGTAAGATGTGCTCCAGACCTCTCACTAAGTTTCGTTGCCCTTCTCTGGACACGCTCCAGCACCTCAATGTCCTTCTTGTGGCGAGGGACCCAAAACTGAACGTGGTACTCAAGACACGGCCTCACCAGTGCCGAGTACAGAGGGTGAAACCACCTCCCTGGTCCTACTGGCCACACCATTCCTGATACAGGCCAGGATGCCGTTGGCCGCCTTGGCCTCCTGGGCACTCACATTCAGCCGGCTCTCCACCAACACCCCCAGGTTCCTCTCTACTGGGCGGCTCTCCAGCCACTCCTCCCCAAGCCTGTAGCGTTGGTGGGGGTTGTTTTGGCCAAATCGTAAGACCTTATTTGGCCTTAGTGAAACTCCTACAGTTTGCCTCGGCCCATCCATCTCCTCTGTCTAAATCCCTCTTCGTGGCCTCCCTACCCTCAGGCAGATCAACACTCCCGCCCAGCTCGGTGTCCTCTGCGAACTGACTGAGGGGGGACCTCATCCTCTCATCCAGATCATCGATGAAGATGTTTAACAGGATTGGCCCCAGCACCGAGCCCTGGGGGGGCACCACTCGTGACCAGCTGCCAACTGGAATGAACTCTGTTCACCACCACTCTCTGGGCCCGGCCTTCCATCCAGTGTTCTACCCAGCAAAGCGTACGCCCATCCGAGCCGTGAGCAGCCAGTTTCTCCAGGAGAACGCTGTGGGAAACGGTGCCGAAGGCTTTACTAAAGTCCAGATAGGCAACATAGAATCACAGGATGGTTTAGGTTGGAAGGGACCTTGAAGATCATCCAGTTCCAACCCCGTGCCATGGGCAGGGACACCTCCCACCAGCCCAGGTTGCCCAAGGCCATGTCCAGCCTGGCCTTGAACACCTCCAGGGATGGGGCCTCAACAACCTCTCTGGGCAACCTGTTAACATCCACAGCTTTCCCCTCATCCGCTAAGCGGGTGACCGTGTTGTAGAAGGAGATCAGGTTAGTCAAGCAGGACCTGCCTTTCATGAACCCATGTTGACTGGGCCGGATCGTCCGCTTGTCCTGCGCGTTACTGCGTGATGGTACTCAGGATGATCTGCTCCATCAGCTTCCCCGGCACCCAAGTCAAACCGACAGGCCTGTAGTTTCCCGGATCCTCCTTCCCACCCCTTCTTGTAGATGGGTGTCCCATTGGCTAGTTTCCAATCTGCTGGGACCTCCCCAGTTAGCCGGGACTGATGGAAAATGATGGAAAGTGCCAGGGGGTTATGAGGACTATTTCTTTCCCAATGTGACGAGCTCTGGTTTCTTCTGTATATCCAACTGCACCCCACACGCCGTCGGCACCATCAACTGCAACAACAGGCAGTGTCAGCTCACCAAGAGTGGTCCACAGTGCTTGTAAGGGCTTGTGGTAAAACCATTGCTCACCTCCAAAACCAACGCATGTGCACCCAACCCTTCTGGTGCACCTCCATGCCCACCTCCGAGCCCATCTCTGCATGGAAGTGGGTCCAGACCCCTGCAGGGTTGGAGCAGGGTCGGAGCAGGGTCTTGCTCCACAGGTGTTCAACCCTTCTGGTGCACCTCCACACCCATCTCCAAGCCCATCTCTCCATGGAAATGGGTCCAAAACCCCTGGTGGCCCCGCCTTGGAACCCCCTCCATGTTCTCACCATCTGTGGGGTGTACCACTTTGGGACCCCCTCCACGTTCTCACCATCTGTAGGTGGCGCCACCTTGCGACCCCTTCCATGGGTCATCCCCTTCCAAAGCCACCACCACTGCTCTCCACCCCACAGCCCTTTGTCCCCTTCCCCACGGACAGGAGGTGTGGATGAACCTCTGGGCTGATATTTAACCCCGAGGGTGGGAACTATCACTTTCTCCCATGTGCGTCACCCGTTGGACTTGCACCTTTGGGGTGAGCAGGTGACAATTCCTAATTGCTCGTTCAGCAATTAATGCAGCCCAAACGTTTTCCCTTTCTGCTTCCTGGATAGTTTTGGTGCCATTTGCATCCCACCGCAGAGCCGTGACCTTCAACCGAGCCCACCTCCGCCCCACGGTCACCACCTCACGTGTCCCCGACGGTATGCTGAAACGGGCAGGTGACAGTAAAATTAGTGTTTTATTCAATCATAAAAAGCGTTGTTGTAAAAAGCCCCACGGGGAGGAAGAGGACGGTTGATTCTTTGTTCTCGAAACCCCTCACCCAACCCCATGTCCCTGTGTGTCCACACCCTCCTCAGCTCACCGCTGCCTCTTGGGTGCTTCCACTCAGGGTATGGTGACGGTCGGTCGTTGGATGTGAATCTGGGGAGGAAGGAGAGATGGGGGTGAGATGGGGGTGTGGTGGGTTGTCCCCACTGCAACGCGGGGACAGTTTTGGGGTCCTGGGGACCTCCTTGGATGTTGTCTACCATCTCCAGCTAGATGGAGGTGGCGCTGGAGGTCTCTGAGGCTGCAGAGGAGGGTGGAAAGAGAGGTGGTGTCGACCTCCAGTGGCTCCATGGCTCCCCCAACCCCCCCAAAACCCACCGCCGTCCGTCCCCATTACCTTCCCCTGTGACCACTTCGTTGGTCCACACTGCAATAGAGGTTCGTGTGGGAGCTCAAGTTCTCCCTGCGTGGTGGGATGGAGAGGGATGAGAAGGTGGCACGGGACCCCCACACACACACCTCCACCCCACAGCGATGCACTTACCTGTTCTCTTCCTTCGGCCTCCGAGCCCGCACGAGGAAGATGGTGAAGATGACTATGACGATGACCAACACGGCCATCGGTACCCCTACGGCCACCCCGATCTTGCTGATCCGTGAGCTGCAGGTGCTGTCTTGGTACCAGAACGCTGCCGTGTCCGAGCACCTGGTGGGGACGTCCAGGTGGTGAGAACCATGCCGGCCTCACCCCAAACCCAGAGGAGCATATTTGGGGGCAGAAGGGGGGTTGGATGCACAAGGAGGTGCTTACTCGCACTCTGGTCCCGCGCGCTTCAAGGTGCATTTGCCGTGGACGCAGACGTAAGGGTCAGCGGATCGTTTGTCACATCTGGTGATGCAGAGGACACCGGTGGCGGTGACGACTGGGGTGTAGTGGATCCTGAGGTCCTCCTCAACAAGGGCGTCGCACAGGTCTAAGGGTGGAGGTGAAGGGCTCAGGGTGAGCAGAGATGGGGTTCAAAGGGGGTCCTGAGGTGGGGACCAAACGTCCCATGGGCTCACTTACTTGTTTCAACCTCTTCCACGCCATAGCCAGCAACGTTGGTGAAGGTAGGGTTGAAGCAGAAGTCACCTGGGATGGAGAAAGCAACTGCTGGTGGTGGCCCTTGGGCTCAACCCCCACCAGTAAGGACCTTGCCCTGGTGCCAACTGATGCATTGGGGGGGGCGACCACCAGCGTCACTCACAGTTGCTTCCTTCACAGCCCTCGGTGCAGTGGGAGTTGGCGAGGGTGGCGTTGACAAGGCTCTGGGAGATGGTCTTCACCGTCTCGTTGACCTTGGTGTTGGCCATCACCTTCAGGAGGACCGTGTAGTTCACCACAATGCTGCCCTGGCTGCGAGAAGAAGGGGCAGTGGTGGCTCAGCATGGCCGCACTGCAGGAGACCCAACTGGGACAAATTTGGGGTCCCCCGGTGCGGAGGGACAGTGCGGTCGCTGTTACGTGGGGCTTGGACCATCCTGGAGGAGCTCCAGGGACAGAACTTGGAGCGTTGAGGCTGCCCCAACCTACAGAGTTGACCCCTGTAGGTGCCTTCACCCCAAATCCCCACACCAGAGCAGATGGAGTACCCCATGAGGACACACCACCCAACCCCTGGTGGACACTCACGTCAGTTCGTAGATCACCACATCTTGGTAGCCCGGTATGTCCTTGTAAACGTCATTCATCTGGAAGACAAGGAGAAACCATGGGGAGATCCGGGCACCAGCCCCGTCCTGCCCCGAAGAGCCCCCCAAAGGGCGCTGCTCCAGCACGTGGACGGCCCCGGCATCGCTGTGCCCTGACCTTCGTCTTGAACTCCTTCTCAAAGTCCTTGAAAGCTTGAGAGGACTTATTTTTCAGGTCTTCTGTGAAATTCCTGTTGTCAACCTTCGTCTTCATCTCCACCGTTGCGTTCACCGTCACTTCACCAAGCAGAAGGAGACCCGTAAGCAATGGACTGGAGCGTCCCCGTCCCACCCTCAGTGCCCTTAGTCAGGGCACCAGGTTGGTCCCTATGAGGTGACCCAACCTCATTCCCAGGTCGGTCCCACCATAGCGGCCCCCATTTCCAGGTTGGTTCCTCTCAGGTGACCTCAGCCCACATCCTGGCTTCCACATCCCACAGAAGGACCCCAGGTTGGGATGGTTGCCTACCATTTTTCAACTCGATGACCTCCTTGGCGTACTGGCATTCAGCACCCTCAAAATTTTCGGTGCAGAGGCAAACGCCGTTCTCCCAGGTGCCACCGTTGAGGCAGATGGCCATCTCACAACGCTCCCCGTAGAACCCGCCGGGACATATACACTTGATGCCGTCCCACGTGGCCCCGTTCTCGCACTGACCTGGAAGAGGCACGCCAAGACGTGGGTGACACAGCCCGGAGCAACCCCAGGAGGGCGAAGCCACCTGGAGAATTCTTGGGGTGCGGTGGGGAGGTCAGGGAGCAGGGACGTGGCTAAGGGGTGCCACCAAGGAGGAAGACTCACCTGCATTGGTGGTGGTGGGGGGGGGGGTGGTGGTGGTGGTGGTCATAGTGGTGGTGGTGGTCGTAGTGGTGGTGGTGACAGTTTTTCTCGGTGTGTCCACATTGGTGACCGACGTCTTGCCTGATTCCTTGATGTCACCTGTTGTCCAGGTGGTGACAATTGTGCTTGGCATGGTCACAGTGGTTGGCTCAGTGGAACCCCCTCAGAGACCCACGGACCCCCAAAGACCCCAATTCTTGCTCCTTTGATGCCAAAACCAGACCTACAGCGCAGGGTCCTTGGAGGAACAATGGTCCCACCCTGGTCCCAACCTGCCATCCTCCTGCTTCCCCCCCGGTGATGAAACTGGAGTGGTGGACCTGGAGGTCCCAGCGCTGGTGGCACCTACCTCTCACGATGACCAGGAAGCAGACGCAGACCACGGCCAGGCCACCCCATAGACGACCCCCCATCTCTCCGGATCTCGGAGCTGGTGAGGATGTGGCGAGGAGGTGTGGGAAGCTTGACTTGTTGATCTGCCACCAACGGCGGTTGTAGTGGGAATGGGAGCCCAAGAGTCTCCAGCTGGAAGGGGGACGGGAGAGGGGACCTTTGGTCCCACTTGAGAAGTAGGAGGGATGAAACCTGAGCCGCAGGTGCCGGGGAGCAAAGGGACGGGTGCCAACACCCATTTCCCAGCAGAGATGTTGCCCCACGGGACACGTCGGGTCACGGGATGCCCAACACCCTCCCCTGAGGTCCAGGAGACTCCATCTTGGCACGTCCCAACATCTCCAAGACCCTCTCCTTGTCCCCACCAGCCCTGGCCGTGGTTTGTCCCCGCTGCAGAGGGAGGCTGGGGACAGGAGCAGGATGGGGACGGGGGATGTGGGACATGGGATGGGGATGTGGGACATGGGGTGGGGACGTGGGACATGGGATGAGGTGGGATATGGGACGAGGAGGTGGGATATGGGATGAGACCCCATAGAGGGGGACACTGAGAAGGGACATCTTGGGCATATTTGGGGCCGTGGTGGCCAGGGGACATGGTAGTGACACCCTATGGGGCACTGGTGTCCCCACCATGACCCCACCAAGCCCTTTGGAGACCCTGTAGAGGGGGACATGGAGAAGGGACATCTTGACCATATCTGGGCCACGGTGGCCAGGGGGGTCATGGTGATGACACCCTATGGGGCTCTGGTGTCCCCACCATGTCCCCACCCCATGCTGGGAGCAGTTCTTGGTAGGAAGCCAACCAGTGCCCAGAAGCAATCGAGGACACCTGAGGGTGTCATTGACCGAAGGACAGGCAGAAACACTTCCCTGAGGGGGTGTCACACCCACAGGTCAAGCGATGTGTCCCAGCAGGTGACAGAGGGTTCCCTGTGGGGACACGGACATGGGATGGGACAAGATCAGGTGGTGTCCAAGGGTTGGGGGGCACTGGGACGCCCTCATGGGGTGGCAGCACCGTAGGGGACAATGTTGTGGGGTGGCCGTGCCACAGGGTGACCATGGGGTGAGGTGACAGCACCCCCGGGGTGACACTGTTGAGGGGTGACAGCATCCTGGTGTGGCCCTGACATGGGGTGACAGTCACTTGTCCATGGGTGGAGGTGACACTGCCATGGGGTGATACTGCCATGGAGTGACCGTGTCCTTGTCCATGACTGGAGGTGACACTGCCGTTGGGTGGCCCTGCCGTGGGGTGGCAGCACCCCCGGGTGGCCCTGACATGGGGTGACACTGTCCTTGTCCATGGGTGGAGGTGACACCGCTGTGTGGTGGTAGCACCATGGGGTGACAGCGCCACATGGTGGCAGCATCCTGGGGTGGCCCCACCATGGGGTGGCCCTGACATGGGGTCACAGTGTCCTTGTCCATGGCGGGAGGTGACACTGCTGTGGGGTGGCAGCACCCTGGGGTGGCTCTGACGTGGGGTGACATTGTCCTTGCCCATGGGGGGAGGTGACACTGGTGTGGGGTGGCCCTGCCATGGGGTGGCAGTGTCCTGGGGTGGCCCTACCGGGGGGTGACATTGTCCTT
>NW_009647307.1:14096-19437 GCF_000708025.1 Charadrius vociferus | reverse complement strand
ACCCACAGACCCCTCCTGCACCCATCCAGAGCTTCCAACCACCCGTGGGCTCCCCTACACCCGTCTTGGGCTTCCAACCGCTCATGGACCCCTCTCTGCACCCATCCCAGGTGCCTGAGCACCCATGGACACCCCCTGCACCCATCCCAGGTGTCTGAGCACCCACAGACTTCTCTCTGCACCCATCCTGGGCTTCCAACCACCCGTGGACACCCCTAAACCCAACCTGAGCTTCCAGCCACCCATGGACACCCCCCCTGCACCCATCCCAGGTGTCCAACCACCCATGGACCCCTCTCTGCACCCATCCTGGGCTTCCAACCACCCATGGACTCCCCTACACCCATCCTGGGCTTCCAACCACCCATGGACTTCTCTCTGCACCCATCTTGGGCTTCCAACCACCCACGGACCCCTGTCCTGCACCCATCCAGGGCATCCAGGCACCCATGGACTCCCGTACACCCATCCTGGGCTTCCAACCACCCATCTTGGGCTTCCAACCACCCATGGACCCCCACCCGCACCCATCCCAGGTGTCTGAGCACCCATGGACTTCTCTCTGCACCCATCCAGGGCATCCAACCACCCGTGGACACCTCTACACCCATCCTGGGCTTCCAACCACCCATCTTGGGCTTCCAACCACCCATGGACCCCCACCCGCACCCATCCCAGGTGTCTGAGCACCCATGGACTTCTCTCTGCACCCATCCAGGGCATCCAACCACCCGTGGACACCTCTACACCCATCCTGGGCTTCCAACCACCCGTGGACACCCCTAAACCCAACCTGAGCTTCCAGCCACCCATGGACACCCCCCCTGCACCCATCCCAGGTGTCCAACCACCCATGGACCCCTCTCTGCACCCATCCTGGGCTTCCAACCACCCGTGGACACCCCTAAACCCAACCTGAGCTTCCAGCCACCCATGGACACCCCCCCTGCACCCATCCCAGGTGTCCAACCACCCATGGACCCCTCTCTGCACCCATCCTGGGCTTCCAACCACCCGTGGACACCCCTAAACCCAACCTGAGCTTCCAGCCACCCATGGACACCCCCCCTGCACCCATCCCAGGTGTCCAACCACCCATGGACCCCTCTCTGCACCCATCCTGGGCTTCCAACCACCCGTGGACACCCCTAAACCCAACCTGAGCTTCCAGCCACCCATGGACACCCCCCCTGCACCCATCCCAGGTGTCCAACCACCCATGGACCCCTCTCTGCACCCATCCTGGGCTTCCAACCACCCGTGGACACCCCTAAACCCAACCTGAGCTTCCAGCCACCCATGGACACCCCCCCTGCACCCATCCCAGGTGTCCAACCACCCATGGACCCCTCTCTGCACCCATCCTGGGCTTCCAACCACCCGTGGACACCCCTAAACCCAACCTGAGCTTCCAGCCACCCATGGACACCCCCCCTGCACCCATCCCAGGTGTCCAACCACCCATGGACCCCTCTCTGCACCCATCCTGGGCTTCCAACCACCCGTGGACACCCCTAAACCCAACCTGAGCTTCCAGCCACCCATGGACACCCCCCCTGCACCCATCCCAGGTGTCCAACCACCCATGGACCCCTCTCTGCACCCATCCTGGGCTTCCAACCACCCGTGGACACCCCTAAACCCAACCTGAGCTTCCAGCCACCCATGGACACCCCCCCTGCACCCATCCCAGGTGTCCAACCACCCATGGACCCCTCTCTGCACCCATCCTGGGCTTCCAACCACCCGTGGACACCCCTAAACCCAACCTGAGCTTCCAGCCACCCATGGACACCCCCCCTGCACCCATCCCAGGTGTCCAACCACCCATGGACCCCTCTCTGCACCCATCCTGGGCTTCCAACCACCCGTGGACACCCCTAAACCCAACCTGAGCTTCCAGCCACCCATGGACACCCCCCCTGCACCCATCCCAGGTGTCCAACCACCCATGGACCCCTCTCTGCACCCATCCTGGGCTTCCAACCACCCGTGGACACCCCTAAACCCAACCTGAGCTTCCAGCCACCCATGGACACCCCCCCTGCACCCATCCCAGGTGTCCAACCACCCATGGACCCCTCTCTGCACCCATCCTGGGCTTCCAACCACCCGTGGACACCCCTAAACCCAACCTGAGCTTCCAGCCACCCATGGACACCCCCCCTGCACCCATCCCAGGTGTCCAACCACCCATGGACCCCTCTCTGCACCCATCCTGGGCTTCCAACCACCCGTGGACACCCCTAAACCCAACCTGAGCTTCCAGCCACCCATGGACACCCCCCCTGCACCCATCCCAGGTGTCCAACCACCCATGGACCCCTCTCTGCACCCATCCTGGGCTTCCAACCACCCGTGGACACCCCTAAACCCAACCTGAGCTTCCAGCCACCCATGGACACCCCCCCTGCACCCATCCCAGGTGTCCAACCACCCATGGACCCCTCTCTGCACCCATCCTGGGCTTCCAACCACCCGTGGACACCCCTAAACCCAACCTGAGCTTCCAGCCACCCATGGACACCCCCCCTGCACCCATCCCAGGTGTCCAACCACCCATGGACCCCTCTCTGCACCCATCCTGGGCTTCCAACCACCCGTGGACACCCCTAAACCCAACCTGAGCTTCCAGCCACCCATGGACACCCCCCCTGCACCCATCCCAGGTGTCCAACCACCCATGGACCCCTCTCTGCACCCATCCTGGGCTTCCAACCACCCGTGGACACCCCTAAACCCAACCTGAGCTTCCAGCCACCCATGGACACCCCCCCTGCACCCATCCCAGGTGTCCAACCACCCATGGACCCCTCTCTGCACCCATCCTGGGCTTCCAACCACCCGTGGACACCCCTAAACCCAACCTGAGCTTCCAGCCACCCATGGACACCCCCCCTGCACCCATCCCAGGTGTCCAACCACCCATGGACCCCTCTCTGCACCCATCCTGGGCTTCCAACCACCCGTGGACACCCCTAAACCCAACCTGAGCTTCCAGCCACCCATGGACACCCCCCCTGCACCCATCCCAGGTGTCCAACCACCCATGGACCCCTCTCTGCACCCATCCTGGGCTTCCAACCACCCGTGGACACCCCTAAACCCAACCTGAGCTTCCAGCCACCCATGGACACCCCCCCTGCACCCATCCCAGGTGTCCAACCACCCATGGACCCCTCTCTGCACCCATCCTGGGCTTCCAACCACCCGTGGACACCCCTAAACCCAACCTGAGCTTCCAGCCACCCATGGACACCCCCCCTGCACCCATCCCAGGTGTCCAACCACCCATGGACCCCTCTCTGCACCCATCCTGGGCTTCCAACCACCCGTGGACACCCCTAAACCCAACCTGAGCTTCCAGCCACCCATGGACACCCCCCCTGCACCCATCCCAGGTGTCCAACCACCCATGGACCCCTCTCTGCACCCATCCTGGGCTTCCAACCACCCGTGGACACCCCTAAACCCAACCTGAGCTTCCAGCCACCCATGGACACCCCCCCTGCACCCATCCCAGGTGTCCAACCACCCATGGACCCCTCTCTGCACCCATCCTGGGCTTCCAACCACCCGTGGACACCCCTAAACCCAACCTGAGCTTCCAGCCACCCATGGACACCCCCCCTGCACCCATCCCAGGTGTCCAACCACCCATGGACCCCTCTCTGCACCCATCCTGGGCTTCCAACCACCCGTGGACACCCCTAAACCCAACCTGAGCTTCCAGCCACCCATGGACACCCCCCCTGCACCCATCCCAGGTGTCCAACCACCCATGGACCCCTCTTCCCGCCTGCCGCGGACCACGCGTGGGCACCCCGCGCCCTCAGGGAGGAGGGAGGGGGGACACACGCTGTGGGGTGGCCATGGTTTTGGGGGATGGTGGCCATGGGGTAAGGGCTGGCCACTGGCTCGGGGGAGCCGTGGGGAGGGTATAGGAGTGGTCATGGCTATGGGGTAGATACGGGGTTGGCCATGGACATGAGGGAGCTATAGGGTTGGCCATGGCCGTGGGGTAGATATAGGGCTGGCCATGGCCACAGGTTGGCCATGAGGTGGCTATAGGTTTGGCCATGGCTATGGGGTGGCTACGGGGTGGCTATAGGGCTGACTGTGGCCATGGGGTTGGCCATGGGGTGGATATAGGGTTGGCTGTGGCCATGGGGAAGATATAGGGTTGGCCATGGGGTGGATATAGGGTTGGCTATAGGGCTGACTGTGGCCATGGGGAAGATATAGGGTTGGCCATGGGGTGGATATAGGGTTGACTGTGGCCATGGGGTGGATACAGGGTTGGCTGTGGCCATGGGGAAGATATAGGGTTGGCCATGGGGAAGATATAGGGTTGGCTATAGGGCTGACTGTGGCCATGGGGAAGATACAGGGTTGGCCATGGTAATGTGGTGGCCACGGGGTAGATATAGAGTTGGCCGTGGCCACAGGTTGGCCATGAGGCGGCTTTAGGGTTGGCCAAGGCCATAGGGAAGATATAGGGTTGGCCATGGGGTAGCTATGGGGTTGAGTGTGTCCATGGGGTGGATATAGGGGTAGCCATGGCCACAGGGTGGATACTGGGTTGGCCATGGCCATGGGATGCTATAGGATTAACCATGGCCATAGGCTGGCTAATAGCACTGGCCACAGCCATGGGGTGGCTATAGAGTAGATATAGGGTTGGCCATGGCCATGGGATGGCCATAGAGTAGACACAGGGTTGGCCATGGCCACAGGGTAGTCATGGAGTAGACATAGGGTTGGCCGTGGCCATAGGGTGGCCATGGGCTAGATATAGGGTTGGCCATGGCCATGGGGTGGCCACAGAGTAGATATAGGGTTGGCCATCGCCATAGGGTTGGCCATGGCCATGGGGTGGTCATAGAGTAGGTACAGTCTTGGCCATGGCAATAGGGTGGCCATGGGATAGATAGAGGGTTGGCTGTGGCCATAGGGTTGGCCATGGCCATGGGGTGGTCATAGAGTAGGTACAGTCTTGGCCATGGCAATAGGGTGGCCATGGGATAGATAGAGGGTTGGCTGTGGCCATAGGGTTGGCCATGGCCATGGGGTGGCCACAGAATAGATATAGGGTTGACCATGGCCATCGGGTTGGTATAGCATTGAGGTGGTCATGGGGTGGGCACAGGGGGTGCTGGTGGGTGCTGGTGGTGCCCTCTCACCTGAGCAGCTCCTTCTCCTTGAGCTCCAGCTGCAGCATGAGGGCGCTGAGCTCCATGTAGAGGTTGTTGGCGCGCTCCAGCTTGCGCTCGTAGTGCTCCCGGATGTCCAGCGCGTGCCTGGCACCGGGGACAGGCGCGGCGTTGGCACCCGTACCCCG
>NW_009647307.1:4633-10528 GCF_000708025.1 Charadrius vociferus | reverse complement strand
ACGGGGGGTCCCCACGGGGTGTCCCCACGGGGTTGGGATGTCCCCACGGGGTGGGGGTGTCCTCACGGGTGCACTCACCAGCACTGGCGCAGCAGCACCTTGAAGCCATCGGGGCAGCCGGAGGGGACGGGCAGGTGGAGGCTGTTGCTGCCCACCCCCCAGATGATGGCCGAGGAGTCCACGTCCTTGTAGGGGATCTCCCCCGTCAGCAGCTCCCACAGCACCACCCCGAAGGACCTGGGGACACCGTCACCCACGGCCACTGTCACCCCAGCGTCCCCCCGCTGTCCCCCGCTCCCCCCTCCCCCGGTGTCCCCTCCCTGCCTCTGCCCATGCTGGTGACCCCGATGTCCCCTGCCCCTCCTGCGGTCCCCAATGTCCCTCACCCCTCTCCTCGCGATGTCCTCACCGGTCAGTGCCACCACGGCTCCCCGGTGTCTCTAAGGTGGCCATGTCCCCAATGTCCCTCACCCCTGTCCTCACGATGTCCTCACTGGTATCCCCAATGTCCCGGTTGTCCCCAATTCTTCCTGTGCCACCCAGTGTCCCCGTTGTCTCTCGAAACCTCCCCCTGCTGCTGTGTCCCCAGTGCCACCACGGCTCCCCGGTGTCTCTAAGGTGGCCATGTCCCCAATGTCCCTCACCCCTGTCCTCACGATGTCCTCACTGGTATCCCCAATGTCCCGGTTGTCCCCAATTCTTCCTGTGCCACCCAGTGTCCCCGTTGTCTCTCGAAACCTCCCCCTGCTGCTGTGTCCCCAGTGCCACCACGGCTCCCCGGTGTCTCTAAGGTGGCCATGTCCCCAATGTCCCTCACCCCTGTCCTCACGATGTCCTCACCAGTATCCCCAATGTCCCGGTTGTCCCCAATTCTTCCTGTGTCACACAGTGTCCCCATTGTCTCTCGAAACCTCCCCCTGCTGCTGTGTCCCCAGTGCCACCACGGCTCCCCGGTGTCCCTAAGGTGGCCACGTCCCTGATGTCCCCGAGCTCCCTGTGCCCTCACCAGATGTCAACCTTCTCGGAGACGGGCTCGTTGCGGATGACCTCGGGCGCCATCCAGGCCACCGTGCCGGCGAAGGACATTTTGGTGCTCTTGTCAATGAGCTCCTTGGAGGTGCCAAAGTCCGAGATCTTCACCACGTCGTCGTAGGTGATGAGCATGCTGGGGGGCACCCGCTCAGCGCCACGCCAACGGCACAGGCACGGCACCGCCACGGGCATGCAACTGCTATGAGCATCATCGGGTCACGGGCATGCCACCATCACGGGCACGCCACCGTCATGGACGTGGCACCACCAACACGGACATGGCACCACCATGGGCATCCAACTGCCATGAGCACGGTCCTGTCATGGACACGCCACCACCATGGGTACAGCACTGCCATGGACATGCAACTGCCATGAGCACGGTCCTGTCATGGACATGCCACCACCATGAGCATGGCACCACCATGAGCATGGAACTGCCACGAGCATGGTCCCATCATGGAAAAGCCACCACCATGAGCATGGCACCACCATGGCCATACAACTGCCACGAGCACGGTCCTGTCATGGACAAGCCACCACCATGAGCATGGCACCACCATGGCCATACAACTGCCACGAGCACGGTCCTGTCATGGACAAGCCACCACCATGAGCATGGCACCACCATGGCCATACAACTGCCACGAGCACGGTCCTGTCATGGACAAGCCACCACCATGAGCATGGGACCACCATGGACATGCAACTGCCACGAGCACGGTCCTGTCATGGACATGCCACCACCATGAGCATGGCACAACCACGGGCATGCAACAGTCCCATCATGGACAAGCCACCACCATGAGCATGGGATCACCATGGGCATGCAACTGCCATGAACACGGTCCTGTCATGGACACGCCACCACCATGGGTACAGCACTGCCACCACCACGAGCATGGCACCACCATGGACATGCAACTGCCGTGAACAGGGTCCCGTCATGGACACACCACCACCACGAGCATGGCACCACCATGGACATGCAACTGCCACGAGCACGGTCCTGTCATGGACACGCCACCACCATGAGCACGGCACCACCATGGACATGCAACTGCCATGAGCATGGAACCACCATGAGTATGGCGCTGCCATGGCCACACAGCTGTCACGGACATGCAGCCACCATGTTCACTGCACTGCCACACGCATGGCGCTGTCATGGACATGTCACTGCCATGGACACGTCACTGCCATGGACACACAGCCACCACAGAAGTGGCACTGCTACGGGCATGCAACTGCCATGGGCATTGCATCACCATGGGCATAGCATGGCCATGGCACCACCAAGGACGTGGCAGCACGAAGGACGTGCAGCGCCAAGGACATGTCCCTGCCATGGACATGGCACCACCAAGGATAGGGCACCGCCATGGACATGGCACCACCATGGCCATGGCACGGCCATGGATGTGGTATGACCATGGACATGTCACTGCCATGGCCGTGGCACCACCAAGGCCATGTCCCCACCATGGCCATGGCACCACCAAGGACATGACACTGCCATGGAGGTGGCACTGCCATGGCCGTGGCACCACCAAGGCCATGTCCCAGCCATAGCCATGGCACCACCAAGGACATGACACTGCCATGGAGATGGCACCACCAAGGCCATGTCCCCACCATGGCCAAGGCACCACCAAGGACATGGCACTGCTATGGAGGTGATATGACCAAGGACATGGCACTGCCATGGCCGTGGCACCACCAAGGACATGTCCCCACCATGGCCATGGCACCACCGTGGCCATGGCACCACCAAGGACATGGCACTGCTATGGAGGTGATATGACCAAGGACATGGCACTGCCATGGCCGTGGCACCACCAAGGACATGTCCCCACCATGGCCATGGCACCACCGTGGCCATGGCACCACCAAGGACATGGCACTGCTATGGAGGTGATATGACCAAGGACATGGCACTGCCATGGCCGTGGCACCACCAAGGACATGTCCCCACCATGGCCATGGCACCACCGTGGCCATGGCACCACCAAGGACATGGCACTGCTATGGAGGTGATATGACCAAGGACATGGCACTGCCATGGCCGTGGCACCACCAAGGACATGTCCCCACCATGGCCATGGCACCACCGTGGCCATGGCACCACCAAGGACATGCCCCCCCCCCGCCACATGCACGCCCGCGCCACGGGCACGGCAGCGTCACGAGGGCCCCACCTCCTGGGGCACCCACCCCAGCACCCACGGGTGTCCCCCGAGCCCCCGGCCCCGCTCACTTGGGCGACTTGAGGTCGCGGTGGATGATCTTGTGGAGGTGCAGGTAGTTCATGCCGCCGGCGATGCCCATGGACCAGTCCACCAGGAGCGAGGGGGTGACCTTGCGCCCGGCGCGCAGCACCTCGTAGAGTTGGCCCTGGGCGCAGAACTCCATGATGATGCAGTAGCAGGGTGCCTGGGTGCACACACCCCTGCGGGCACAGCGGCACCCTCAGCACCTACCGCTTGGCCAACTGAGGGCACCCAACAGCACCCAACTCCACCGCTTGGCCCAATCGGGGGCACCCAACAGCACCCAACTTCTCCACGGCACTCAACTCCACTGCTTGGTGCAACCAGAGGCACCCAACAGCACCCAAATTCTCTGGGGCACCCAACTCCACCACCTGGCCCAACTGGAGGCACCCAACAGCACCCAAATTCTCCACGGCACCCAACTCCACCGCTTGGCGCAACCACGGGCACTCAACAGCACCCAACTCCCCTGGGGCACCCAACTCCACCACTTGGACCAACGGGGGTCACCCAACAGCACCCAACTTCTCCACGGCACCCAACTCCAACGCTTTGCACAACCGGATGCACACAACAGCACCCAAATTCTCTGGGGCACCCAACTCCACCATCTGGCCCAACTGGAGGCACCCAACAGCATCCAACTTCTCCACGGCACCCAACTCCAACGCTTTGCACAACCGGATGCACACAACAGCACCCAAATTCTCTGGGGCACCCAACTCCACCATCTGGCCCAACTGGAGGCACCCAACAGCATCCAACTTCTCCACGGCACCCAACTCCAACGCTTTGCACAACCGGATGCACACAACAGCACCCAAATTCTCTGGGGCACCCAACTCCACCATCTGGCCCAACTGGAGGCACCCAACAGCACCCAACTTCTCCACAGCACCCAACTCCACCGCTTGGCGCAGCCACGGGCACTCAACAGCACCCAACCCGTGTCCATGCCATGTCCTGCCCACCCAGGTCCGGGCCATGCTGGTGTCCCAGGCCCGTGGCACGTCCATGACCTCTGGGGCTGTGCCTGTGTCATGTCCATGCCGTGTCCATCCTCATGCCGTGTCCATGCTCACGCCATGCCATGTCCATGCCCTCTACCCATGGTGCTCCCTGTGCCTATACCATGTCCATGCCCCGTGGCGTGTCCATGCCCGGTGCCCGTGATGTTCTCCATGCCACGGCCGTGTTCCACACCCATGCCACGGCCGTGTTCCACAGCCATGCCATGTCCATGCCCTGTAGCACGTCTATGCCCCATGACCGTGGTGTTCCCCGTGACCATGCCGCATCCACACTCCGTGACCATGGCATGACCGTGCCCCATGCCGTGTCCATGCTGTGTCCATGCTGTCCCCATGCCCATACCACGTCCATGCCCTATGGCATGTCCGTGCCCCATGCCGTGTCCATGCCGTGTCCATGCCCATACCACATCCATGCCCCACGGCGTGTCCGTGCCCTCTGCCCATGCTGTTCCCCGTGCCCATGGCGTGTCCTTGGCCCATGCTGCGTTCATGCCCATGCCACGTCCATGCCTCCATCCCTCATGCCCATGCCGTGACCACGCCCCATACCACGTCCATGCCCATGCTGTGTCCACGCCCGGTGCCCATGATGTTCTCCATGCCATGTCCGTGTTCCACGCCCATGGCACGTCCATGCCCTGTAGCATGTCCATGCCCTGTGCCGTGTCCGTGCCACGTGACCGTGGTGTTCCTCGTGACCATGCCGCAGCCACACTCCATGACCACAGCATGACTGTGCCCCACACCGTGTCCATGCTGTGTCCGTGGTGTCCCCATGCCCATACCGCGTCCATGCCCCACACCATGTCCATGGTGTCCCCACACCCATACCACATCTGCACCCCACGCCGTGTCCATGGTGTCCCCACACTCATACCATGACTGTGCCTCACACCATGTCCATGGTGTCCCCACACCCATACCATGACCGTGCCCCACACCGTGTCCATGGTGTCCCCACACCCATACCACATCTGCACCCCACGCCGTGTCCATGGTGTCCCCACACTCATACCATGACTGTGCCTCACACCATGTCCATGGTGTCCCCACACCCATACCATGACCGTGCCCCACACCATGTCCATGGTGTCCCCACACCCATACCACATCTGCACCCCACGCCGTGTCCATGGTGTCCCCACACTCATACCATGACTGTGCCTCACACCATGTCCATGGTGTCCCCACACCCATACCATGACCGTGCCCCACACCGTGTCCATGGTGTCCCCACACCCATACCACATCGGCGCCCCACGCCGTGTCCATGGTGTCCCCACACCCATACCACATCGGCGCCCCACGCCGTGTCCATGGTGTCCCCACACCCATACCACATCGGCGCCCCACGCCGTGTCCATGGTGTCCCCACACCCATACCACGCGCTCACTTGAAGGTGATGATGTTGGGGTGCTTGAGCTTGCGCAGGTGCTTGATGTCGGTCTCCTTGAGGTCCCGCACCTTCTTCACGGCCACCTCCTCGCCGTGGAAGCGGCCCAGGAAGACGGCACCCTGCGCCCCACTGCCCACCCACTGCAGGTCCAGGATCTCC
>NW_009647307.1:0-1743 GCF_000708025.1 Charadrius vociferus | reverse complement strand
TGTGTGCACCCCCAGCACCCGTGTGTGCCACACAACACACGTGTGTGTCTCCCCGTACCGTACACATGTGTGCACCCCCGTGTGTGTGTGTGCATCCCCTGCACCCGTGTGTGCCACACAACACCTGTGTGTGTCTCCCCGTACACGTGTGTGCCACACAACACACGAGTGTGTCTCCCCGTACACATGTGTGCACCCCCGTGTGTGTGTGTGCATCCCCTGCACCCGTGTGTGCCACACAACATGCGTGTGTCTCCCCGTACACGTGTGTGCCACACAACACGCGTGTGTGTCTCCCTGTACCTGTGTGTGCACGCCCAGCACCTGTGTGTGCCACACAACACATGAGTGTGTCTCCCCGTACACATGTGTGCACCCCCGTGTGTGTGTGTGCATCCCCTGCACCCGTGTGTGCCACACAACATGCGTGTGTCTCCCCGTACACGTGTGTGCCACACAACACGCGTGTGTGTCTCCCTGTACCTGTGTGTGCACGCCCAGCACCTGTGTGTGCCACACAACACACGAGTGTGTCTCCCCGTACACATGTGTGCACCCCCGTGTGTGTGTGTGCATCCACTGCACCCATGTGTGCCACCTGTGTGTGTCTCCCCGTACATGTGTGTGCACCCCCATGTGTGAGTGTGCATCCCCTGCACCCGTGTGTGCCACACAACACGCGTGTGTCTCCCCATACACGTGTGTGGCACACAACATGCGCGTGTATCACCCCGTACACATGCGTGCACCCCCATGTGCATGTGTGCACCCCCTGCACCCGTGTGTGCCACACAACACCTGTGTGTGTCTCCCCGTACATGTGTGTGCCACACAACACACGAGTGTGTCGCCCCGTACATGTGTGTGCACGCCTTGACGTGTGTGTGCATCCCCTGCACCCGTGTGTGCCACACAACACACGCGTGTGTCACCCCGTATGCGTGCGTGGACCCCCGTGTGCGTGTGTGCACCCCCTGCACCCGTGTGTGCCACACAACACCTGTGTGTCTCCCCTTACACGTATGTGCCACACAACACCTTTGTGTCTCCCCTTACATGTATGTGCCACACAACACCTGTGTGTGTCTCCCCTTACACGTGTGTGCACACCCATATGTGTCTGTGCAGCCGTGGGGGCAACACAACACCTGTGTGTGCATGAGCAGAGTGTGCATGAGCAGATGAGAGTGCACAGGAGTGTGCAAAAGGGCACAGGAGAGTGCAAGAGAGTGCACGAGCACGTGTGGGTATGCACAAGCGTGCAAGAGGGTCTGCAGGCGTGCAGGGAGGTGGACAAGGACATAAACACAAGCGTGCAAGAGAGTGCACAGGGGTGTGCGAGAGGTCACAGGAGAGTGCAAGAGGGTACACAAGCACTTATGGGTGTGCACAAGCGTGCAAGATGGTCTGCTAGCGTGCAGGAGGGTGTAAGAGCATGTAAACACGAGTGTGCAAGAGTGTGCATGAGCACATGAGAGTGCACAGGAGTGTGCAAAAGGGCACAGGAGAGTGCAAGAGGGTGCACCAGCACGTATGGGTGTGCACAAGCGTGCAAGAGGGTCTGCTAGCATGCAGGAGGGTGTAAGAGCACGTAAACACAAGTGTGCAAGAGAGTGCACAGGAGCGTGCAAGAGGGGGCGTGAGCACACGTGGGTGTGCACAAGCGTTCCAGAGGGTCAGCAGGCGTGCAGGGGGGTGTACAAGCACGTGAACACGAGCGTGCAAGAGAGTGCACAGGGGCGT
>NW_009647306.1:0-4962 GCF_000708025.1 Charadrius vociferus | reverse complement strand
ACGAATCAGGTGGACACATTTCACAAAAGATAAATTCTTTGTGTTACACAGAAGCAACGTTCTGATCAATAAGTTTCTCATCTGCAAAATGCATTTGGAAGAATATCAGGAAACTTATCATACGCACTTGCCCTGATTTTAGTTTTCCATATGCATCTGCTTATGGCTATAGTTGGAAGCAGGGTCTGAGACTAGACCAAACCTTTGGTTTCACCCAGTAGAGCCAGTCTTATGTTCTCATTTAACAATTTAAAACTCAAGGATTTTAGTCAATAGAAAATAAAAGATTATTTTCAAAAGATACATACACAGCTATAGAGATGCAAAACTACAGGTATTGCACATTTCACCAGTTGCCATGGAGACAATTTCCCTCTTCCTGTCGTAGGAGAAAGAAAAAGGAATGTGAAGCAACTCTCCTGGCAGCTTAACACAAGGCTTGCAGTTGAGAGGGAAGGGAAGAGGATTTTCCCCTTCCTGAGGAAGGGGTAGAGGTAGAGGTGGAATAGGTCGAGGATGTGGAGGGGCAGATCGATTTGGAGATGACTGGGTAAACAAATGCAAATATTGTGGGGAAAGTGGTCATTGGAAGAGAGAATGCCCGCTCTGACCCAGAGGACCCCAAAGGGAATTGAATTCAGAATTCTTAGGACTGAGATTGGAGGGTGGTAAGTCGGAACAGCAATGAAAGGAGGGAGGGGACTTAGAAGACTGTGGAAGGTGAGATCTATGAGATGTGGAAAACTAAATTAGACCATAGAGGACACATAATTGGGAAAATAGGAAACAAAGAAATTGAATTCCTAGTCTACACAGGAGCAACATCGTCCCTTCTAAATTTTATACTGAAAGACTCCATGTCTCAAGATAGAATAATGATTCAAGGAGTGACCATGAAGGGGGAACATGCCCTCAGTAAACTATTACCATTAACAATAGGGAATAAAAGAGTATGGGGAAGATTTGTGATAGCAAAAGATTGCCCAGCTTGCCTGTTAGGGAGAGATCTCCTACAAACCCTTGGTGTACAATTACATTTATCACTAAGGAGTACTTGTAGACAGAGTAGACACTGGACCCCTTCCAGCAACAATAAGTGCTCAAGGGGCAGAGTTGATTGCATTGGCCCAAGCAGCTCGCCTAGGGAGCAGAAAGCAAATAAACAGCTATACAGATTCAAGGTATGCAGTAGGCATGCTGTGGAAGGAACAGGGGTTTCTCACCTCCTCGTGAAAAGTTGTGGCCAATGGAACAGAAATTTGGGACCTTTTAGATGCAATCCAGCTTCCCAAGGAGATCTCTGTAGTCCACTGTCCAGCCCATACAAGGGACACTACCATAATCAGCCAAGGGAATGCCTTTAGCTGATGCAACTGTGAAAGCCGCAGCCCGCCAACCTGCAATGAAGATTATGGTGGTTGATATGGATAGGAGCTTGTGGCTGGATATCAATCATCCTGAAAAATTATACTGATAGAGATGACAAGTGAAGAAAAGGAACAGTGGAAAAATAAATGGGAAGCAGTAGAAAATGAAGACGGAATATGGACAATAGGGGGAAAACCTATTCTACCAAAAAGATACCTGATGACTATCATGTAACTAGATGGTTACATGATAAAGCTCACGGAAGAACAGAAGCAGTGGTTAATTAAGTACAGCAAGTACTGCACCAGGTGTCTATGAAACCACCAAAAGAATTATCAATACCTGTCCCACTTACCAAAAGTTTTCAGACACAAAGCCATCATGCAAACTAGGAAGTCAACCATGAATCTTTTTCCCATTCCAGAGGCTACAGATAGACTATGCCGACATGCCTGCGGTAAATGGATACAAGCCTTTGTTAGTAATAGTAGATCAGTTATCAGGGTAGGTAGAAGCTTTCCCAACAAGAAAGGCAGACATTGGAGTTTGTTTCCTTTCTAGACCTACCTGGACTCAAGTCTCCAGACACCTGGCCAAGTAGACCATCAGGGATTGTGAACAAAGGCTTTTGCCCCTCTTGGTGCATTCATCACCCTTACAGGAATGGCTTCCTTCCTGGATCTGCTCAAAGGGGAGAGGGACATCCAACAGGGATGGATATGTAAAAATTGTGGACCATATAATCCTCAATGGTGTACCCAATGTTTTAGGGGAAATTGGGAAAATAACCTGCGAGGGTGGAGCTGGGGAAGTATAACTCAGAAAGGAGCAGCAGGCCATATTAATTGGTGCTGTTCATGCCAATTGCATCAAGAGGTAATCGGATGGCCAAATTGTTTTGGCTTGGGGCATGGCTGACGCTCCTTGGCAGAGGAAGGTGCTATGGCACTGGAATACTCCATGCCCTTACCAAATCATTGCAAACCTTAATTTCCTTAACCAACCATACAAATTGTTGGATTTGTGCTTTGCTCTGCAACAGCACCATAGGGGAACCTCAAGTGAATTGGGAAATGGAACCGTGGAATATGACACAGCAGTACCTAGCTATGTCTTGCTGTAATTCTAATAAGTTACGATATGGAGAGAACAATACCTATATGAAAGTGTCCTAGGGCAAATATTGGAAGCCCACCCTTTGGGCACATGCTGCTCCTTTGGGATATGATACCTCATAATAGCTACCCATTATGTATTCAGAGCAACACTGGTGAGAGAGAGATTTTGGGATGGACAGAGGGATGTAATTGCACCATATCAGTGCAAAATGGGACCAGTAGGTGGGAAATAGTCGATAATGCCACTTCGGTGTGTTTGCAATGTTGTAGTATGTGTTGTACTCAAATACGTAAACAGATTAGAGGCTATTGATATTCGGCATCTATATAATATAAATAATGCAAGTAGGCTAAAAAAACAGAGGACACTGTAGCGAGAGACTAATTTGTGCCAGAGCTTAGCACTAGTGACTAAAGTAAACGAAGCCTTAGGCTGCATGAATTGTACTTTAACCTTTGTTTTTATCTATGGAAATGTAACTGGCAGGTAAGGAAGTATAAGTAAAACTTTAACTACGGGATATTCTGTAACAAAAGATAAGGAAATGTCTCAAGACACAGACAAAAAGGGTGCCTGGAGGCTGCGAGAGCGAATAAGAGAAGACCCCAGACTCCATGAACAGGATTGGATGAGCAGAAGTGCCATCAGGAAATCAGGTGACCTATAGAAACTATAAAATCCTGTAGCAATTGACAGGTGGGGTCCATCTTTGGAGGCACCCAGCTTGAGTTGTAACTACTATTCCATATTAAATATAGTAGAAGAAGGAACTCTGATTCTTTTATTAAAGTAGAACCTAGGGATGAGCCCTGTTGGAATGGCATCCACATAATTTCTACCATAGTCTAGGTAGCATCCACATAATTCCCACAACACTTTCCAAGTGGGTTTTGAATTATTGTGGATTCTACAGTGGATATCTTCCTCTGAAATTTTTGTGTCTTTGATTACATTGCCATTGTATTCACATTGTTACTTTGAAATATTTAATTTGGTTCCATTCTTGTCATGCTTTAACCCTGGTAGTCAGATCAGCCCCATGCTGCTGCTTGCTCACTCCCCCTGCAGTGGGATGGGGAAGAGAATCAGAAGGGTAAAAGTGAGAAAAGTGGTAGGTTGAGATAAAGACAGTTTAATAGGGAAAGCAAAAGCTGTGCATACAAGCAAAGCAAAACAAGCAGTTCATTCACTACTTCACATCAGCAGGCAGGTGTTCAGCCATCTCCAGGAAAGCAGGGCTCCATCATGCATGACAGTTACTTGGGATGACAACCCCCATCACTCCGAATGTCCCCCCTTCCCCCTTCTTCCACCAGTTTCTATTGCTGAGCATATGGTCTGGAATATCCCTTTGGTCAGTTGGGGGTCAGCTGTCCCAGCTGTGTCCCCTCAACTTCTTGCCCACCAGCCCTCTCACTGGTGGGGTGGTGTGAGGAGCAGAAAAGGCCTTGACTCTGTGTAAGCACTGCTCAGCAATAACTAAAACATCCCTGTGTTATCAACACTGTTTCCAGCACAAATCCAAAACATAGCCTCATACTAGCTACTCTGAAGAAAATTAACTCTATCCCATCCCCACCCAGCATAATTCTTCTTTCTCGTAGTATAATGCCTGGGAGCATTTATCAAGAACCAACCCCAGAAATACAGACCACAGACTTCTGTTGTAAAGGAGTTCAGTTATGGTGTAGTGGGCCTTATTTTACTGTAAGGTTGTGGGAGAATTTTTAGAGATCAGTGGTCACCCTGTGAGCACCCCAAGCACTGAGAACTTGTTGACGACAGTGTAAGCTTCAAGGAATGTCGAAGGTCAAATTGTGTTTTGTGAACGGCTGAGTTATGTTGAGGGAGGAAAGAACTGTTGCTGAATGTACCGATAAGCAGGATTTTAATTAAAACATAGAAGTAGATAACTAGGCAAGTGAACAGCTGGGGCTAGCCAATCATATAGTAGAGATGCTTGTTTGAACTATGCATGTAACCAATTATTGTTTGAGTGTTGCGTGGCGCGGGAGAAAATTGTCTATATTAGCTGAGCTATCTGTGCAATAAAGTGGCATTTACCCTGATCATATTGGTCGTGGTGTATCTGTCCATGCTTCCGCGTCAACATAAGGTATCTAGAGTACTGCTGTGATATCATTCAGGACATGTCTAAATTTAAGTAAAGTAAGGAGGAGGACAGTTGAAAGCACAAGTTTAAGCTTATGTTTTTAGATTGAAACTGCATGACTACATAAAACTAGTGAACTAAAAATGCACTAAAAATAGGCTTTTCTCTTTTTCTGGTCTTAAAATTCAGCTCTTCTTTTTCTATGTTTAATTTCAGGATTCCTTATTTGTGTGCTGATTTTCTTTGACTTATCTTTATTGCATTCTGCATTTTTTTTTTTTTAACTTTGAATGATCCACATTGTTTAACACAAAAACGTGATGTGTTTTATAGCCCTTATCACAGAATCACAGAATGGTTAG
>NW_009647305.1:0-862 GCF_000708025.1 Charadrius vociferus | reverse complement strand
TGGCGTCCCCTCCGCCGGTGTCCCCTCCATCAGTGTCCCCTCCACCGGTGTCCCGTCTGTTGGTGTCCCCTCCATTGGTGTCCACTCCACTGCTGTCCCCTCCATTGACATTCCCTCCATCAGTGTCCCTTCTGTTGGTGTCCACTCCACTGGTGTCTCTTCTGATGGTGTCCCCTCCATCGGTGTCCACTCCATCGCTGTCCCCTCCGTCAGTATTCCCTCCATCAGTGTCCCCTCCACTGGTGTCCCCTCCATCAGTGTCCACTCCACCGGTGTCCCCTCTGTTGCTGTCTCCTCCACTGGTGTCCCCTCCGTCAGTGTCCACTCCACTGGTGTCCTCTCCGTCGCTGTCCCCTCCACTGGTATCTCTCCATCATCGTCCCCTCCGTCGCTGTCCCCTCCATCGTTATCTCCTCCATCTTTGTCCCCTCCGTCACTGTCCCCTCCATCATCATCCCCTCCATCATCGTCCCCTCCATCGATGTCCCCTCCATCTTTGTCCTCTCCATCATCGTCCCCTCCGTCGCTGTCCCCTCCATCGTTATCTCCTCCATCTTTGTCCCCTCCGTCACTGTCCCCTCCATCATCATCCCCTCCATCATCGTCCCCTCCATCGATGTCCCCTCCATCTTTGTCCTCTCCATCATCGTCCCCTCCGTCGCTGTCCCCTCCATCGTTATCTCCTCCATCTTTGTCCCCTCCGTCACTGTCCCCTCCATCATCATCCCCTCCATCATCGTCCCCTCCATCGATGTCCCCTCCATCTTTGTCCTCTCCATCATCGTCCCCTCCATCGCTGTTCCCTCCATCTTTGTCCTCTCCATCGCTGTCCCCTCCATCTCTGTCCCCTCCATCATGGTCC
>NW_009647304.1:0-519 GCF_000708025.1 Charadrius vociferus | reverse complement strand
GCCCAGACCCTATAGTTTCACCCTATAGCCCACACCCTATAGCCCTATAGTCTCACCCTATAGCCCACACCCTATAGCCCAAACCCTATAGTCTCACCCTATAGCTTCACCCTATAGTCTCACCCTGTAGCTTCACCCTATAGCTCAAACCCTATAGCCTCACCCTATAGCCCAGACCCTATAGCCCTGACCCTATGCCTCACCCTATAGCTCAGTCCCTATAGCCCAGACCCTATAGTCTCACCCTATAGCTTCACCCTATAGCTCAGTCCCTATAGCCCAGACCCTATAGTCTCACCCTATAGCTTCACCCTATAGCTCAGTCCCTATAGCCCAGACCCTATAGCTTCACCCTATAACCCAAACCCTACAGCCTCACCCTATAGCTCAGCCCCTATAGCCTCACCCTATCGCCCGGTCCCTATAGCCCAGACCCTATAGCCTCACCCTATAGCCTCACCGTATAGCTCAGGCCCTATAGTCTCACCCTACAGCCTCACCCTATAGCCCACACCCTAT
>NW_009647303.1:2263-3406 GCF_000708025.1 Charadrius vociferus | reverse complement strand
TGGTGGGTCCCCGTGTCCCCATGGTGGGTCCCCGTATCCCCCTGGTGGGTCCCCATGTCCCCACATCCCCCTGGTGGGTCCCCATGGTACTTCCCCATGTCCCCATGGTGCGTCCCCATGTCTTCACGTCCCCCTGGTGGGTCCCCATGTCCCCACATCCCCCTGGTGGGTCCCCATATCCCCATGGTACTATTTCCCCATGTCCCCATGGTGGTTGCCCATGTCACCGTGGTGTCCCCACGGTGGTTCCCCCGTCCCCGTGCTGGTTCCCCACGTCCCTGTGGTGTCCTCCCATATCCCCATGGGGTCCCCCCATGTCTCTGTGGTGTCCCCATGTCCCCGTGGTGTCCCCATGGTGGTTCCCCATGTCCCTGTGATGTCCCCACATGTCCTTGTGTCCCTGTGATGTCCCTCCACGTTTCCGCACGTTCTCGTGGTGGTTCCCCACGTACCCGTGGTGTCCCCATGTCCCTGTGGTGGTTCCCTGTGTCCCCATGGTGTGTCCTCATGTCCCCGTGGTGTCCCCCCTTTTCTCTGTGGTGGTTCCCCACGTCCCCATGGTGGTTCCCCATGTCCCCATGGTGTCCCCATGTCCCTGTGGTGTCACCCCACGTCCCCAATGTCCCCCCCCGTGTCCCCATGGTGTCCCCATGGTGTCCCCATGTCCCTGTGGTGGTTCCCTGTGTCCCCTTGGTGTGTCCCCACGTCCTCATGGTGGTTCCGTGTCCCCATGTGGTGTCCCCATGTCCCGGTGGTGTCCCCCCATGTCCTCGTGGTGGTTCCCCGTGTCCCCATGGTGTCCCCATGGTGTCCCCATGTCCCTGTGGTGGTTCCCTGTGTCCCCATGGTGTGTCCCCACGTCCCCGTGGTGGTTCCCCATGTCCTCGTGGTGTGTCCCCATGTCCCGGTGGTGTCCCCGTGGTGGTTCCCCATGTCCCTGTGGTGTCCCCGTGTCCCCGTGGTGGTTCCCCGTGTCCTCGTGGTGTCCCCATGTCCCGGTGGTGTCCCCCCACGTCCCCGTGGTGGTTCCCCACGTCCCGGTTGTGTCCCCGCGTCCCCGTGGCGTCCCCCCCTGATGTCCCCGTGTCCCCAGCACTTTGACTTCCCGCTGCCCTCGCCGCTGCGGGGGTTCGAGCTGCTGGT
>NW_009647303.1:0-967 GCF_000708025.1 Charadrius vociferus | reverse complement strand
CCCCGGCCCCGTCCAGGTGACGCAGTTGGACAGCGAGAGCGTGCTGGTCCTGCTGGACCGTGAGTCCGTCCGTCCGTCCGTCCGTCCGTCCACCCACACCTTCCCGCAGCCGTCTGTCCCTCCATCCATCCCTCCGTCCGTCATCCGTCCATCCATCCATCCATGCGTCCGTCTGTCCATCCGTCATCCATCCGTCCATCCGTCACCCATCCACCCATCCATCGTCCATCTGTCTGTTCATCATCCACCCGTCTGTCCATCTGTCTGTCCATCTGTCCACCATCCATTCATCCATCCATCCCTCCATGCCACCATCTGTCCATCCGTCCATCCATCCTTCCGTCTGTCCATCTGTCCGTCCATCCCTCCATCCATCCGTGTCTCCATCTGTCCATCCATCCATCCATCCATCCCACTGTCTGTCCATCCATCCCTCCATCCTCCTGTCTGTCTGTCTGTCTGTCTGTCCCTCCATCCCTCCTTCCATCCTGCCATCTGTCTGTCCCTCCATCCCACCTTCTGTCTGTCCATCTGTCCATCCAGCCCTCCATGTCTGTCCATCCATCCCTCCATCCTCCTGTCTGTCTGTCCATCCATCCATCCATCCCACCATCCCTCCATCCATCTGTCCATCCATCCATCCATCTCTCCATCTGTCCATCCATCCCTCCATCCCTCCATCTGTCTGTCCATCCCTCCATCCCACCTTCTGCCTGTCCATCTGTCCATCCATCCCACTGTCTGTCCATCCATCCCTCCATCCTCCTGTCTGTCTGTCTGTCTGTCTGTCCCTCCATCCCTCCTTCCATCCTGCCATCTGTCTGTCCATCCATCCATCTCTCCATCTCTTCATCCATCCCTCCGTCCCACCTTCTGTCTGTCCATCCCTCCATCCCTCCATCTGTCTGTCCATCCCTCCATCCATCCCACCATGCCTCCATCCCTCCATCTGTCTGTCCCTCCATCC
>NW_009647302.1:725-1333 GCF_000708025.1 Charadrius vociferus | reverse complement strand
GGCACCCCAACACACGGCTGTGCACACTGACACGCAGCTGTGCACGCTGAGACATGGCTACGCACACCCCCAACATACATCTGGGCACCACAACACGCGGCTGTGCACAGCCCAACATACAACTGTGTGCCCCGACACACGGCTGTGCACACCCCGACATACATCTGGGCACACTGACACTGACACTGACACTGTCCACGCACAGTGGACACTCTGTTACACTCTGCTGTTACGCACAGTGGACACTCTGTTACACTCTCACACTCTCACACTCACACTTTCGCACACACACGGACACTCTCACTCTCACACACTCACACTTTCACGTGGACAGTCACTCTCACTGTTACACTCACACTCTCACACTCACTTTCACACACACATGAACACTGGCTCTCACTGTTACACACAATCTCACACACACTTTCACACGCACACAGACGCTCTCACTCTCACGCTCTCACACACTTTCACATGGACACTCACTCTCGCTCTCACACTCACACTTTTGCATGCACACACTCACGCTCACACTTTCACATGGACACTCTCACTCTCACTCTCACACTTTCACATGGACACTCACTCTCACTCTCACTCACACTCTT
>NW_009647302.1:0-389 GCF_000708025.1 Charadrius vociferus | reverse complement strand
CACTCTTTCACACCCACACAGACACTCTCACTCTCACTCTCTCACACTTTTATGCTCACACTTTCACATGGACACTCTCACTGTTACACTCACACTCTCACACTCACACTTTTGCACGCACACAGACACTCTCACTCTCACACTCACACTTTCACGTGGACACTCACTCTCACTGTTACACTCTCACACTCTCACACTCACTTTCACACACACATGAACACTCACTCTCACTGTTACACACACATTTTCACACGCACACAGACGCTCTCACTCTCACGCTCTCACACACTTTCACGTGGACGCTCCCGCTCTCTCACTCTCTCTCGCTCTCACACTCGCACTTTCACACGCACACGGACGCGCTCACTCTCACTCTCACTCTCACTCTC
>NW_009647301.1:0-435 GCF_000708025.1 Charadrius vociferus | reverse complement strand
GAAATCATGCCAGTCTCTGAAGGTAGTAATAAAGGGAACTCAGAGCTGTCCTACTGGCTGCACAACATGGGGCTAGTTACATTTACACTGATTCATATGCTGTTTTTAAAGGAGCCACTGAATGGATAGGTCACTGGACAATCAATGATTGGCAAGTGAACAGAGTCCCAGTTTGGGAAACCGATAGCTGGAAGCAACTGTTAGAAATTGGAGAACAGAGAGCGTTGCATATTGGTTGGGTAAAAGGCCATGATAGTTCAAACTTGATCACCGCTCAGTTTAACCAACAGGTAGATAGCCTCACGCGACTGCAACAAATTGATATTGTGAATGATGGTCAGGAATGGGTACACTTAGTTGGATGGTTACATGTTAAGTGTGGTCACACCGGCCGCGCTGACCTATATCGAGAATTCACAGAATTCACAGAATTCA
>NW_009647300.1:0-479 GCF_000708025.1 Charadrius vociferus | reverse complement strand
TGTAACCTACCCTCTATAAGTTGATACATACTCTAAATGATGGAAAGCACCACCCAGATTCATAAAATATTTTACCAAGAATAAAACAGATCTAATAGACCTATTCCTCATTAAAAAGGTCAATGCAGTGAACATCTGATGCTGTATAACTGTCTGATTCAATTTAGCAGGTCAAGCTTCACTAATCCCATGCCCTGATTGGTCTGAATTCATTTCTGCTGGAGAAAAAAAAGGAAAAAATAGCAATTTTCCAGACTGTCAGGATTATGTACTCCAGCCCTATATTTTTACAAGGCATCACCAGCACGTTGATCAAACCAAATCAGCGCATTCTGCAAGACCGAGCAAAAGTTTCACATTAGGAATTAACACTCAGAACAGATAAACAGAGAGATGTAAATCCCATCACGAGTCAGAAAATGTATTTACTTCAGCCATGAGCAGAGGCAGCAAAAGCTTTGGGAAGAAGGTGATCCAAG
>NW_009647299.1:327307-329115 GCF_000708025.1 Charadrius vociferus | reverse complement strand
GGGATTCTGTGGTTCTGTGATGGGGGTGTGGAGCCGTGTTCTAAGATGCACGTGCAGATCTGGATTTTGTCCCGTTTTATGACTCGGAGAGGTGTTTGTGGACAGCAGGTGGCAACCTTCCTCTGCCCGTCCTTCCTCTGCCTCCCAGTCTCCTCCTCGTTGCTCAGCAGCTCCCAACGCACCCGGGCTGTCCCCGCAAGGACCAACGCGATGTGATGCCCCTTTCTTCGGGGATGGAAGACCCCAGGCTGGGGGATGCTCTCGGTGGTGGGATGGTGATGCTCCAGCCCAGCTGGGGCAGTTTGGGCTCAAATCCTCTCTCTGGGTGCGTCTTTGGAGAAGCGCCTTTGAGGACACACGCGAGCGTCCTGCGCTGACGGAGCATGGACCGATGAAGTTGATAAGGGAAATCTCCCGGACTGCGCTCCGTGTCCACCAACCCTTAGAGAAAGTCATCCCTACCCCATGCGACCTTTGTTGCGTTTTCCCATGAGGTCCCCCAGGACCTGCCCACCTCTGCCAGTCCCGGTCTCTGCGAGCAGGAGGAGCCAGGTGGCTCTGGTGGGGATGGTGGGACGTGGCCTTGTCGGGCTGTCCAAAATCGGGCTGGAAACAAGACGAGATTATGCTCAAGCCTGCTCTCAAATGAATAGGACAAGAGGGAACGGGCACAAACTTGACCATAGGGAGTTCCATCTCAACCTGAGGAGGAACTTCTTTACTTTGAGGGTGGCAGAGCGCTGGCACAGGCTGCCCGGAGAGTGTGGAGTCTCCTTCTCTGGAGATGTTTGAACCCGCCTGGACGCCGTCTTGTGTGACTGCTGGAGGTGCCCCTGCTCTGGCCGGGGGGTTGGACTTGGATGGTCTCCAGAGGTCCCTTCCAGCCCTGACCAGTCTGAGATTCTGTGATTCTGTAACCCAGGGCAGTGGTGGAGTCCCCATCCCCAGAGGTATTTAAGGGTCATGTAGATAGAGTGCTTCGGGACATGGTTTAGTGGTGGGCTGGTCAGTGTTAGGTTAAGGATTGGACTAGATGATCTTACAGGGCTTTTCCAGTCAAGAAGACTCTGTGATTCTGTGATTCTGTGAATCACAGACCTGCCGGGCTTCATTCTGCCACCAGCCAGCTCCTGCCTTGGGCCTCCCTCTCCCTCCCTGCGCGGTGGGCTCCGGCTGGCGTGCCTCGATGCCTTGATGCAACGGCCCGAAGGCAACCACAAAGTCACCTTAGATACATCAAACTGCCCCGATAGTACTGTCCCGTAGCTGCAGGGGCAGTCAAACCGGACGATGGTTAATTTTAGAGGGATTTACTGCGAGCGAGGAGCAATAAAGGCTTTGACTTCACCTTCTTGGATCTTCTGACTTCACCTTCTTGCATCCTCCGGAACCTTCGTCTCCCACCTGGGTGCATTTTGGGTCTAACCCAGTGCGAGAGAGCCCGGGGGTGGAAAAAACCTTCCCCTCTGCATCCTCCCAACCACAGCTCGGAGCCCACTGCCCCGTGGATCCGCTCTCTCTCTCTCTCCTCCTGTTTTCCCCCACGCCCAAGGTGTTGGTGGCCTCCTCCCTCCCCACCACACTTGCCGGCAATTTTATACCGGCGCGTCGGAGCCCGCTGGCAGTGGTTCCTGCCAAGGAGTAACTGGGCAAAGAACGACCTTCTCGGGTCAGTGGTTTACCCTGAAACACCTCCTTCAGGGGGACGCTGAGTGCGCGGTTTCAGTTTCAGCATCTTTGGGGCTTTTTTTTTTTTTTGGCCCCGTGTTTTGCTTTACAGGGGTTCCGGAAAAGCAAAGGGAGGGCCC
>NW_009647299.1:324310-326675 GCF_000708025.1 Charadrius vociferus | reverse complement strand
CTCACCACCCGTACAGTGAAACATTGCTTCCTCAGATCTCATCTCAATCTCCCCTCTTCCAGTTTGAAGCCATTCCCCCTCATCCCATCGCTCCGTGCCCCAGTAAAAAGTCCTTTCGGCTCTCCGGAACCCCTTTCGGCACTGGAAGGGGCTCTGAGCTCTCCCCTTTTTGGCCTTCTCTCCTCCAGGCTGAACCCCCCAACTCTCTCAGCCTCTCCTCATCGCAGAGGTGCTCCAGCCCTCGGGTCATCCTCGTGGCCCTCTTCTGGCCCCGCTCCAGCAGGTCCATGTCCTTCTGATGTTGGTGGCCCCAGAGCTGGAGGCAGCGCTCCAGGTTGGGCCTCACCAGAGCGGAGCAGAGGGGCAGAATCCCCCCCCTCGCCCTGCTGGCCACACTTCTGCTGATGCAGCCCGGGGTGCTGGGCAATCTGCCTGGGCAGGTGGAGCAGGATGCGGGACACCCAGCTGAGCCCTCGCTGCCAACAAAACCTGGACCTCAGGTCTTCCATGGTCCTCAGCCCTGCCAGCCCGGCATCTCTCCTGTCCCTCAGTCCTCCTTGGCTGTCCCTCGGTCCTTCTTGGTTGTCCCTCAGACCCCCTTGGCTGTCCCTTGGTCCTCCTTGGCTGTCCCTCAGACCCCCTTGGTTGTCCCTCGGTCCTCCTTGGCTGTCCCTCGGTCCTCCTTGGTTGTCCCTCAGACCTCCTTGGTTGTCCCTCAGACCTCCTTGGTTGTCCCTCGGTCCTCCTTGGCTGTCCCGTGCTCCCCGTGTGCTCTCAGCGCGAGGCTCCGCGACGGGAGGTGGGCGCTTCCCTTCTGCTTTGGCAGGAGAGCGGTTGCTGTGCCGTAAGGTGGTGTCGAGCAAGTTGTGGGTGCGCTGAGGAGGTTCGGTCCCTCGGGCCACCCTGGCCCAGCGCCGAGGGGTTGCTGGTCCGTACTGGGGCCCTGTGGGAGCTGAACCGGGGCGGCTCCGGGCAAGCGAAGCCGCGAGCGCGTGGGGACCTCCCGGGGCGATGCCCGCGGGGTTTGGGCGGCTGTGGGAAGGTTCGGTGGTTGGGTGCCCGCAGCCAAAAACCCCCCGATTTAGTGGTTTTTCTAATTATCCTTCTTTGTCCCAGACAAAGGGAGACGGTGGTTAATGGTTTATTTCTGCGGAGCGTCTCCGCTTGCCTTTGGAACGTGGAAAACTTTCTTGGGTTTACTTTTTTCACCTGCCCTCTTCTTCCTGCCCGTAACGCTAGAAAAATCTTGGACCCGAAGGAGACAAGTGACGGCGGTGGGTGGGCTGAGAAGTCCTCAAGTAGAGTCTGCAGCAAATTTGGCGGAGGTTTTCATTTCACCCTCCTGGTTTCTGCGGGGCCTTAGCCGGCTCGTGCGCGATTGAGCAACCCTTGACGACTCAGCTCTGCGAAAAATCTTCTCCCAGAGCCCTTCTTCGGCTGTTTGCAGTGGGTTTTAGTTTGGCGGCGGTCGCTGGTAACCGACTGATGAAACCCGGTCATGCCATAAATCAAAACTTCTTCGCATTCAACTGCAACAATTAATCCTGGGTGTGTCGGTGTAATTAGATGACAAATTATGCCTCAAGATTCACTTGCTTGTTTATATAGCGAAGCCGTGTTTGCTCAGCCGGCGACGTTTGGTTACGGTTTTCCATCTACCCCGGGGGATGTCAAACGATAAACTCGGGGCGATGGGCGCCGCTGCAGCTGCGGAGTTGGGACCCTTTGGCCTCCCCTCCTTCACCTGGAGGCTGGAAGTGTTGCCTGCCCGCTTGCGCCCACCGGTTTTTGGCAAGCTGGAGTTGTCTTGGGGTGGGATGGGGGAGCTCCAGAGGGCCCTTCCAGCCCCCACCAGTCTGGGACTCTGTCTGCGCTCTCCTTTTTCCAGGATGTTAGTGGGGAATTTATTCTTGCAGTGCTCCAGCCCTGTAGAGCGGGTGGAGGAACCCCCTTGTAGAGGGATTTCCTTCAGACCTGCAGCTCCCATCCCTGCGTAGGAACACCCCCGGCAGTTCGGGGTGACCGAGTTGGGTGCTCTGGTCTAGTTTTGCGACTGTGGGGCGGGTGTTAAACAGCCACGGCACAAGCTGAAAGCCCAGCAGGTGATCTGGATGGAGAGCAACCCTGAGGAGAAGGACCTGGGGGTGTTGATGGATGAGAAGCTCAACGTGAGCCGGCAATGGGCGATCGCAGCCCAGAAGGCCAACCGTGTCCTGGGCTGCGTCAGAAGTGTGGCCAGCAGGGCGAGGGGGGGATTCTGCCCCTCTGCTGCGCTCTGGGGAGACCCCACCTGGAGTACCGCGTCCAACTCTGGAGTCCCCAACATAGGAAAGACATGGAGCTGGTGGAGCGGGGCCAGAGGAGG